>NC_140942.1:129554599-129889599 GCF_014529385.1 Adiantum capillus-veneris
AAGCTTTGACGTTGTGACCAAACGAGCACATACTTTGACCAAAACAATCGTAGATATAGACAAGAGTCTAGAATCTATAATGCCTTGGGTCCTGAAACCACAGAAGCTCATATCATAGGAGAACCATGGGATAGACAATATCAGGGCAAAGATAATGCTATCTACAGTTTGACTTGGGGAATAATTTGTCATGTTTCTCAAAGATACATAGGAAACTATGTAGAAGGTTTACAAATGCCAAACGTCAACAATGCTACCCAAAGTGTACCTTCACAGTCCCAAAAGGTAAGACTGAACCAAAGCCAAACAATTTTGAACTCTTACAATGAAGCAGGTTATAGTTATCACCCTAGGAAGCGGGAAGCTGTAAATCCATCAAGCTCAGCTTATGTGCCAGGAAATGCTACACCAAGTAGAAGCCCTAGAGATTCTAGCCAATAGACCTCTTCAAAGCAGAAACCATTGAAAGATCATATGGTTGTTGGAAGTTTCCAATTGACCCAGATTCCATCATTATCTGCAGACACATGCTTCTATGAAGATTATCAAGGACAAAAGTTTCAACTGATCTCCACAAGTCAAAGTCAAAAGCCGACAAAGCCCATAGTGTTCAAACAGTTACATGTGATCAAGCTCACATATGCATATCAAGATGCACATGGTAATGAATATCAACAAGATCATGATAATGTACAAACCCCTACGGATAGCCCGACTGAAGTCAAAGACTATCTGAAGATGATGCAAAGCCTCAAGCTTCCAAAACAGGTAACAAAAAATTCAAAGTCAATGGGAGCTAAAGTCCAGAAAGGTACACAAAGGTCACCACCAAAATCTCCTCCAAAGAGACATATTCTACCAGAAAGCACAGTGGATCTTCTAAGATCAAGAGTTACTTAGATGCAGGTGGACAATGCTCATCAATTGCAAAAAAGTACAGTATCACAGCCAATGGAGTCAACATCGATTGAAACAGGTGATTAAAGCAAAGAAAATGAAGATAAAGTCCAAACAAAGGATGTTGCCATTGCAAAAGAAGTCAATTCAAAAGAAAATCCTAAGACGGTCAAGTGCAACATCATCGATGAAAACGAAGAAAAGCTGTCAAGTGAAGTAAAGCTAAATTTTCAGTTAGACAAGAACCTCATGTCCTTTCACACTTGGAAAAGATGTGGACAACCACAACTGAAAGATGCTCCTGAATTTGTGAGCATATCAAGTAACAAACGAGCAGAATGCTGGGGAATCATCTCCATCACCATTGAAAAAGTTCACAGATCATCATAGCTCAATTTCACGTGATCACAACAAAGGATATGCCAGACAACATCATAATGGGAATGCCAATGGCCCAAAAGGTCCTAAAGATACAGAATGCAAACATGACAGAGTCATCACTGACAACAAAGAATGAAGACCAAGTCTGGTCACCCGCGGACGACAGCACAAGGTCCTCAAGCACAGTTAGAATGGAGATTGATATCAAAGCAAATCTTATTGAAGATGATTCATCTCCATCAAACAGAACTTCAAAAGAGCCTAAGCAAATCGGGCAATAGCAAGTGCAGATCAAATAGAACAAAAAGCAACCACGGAAGCTATTGAGTAGAGAATGCCATCGAGACCAGAGGTAAAGAAGACAAATCTTGCAGACAAAGGTAAATCTAAAGTGGAACTTCCACTAATTAGCAAAGAATGTGTGATAGCATATGCCTCAACATCAAAGAACCCTCATGGATCAGCTTCTTCAAGCAAGTCAACCTTTCAAAACTTCAAGTCAATTGCTGACCCAATTGAACCCTCTAAGGAGACACCCAAAAAACCAAAGGTATATCAGCCAAAGTACTCAAGAAAGCAAAGGAAATTCAAGAAAGTGTTTGTTCCAAGCAGTTTTGTCAAAGTCAATGATCCGGTTTGGATTAAACACAGAAAGACAAACACATGGGATGGATAGCATCACAATTGAGCTTAAAAGAACAAGAGTACTATGGAGGTAATAGACAGATATGGGTTCCAAAACCACAGGTTAGGGCATATGAAGTAATGTCAAGTCCCTCCCAGTAAAGAAGGTCCACAAGGTCTCAACTTTGACAATATCCTAGGATACCTAAGAAGTAGGTATACAACAGAACAACATTGAAAGATGTTAAAGTCTACCACAACTTTCAAGAGGATACAGAAAAAAGATGGATCTCAAAGAGTCCTCCCCTTGGACAAGGATTTACACAAGGTATACAAAGATTTGGCTACCAGTCAAATCACAAGGTATACAAAGATTTGGCTACCAGTCAACCACAAGCCAACTACAACTACACCAGACCTGCATGAAGATCTCAACATCTCAGTAGGACCTAAAGCTCAACAAATTCCACAAAGGAGTTACAAAGGTCATCAAGAGGTTTGGATTCCTAAGTCTTCCAATGCTCCAAGTCAAAAGCCAGATGCCGATAGTCAAGAGAGGCCTACAACAACATCAAAGACTCCTATCAACAGGCCTACTTGGAGAATCAAACAGATAATGGAGTCTTCAAAGTCAGAGAAGGACAACCCAACCAATGAGAATGCAGACTCGAAGAAGATAAAATAGGTATGGCAAAAGAAACCTTCAATGCCAGTTTGGTCCTTCACTAATCCTCTTTTTGAGGATTCAAGCTTACTTTTACATGAAGAAATGTTTGTAGTAAGCACAAGAATGTAAAAGTCAAGTCGCCAGGGTGCAAAAAACACTCTTTGGCATAGTCAGAGTCGGGCTGCTAAGCCATCAAATAAGCAAAGCATTAGTCCCAAGCTTCAAGTCATATTAAACTCCGTGCTAAGAGTCATGGTTATTAGGCTTATGCTCAAGCTGGAAGAGTTGAGCATATCTAAGTCATGTTGCTCATGCTAGATGAGATGAGCATAAGAGTCGAAGTCTATTAACTTACAATTGGTGGAGTGTTGTAGAGTCCAACACTCACGCAAAGTGCACAGTAAGATGAGAGCACATATCCTCGTCAACTAAAACCATTCTTAAAGGGGTTCCAGCTAGCAAAGCCATGTCATATGCTTTTATAGCTATACCATCTCTCTGAAGATCCCCTCAAAATATTTCTTGCACAACATATTGTTTTCCATGCATTTTTGTGTATGCATAAATAGGATGTCCCATCATTGGACATATGCATTAAACACTCTTTTTTGCTTCCACCTATGCACCTTGAGTGGACTACAACAGGAAAACCAATGTTCCATCATGCTACTCTTTCATATTTGCTACCTTTTTAATTCCATATCTATTAGCAAATGATTCCTTGAGTACTTTATTAATATTTTCCATGCTAATAAGTACTCCAATAATGCACATACACCAAAGGCACTTTTTTCCCACCGGGTTTTTTCTCTTTGGTCATCCAGATTATAGACCCTAATTTAGAATCTCATCATCCCACTTCCCTTGTACATACTTTTCATAAATAAACATCAGCCTCAATTTTATGCTATTACAACGGACAAATGCAACATCATCTCTCACATCAAACATATTCGGACCAATGATGCTGCAGCAAAGTGAACCTCATCAACAAATTCAATGGCCAATGAAGACAATCAACCGATGAACAACCAGTCAAAACCTTCCCTTGCCTCCACGGGCACTTTTCAACAGTGCCCGAGAACGGGCACTCAAATAGGGAGGGGGGAATGTTAATTGAGTCAATGTCAGTTAACAGAAGCTGCTAAATACCGAAGACGTACGGATGCACATCAAGGATGAATGCAAAGAAGCAGTAAAGATTGGAGCTACACAGTTTTCACGTTTTCCCAAAATGGTCACGTATTGTAAATTCCCGATTTAATTCAAGACGTTGTAATATTTCTAATGTGTTACAGGCTCAATGGGAGTTCCAAGTTGTAAAGAATAGGTCATTTACTGTGCCTAGGTTGCAGATTCAGTAAGTGGTGAGCCATAAAGGCCTTGGGCACCCGGACATTGCATATTTTTAACCTAGGTATATAAGGCAGTGTGTAAAAGAAATTAGGGTTCTCAAGTCATTTGTTGAGAGCACTCTTTGGTGAGAGCTCTTGAGGTGTGTGGCTATGGAGTCCTTGAGCTTCTCCTTGCTCATAGACTTGATTAACCCTAATCAATGATTCATTCTCTCTCACTATGCCTCTCTCTTACTTCTTATGATTGTCTATGATGCTTATATTAACTAGATCTACACTAATTAGTGGTTAATCCCTCTCTAATCGCGTGTGATTGTCCTCTTTTGCTTGTGTGTGCATGTAGGTTTGATTGGAGTGTGGTGCTCGATAGATCTATGTGTGTGTGCTTGCAATTAGTGTGTTGCATGATTGGATTATGTGTCTTGCAATCGTAGTGTGTGCGATTGGGTTGATTAGAGGTGAAGAGAAGTGGATATGGAGATTGCCCTTCATTGCGGCTTTGCTCCTCCATAGGCCGAGAAGCTCACCTCGTAGAGTTAACCATTTGTGTTGCCACGCTCACTAACCGTGTGAGTGTTTCCATGCCCTAGCTGGGTAGCTTATCGCTCCGGATTGATAATTTTGTTGGTCATTGGAGCTATTGCAAAGATGGGACCCCCAACAGTCTGAAGAGCAGTCAACTGCAAAAGTGCTTTGGCTAAAGCAGTTTAATCAAAACCGAGTAGGAGAAATACTGATAGGAGATAGTTTTTATAGAACAAGCCAACATGGACTCAAATCGAGCCGAAAATTAAAGTACAACCGAGCAAGCCAGTAGTAGTGACAACACATGCACAAATGCAATAGAGCAGATTTTACAACTATATGGCTACAATGGGGATAAATTTTTGTACACAGATTTAGAAGGTCATAGGTAGCTTATGAGTAGTAAAAGTAGCACAGGAGACAAGATCCTATTGATCAGAGTAAAGCGAGATTTAGAGAACTCCTAGATGTTCACAGACTTCAGTGGAGCCAGGTATTGCAAGCTCAAAGATGAAGTGCAAATAGAAGTTCAAAAAGTCAACCCAAGTGTTTATCTAGAAATCTACACAAGCGAGTAAAACATACAATTGGTGCATATGCAATCAGGGGCATTGTACATGGATTACAGTGGTCATATCTATATTCGAGAACCAGAATTGCAAGATCCAACAGATCAACCAATAGAAGCCAATTTAATTGGAGAACCAACTCAAAGACGGTAGAAAGGCAAAGACGGAGCATTCTACAACTGATGCTTAGTGTTCTAAAATAAGAAGCCGACAACTTGGCAAGCACAGAAAAAGAAGCTCCTTAGCAAGAGCTTGACATGACATAACCAAATGAAATACCACCATTCATGGCATATTGCTCCGATTGTGGACGAAAAGGTGGATATTTTTTTGAAGATTGTCCAAGAAATCCAGCCAACAAGGACACATCAACTACCAAGAAAGATACAGAGAAAATTGGAAATACGAATCTCGATGTAAGTGCATTTAACTCATCACTTTAAATGCAATCGAATGATTCTATGTTTTTACTGTTAGAAGCACCAGTAAAAGCACTGCAAGTTCAAAATTAGCATATAGATGTGCCTTCACCTAAAAAGCTTAAAATTGATTCTTTGAACAACAAATTCCTACATGAATTTGGTCAAGGTGTCCAGATATCACCAAATGTTGAAAATATTGTTAAATTTGCAAATGATTCTGTATCCACTGCGACAAGTGTGCAATCATTCATGAGTCTAAGGGACACATCAGACAGAATGATGTTAGCTTTGTATGGTACACATAATTCATATGCACACTATGTAGACCAAAAAGGAAAACTGTACAAAAAGGATCAACCAATGTTTGAACGACCCACATACCAGCTCATAGAAGTGCGTCCAGTGATAGATGAAAAAAGGATGGTTCATTTTAGAGGAAAGAATCTATTATAGCCCATCTTCTCTAGAGCTAAAGCATATTACCTGAGTGAACCCAAAAATATGTTTAGAGCCAAACTCTCCTCCATCAGAAATCAAACTTCGATGTTGTAACCCAACGAGCATATACTTTGATCAAAACAGTCGTAGATATAGACAAGAGTCTAGTATCTATGATGCCTTGGGTCCTGAAACCACATAAGCTCATATCATAGGAGACCCATGGGATAGACAATATCAGGGCAAAGATAATGCTATATACAACTTCACATGGGGAATAATTTGTCATGTTTCACGAAGATACATAGGAAGCTATGCAAAAGGTTTACAGATGCCAAATGTCCACAGTGCTACCCAAAGTGTGCCTTCACAGTCCCAAAAGGTGAGACTAAATTAGAGCCAAACAATTTTGAACTCTTACAATGAAGCAGGCTATAGCGATCACCCTAAGGAGGGAGTTGTAAATCCATCAAGCGCAGTTTATGTACCAAGAACCGAAATAGCAGTTAAAAGCCTTAGAGCCTTTAATCAACAGACTCCTTCAAAGCAGAAACCATTGAAAGATCATATGGTTGTTGGAAGTTTCCAATTGACCCAGATTCCCTCAGAATCTGTAGACAAATGCTTCTATGAAGATCATCAGGGATAAAAGTTTCAACTGATCTCCACAAGTCAGAGTCAAAAGATGACAAATCCAATAGTGTTTAAACAGTTACATGTGACCAATCTCACATATGCATATCAAGATACACAGGGTAATGAATGTCAGCAAGATCATGACCTTGTACAAACCCCTATGGATGGTAAGACAGAAGTCAAAGACTATTTGAAAATGATGCAAAGCCTCGCTACCAGAACAGGTGACAGAAAGTCAGAATCAATGAAAGCTAAAGTCCAGAAAGCTACACAAAGGTCACCACCAAAATCTCCACAGAAGAGACAAATTCTTCCAGAAAGTACAATGGATCTTTTAAGCTCAAAGGTTACTCAGATGCAGGTGGACAATGCTCAACAATTGCAGACAAAAAGTACAATATTACAGCCAATGGAGTCAACATCGATTGAAGCAAGTGGTCAAAGCAAAGAAAATGCAGATAGAGCTAAACCAAAGGACACTGCCACAACAAAAGTAGTTAATTCAGGCACAAATCGTGAGACGATCTAGTGCAACATTATTGGTGAACACAAAGAAAAACTATCAAGAGAAGTAAAGATGGATTTTCAGTTAGACAAGAACCTCATGTCTTTTTGCACTTGCCAAAAAGATGTGGCCAACCACACCTGGAAGATGCTCCTGAATTCATTGACATATCTGGAAACAAACAAGCAGAATGTTGGGGAATCATCTCCACACCATTGAAGTAAGTTCACAGATCATCATAACTCAATTTCACGTGATCACAACAAAAGATATGCCAGACATCATAATGGGAATGCCAATGGCCCATAAGATGTTAGAGATACAGAATGTAAACATGACGGAGTTATCACAAACAACAAAGAATGGAGATCAAGACTGGTCACCCACTGACAACAACACAAAGTTCTCAAGCACGGTTAAAATGGAGACTTATATCAAAGTAGATCTTATTGAAGATGATTCATCTCCATCAAACAGAACTTCAGAAGAGCTTAAATCAAATCATGCAATATCAAGTGCAGATCAAACAGAGCAAATAGCAACCACGAAAGCTATTGAGTAGGGAATGCCATCAAAGCCAGAAGTTAAGAACAATTAGGTTGCACACATTTAGAAAGTAATAGGAAGTCCAAAGATCTAGACATTGCCAGCGGAATCAACCGATGCAAGTCAGATTGGAAAACATAGTCTCAAGCTACCCTCCATAGAGACACAGTTAGATCAAGATGAGACCATGGCAAAAGCAGGACATAAATCTTCAATAGAACCATCAACGAGAATAAATATATTCCTCAGCATTACAAAAGGAGCAAGTGTCAGATGCAAAGCTCTATTGGATAAAGAAGCAAAGTGCAATATGGCTGCAGACAACATTTAGAGCATTCTAGAGATTACTCCATGCAAACATGATAGCAAAATAATGCTAGGTTTGCATACAGGTAAAAAAGAAATGGTTGCTACCCTTAGCATCCAAAATCATGAAGAGCAGGTAAAGTGTCAGGTGAAGCCTTCAAAAGATATGCTTGCAGATGTCATCCTTGGACATCAATGGTTAGATCAACACAAGGACTACAAAGAAGTTAAAATGCTAATACTCTCTTTTCCAAGAGGTAGCCAACAACATTTACAGGTACCATTAATGCTAGATTCAAAGTTTCAAAAGTCACAAGAATCGAAGACAAATCTTGCAGACAAAGGTAAAGCTAAAGTGGACCCTTCATCAATTAGAAAAGAAGGTGTGACAGCATATGCCTCTACATCAAAGAACCCTCACGGATCAGCTTCTTCAAGAAAGTCAAGCTTTCAAAACTTCAAGTCAAATGTTGACCCAATTGAAACCAAAAAAGCAAAGATATTTCAGCCAAAGTACTCAAGAAAGGAAAGGAAAGTCAAGCAAGTGTTTGTTCAGAGCAATTTAGTCAAAGTCAATGATTCGATTTGGATTAAGGAGGACGGGAAATCAACACAAAAAGAAAAACACATGGGATGGATAACATCACAATGGAGCTTAAAAGAACAGGAGTATTATAGAGGTAATAGACAGATATGGGTACCAAACCGTAGGTTAGAGAATATGAAGTAACATCAAGACCCTCCCAAGAAAGAAGGCACACTAGGTATCAACCTCGACAATATCCTAGGATACCTCAAAAGCAGGTATACAGTAGAACAACATTGAAAGATGCTAAAGTCAACCACAACTGTCAAGAGGATACAAAATAAAAGACGGATCTCAAAGAATATTCCTCTTGGACAAGGATTCTACACAGGTTATACAAAGATTTGGCTACCAGTAAACCACAAGCCAACTGCAACTACACCAGACCTGCATGAAGATATCAAGAGCTCAACAAGACCTAGAGTGAAGCGAAGTCAACAAAGGAGATACAAAGGTCATCAAGAGATTTGGATTCCTAAGTCTTCCAATGTTGCTAGTCAAAATCCAGATGTTGACAGCCAACAGAGGCCCACAACAACATCAGAGACTCCTATCAACATGCCCAATTGGAGAATCAAACAAATAATGGAGTCTTCACAGTCAAAGCAGAACGGCCCAACCAACACGAATGCAGATTCAAAGATGATAAAACAGGTATGTCAAAAGAAACCTTCAATGCCAACTTGATCCTTCAGTAATCCTCTTTTTGAGGATTTAAGCTTACTTTTACATGAAGAAATGCTTGTAAGTAAGCACAAGAATGTAAAAATTCAAGTCGTCAGGGTGCAAAAAACACTCTTTGTCATAGTCAAAGTCAAGCTGCTGAGCCATAAAATGAGCAAAGCATTAGTCCCAAAGCTTCATGTGTATATAAACTATGTGCTAAGAGTCATAGTTATTAGGCTTACACTCAAGCTGGAAGAGTTGAGCATATCCAAATCAGGTCACTCATGCAAGATGAGATGAGCATAAGAGTTGAATTCTATTGACTTACAATTGATGGAGTGTCGCAGAGTCCAACACTCACGCAGAGTGCACAGTAAGATGAGAGCACATATCCTCATCAAACGGAAACCATTCTTAAAGGAGTGCCAGCTTGCAAAACCATGACATATACTTTTATAGCTACACCATCTTTCTGAAGAACCCCGAGCAAAATCTTTCTTGCATAGCATATTGTTTCCATGCATTTTTGTGTATGCATATAGGATGTCCCACCATTGGACATGTGCATTAGACACTCTTTTTGCTTCCAGCTATGCACCTTGAGTGGACTACAACAGGCAAACCCATGTTCCATCATGCAACCCTTTCATATTCGTTGTCTTTTTAATTCTATATCTATCAACAAATAATCCCTTGAGTGCTCTATTAATATTCCCATGCTCATAAGTACTCCAATAATGTATGTATCCCAAAGGCACTTTTTTCCCACTTGGTTTTTTCCCTTTGATCATCCAGGTATTAGACCCTAATTTAGAACCTCATCATTCTACTTTCTTTATACATATTTTTCATAAATAGCCTCATCATTATTCTATTACAATGGACAAATGCAACATCATCTCTCACAACAGACATATTCAGACCTATGAAGATGCTGCAACAAATTGAGCCTCATCAACAAATTCAATGTCAAATGAAGAAAATCAGCCCATCAACAACCAATCAAAAACCTTCCATAGCCTCCACAACCACTTTTCAACAGCACACAAGGACGGGCACTAAAATTGGAAGGGGGCAATGTTAACTGAGTCAATGTTAGTTAACAAAAGCTGCTAAAGGTCGAGCCTTATGGATGCACATCAAAGATCAACATGAAGAAGCAATAAAGATTGGAGTTACACATTTTCCACATTTTCCCAAAATGGTCACCTATTGTAAACTCCCAAGTTATTTCAAGCCATTGTAATATTTTAATGTGTTACGGGCTCAATGGGAGTTCCAAGCTGTAAAGAACAGGTCAGTTAGTGTGCCTAGGTTGCAGATTTAGTAAGTGGTGGAGTCCTAAAGGCCTTGGACACCCGAACATTGTATATTTTTGCCTTAGGTATGTAAGGTAGTGTGTAAAAGAAATTATGATTCTCAAGCTCATTTGTTAAGAGCACTCTTTGGTGAGAGAGCTTGAGGTGTGTGGCTATGGAGTCCTTGAGCTTCTCCTTGCTCATGTGACTTGCTTAACACTAATCAATGCTTAATTCTCTTTCACTATGCCTCTCTCATGCTTCTTGTGATTGCTAATGATGCTTTGATTAGCTAGATCGTAACTAATTAGTGGTTAATCCCTCTCTAATCTTGTGTGATTGCCCTCTCTTGCTTGTGTGTGCATGTAAGTTTGATTGGAGTGTGGTGCTCGATAGATCTATGTGTGTGTGCTTGTGATTAGTGTGTTGCATGATAGGATTAGTGTTATGTGCGTCTTGCAATCCTCACCTACAAAGTTCCAATAAGGTGCTAGGCCTAACATGGACACAAACTTAAACATAAGAATTTGATTTTCAATGTGTCTAGTAGCATTTTTGCTCTGGGGTGCACTATTCACTACCCCCTATATAACATGCATTCATGGGGTAATAAAAAATCCCCTTTTTTTAACATGTTTGAATGATTAATATTACCCTTTATTTTAGGAAATTTTTCCAACATTGAATATAAAAACCCCTTATTTTAATGTATCTCTGTTAAATTGCCTAAAATTTTTGCATTCTAAAACCTCTCCTATTGAACTCACGTGGGGTACATCAACATGATTACATAGTGCACCCATGAGCTTTTTTGCTACTCATTTGGGACACTTTTTTTTAATTCATGTGTTCAATTTTAGCATTGTTTATTGCTTCCATAATGAGATATTTTTATTGCAAATGGACTAAGGAAAGAATGCATAATCATAGCCCTATGCCATGTTAGAAATGGATGGAATATTAAGGTGATCATTGGGAATCTAGGACTAACAAGAAATGAACCTATATTAACCTAAGTTGAGCAGAACATCCACTTTTGTAGAGGTCCCTTGATTTGTTTATTGAAATCTAAGCTTCTTGAAGCAAGCATTAAAGAAAACACAACTCCAGAAAACTATTTATTGAAATCCAAAAAACCACACAAAAGCTTTATTGACAACCTAATTCTAAGGTCTCAAATCCCCAAATATGCCAAAGGTAAAAAAGACCCTAAGGAAAAAAGTGCCTTCGATGATATGTGTGATGCTCTATGGTAGAAAATGTATGCATACTTATATATCAGAATATGAGAGATACGATGCTTCTCAATAAGCAAATTGACAATTGAAAAATATCTCATACATTATCAAAAGCCGGTTAATTACTAGCCCAAATTAAAACTGGAAATCTAGATCAACCCATGAGTTAGAATGTACATCAACTTTTAATGAAATGAAGTGTCTCTTTGAAAGCAAAAATTTTCAATTTAAAGCTCCCAAAATGTTGATCAACAACTAGCTTGTCATAAAATCTAATATCTAACCAACCCAAATGATTTTCCCATATTAAACTAATCATTTAATGTGGGAGAATAAACGGGAACAAGGGTTATAATATAGACATTTGCTTACAGATCTATCTCAACACGGGGCCAATGGTAAAGGCATCCAAATGAGAGATGGTATGTCAAAAAGCAAGGCTAACCAATGGAGTTCAAAAGACCTTAGGGTTAGCTTCATTAACGACCTCCAAATGGTTAGTGAAAAAGTCCTTTGACCTTAGGTAAGCTAGGGCTGAGCTTGAGGTGGGAACCCGGCCCAAGCTTAATGTGCTTGAGGTGCTTGCCATGCTTGATGACTAAGGTGCTTGACGTGCTTGACCTGCTTACCAACTAGGGAGCTTGAGGTGCTTATGTGAACAATACCCAATCTTGCGGTGCTTGGGGGTAAGGTGTGCAAAAGTCAACAACTATCCCTATAAGGAGGGGGCGAGCCCTACAAGAGGGGGGTAGAGACAGAACACACACACCCTCACACAAGGTAAGTTTGGTTCAAAGAAATCATATAGGACACATGTCAAGTTCCTCTTCTTGTTGCCCTCATGGTGTTCCTAAAGCCTATTGGGTGGCCTCCCAAGGGTCCAATGATAAATTAGTTAATTTAATTAATTGATTTAGCATTTTATCAAGTCTTCTCTCTCAAAGGGGAAAGGGGACACTTGTCCCAAGGCTATCCCTGTTGCTTGATATGTCCCTGCATGTGATTGGCTAGGCCTGGAGAGGTCCAATGATCTTCAATCATGAGCTGCAAGGGGTCGACCAAAGCAAGCTAGGGGGTTGCTTGAGGGGTATACTCTCCCACACAAACTCATACACACTCTCATTGTGTGAAGTGAAAAGTTCAAGAGCTCCATCTCCTTCTCCAAGCTATTAGAGAAGTTGAGAGCCTACACAAACACTCTTGGCTATGGAATGCAGATCCAAGTTCCAACCAAAAGCCATGCTTCAATGCTTAAGCTTGCCATCTTCTCCATCTTCATTACTATGCTATTATGTATGCTAGCAAGAAGAGTGATGACAAGTGAGGAACTAATTCTTTCTCCTATGAAATGTTTCTTTTTCCTCTTCCCTACCCTCATTCCCCGCTAGCTCTCTCCACCTTCGAAGGTGTTTGAGGCCTTGGGATGGTTAATTTTTCCACAAAGTTTTTGTTATGCTTGTGATGCATGCATCTTTCCATCTTCATTGCATCACCTAGGTCACAAGGAACACAAATATTGTATTGTAATAAGTCTCTCTTGATGGGAGAAACTATAATACAAATGTCTATTGGAGGGGGGACCGGCTCCACATAAATCCGGTCTTCAATTGTTGTCATGTTCTCTAAATTCTCTCTCTTGCAAAAGTATTGTTCATGCCAAGTTAACTAAATGCTATGTTTATGTTGCTACCATCAATTAACACTAGAGTCGTGTGAACATGAGCCACTTTTGTGGTTATTAGCAACTTTTTTGTAAATTCTTGTTCTCATAGACCACAAAAAACCTCATCAAAGCCTTTTACGGACTTGTTCTCAAGGCATGTAGGGAGTTGAAAAAAAAAATAAAAACGAGTAATTTCATGTAAATTTGTAATTTTTTAAGAGCCATCTTTTAGATACAATCGAACAAAAATCACTCAAATTTTTTATTTCCCTTGTAGACCCCTTAAAAACCTTCAAAGCACATTGAAACTTTTAAGAAAAATACATGGATATGTGTACAATGAGAATCTATGCATATACTATTTTTGAAAAAAAATTGTCGACTTGTTTTAGGCCTCAAAAACATGTATGCTGTTAAATTGAAAAGCCAGTTTTATGGCTTCTTACTATTTTTAGAAAACTAATTTTTTATTTTTGCACTTTTTTGTGATAAACGGCATACTAGAATTTTTCTCTATGTCATAGGACCTCAGTGATATCCTATGATCAAGGTTTCTTGAAAATTAGACAATCTTAGAGCCAATTTTATAGAATGAGGGCTCAAGATACTTAAGTGGCTCAAACACAAACCTAGTGTTAAGTTCACCCTTAATTTATGCTCACAAAGTAATTTCACAAAAGTACTTTATCTAATTTCCGCTACTGTCAAAGTTAATACGCCATTTCCATTACATTGGTATCAGAGAATTTGGTTTCTCTTTTCTTGCTTAAGAAGAGAGGTCCTTAAGTAGCCTATAACTGGTTGGTGTTGTTAATTATATTAGGGTAAGTGGGACTTGGATCTATTATTGGTTTTTCTGAGCCCACTATGTGGGATATGGTGCACACCTCGGGAGCTTTGGACTTAATAATGCGGTCTTTTTAGAGTAGCTTACGGCTTTACCATTATTGAGCCATAAGAAGTTTGAAAGGAGCTAGCCCTCAAAACTTCTGCAATATTAGACCCACTCCTTTACTCTCTATAATTAACCACTTTGAGCCATGGGTGTAGATACTTAAGTGCCAATTTTCAAAGGCTAAGAGGAGTGGAAACTAAGGTTTTGAATTGCCAAATCATACACTAAGTAAGTACATAAATTTGTCAACATGTCTGACAATAACCAAGAAAGTAGAATAAACATTGATAGCTTTGATTTTGCACATGAAGGTGCTAATGATGATGCCCCCATGTTTGTCAATTATCTTGTTACTAGGTTGCATCAAGCTATGGGCAACCCTGCTTTGCAAGCCAAAGTTACTCAACAACTTTGCGCTTGTGGGATTTCCCTTCCTCTCCAAGAGGAGAGAGAGCTTAGGAGGCGTCTTGAAGAGACCCCCAAAAGAAGACTCTCTCCCATACAAGAGGATGAGTCCAAAGAGCAAGAAAGTAATGAAACTTTAAGTTCCTCTAAAGATGTGGCTCCACAAAGACAGCGGTCTAGACATCTGCCAAATCCTCCCAAGAGGAAACGTTCACCCATAGTCCTTCTCCTCGTCACTCCAAAAGGGAAAAGAGGAAACAAAGGAAGAAAAGGGAAAGAAAGAGGTCACCCTTTTCTCCTTCCTCTTCACCTTCCTCCTCTTCCGACGAAGTCTATGGCTATTTTCCTAAAGAATACAAGAGAGGAGGACATCACAAATCATACCTTGCATGAAGAAAGTCACAAAAGCTCAAGAATTTCAAAGAGGGATGAGAGAGTATCTCTTTTGTCACCTATAATGGCACCTTTGGTGCTACTGACAAAGTGTTGGCCTTCATCTAGAAATTTGATGCGGCCTTTGGAGACGAGGGCTTCAGAGAGTCCTCCAAGATACTCCATGTATCTATGCACTTCTAGAAATCATCTTGTCAATGGTGGGCTAGCCTTTTTGCCAATGGCAAAGCCCCAAAGACATGGAAAACTCTATGATTTTCCATAATGAAGCAATTCCTTGCAAGCGATGCAAAGGACAAAGTGCTTACCGAATGGTGCAGTTTGAAGCGTGTCTCTCATGAGTCTATCCACAAGTATGTAGACAAGTTTTGGGATTTACATCTCAAGGCTACTAGTAGTCTTCCAACAGATGGACTTTTCTGAGCAAAAGCAACAGTTTTGTGTGGGATTACCTAAAGAGATGGCCGAGTATGTGAACTCTCAACGGCCTGGTTATATCACTGAAGTAATCCACCACACCATGGTTGCTTCACGCATCAACTTGCAACAAGGGGCTAGAAGGAATGTCAAGCCCATGGTAAATAAAGACAAAAGTGATACCAAGGGGAAAACCAATGCCCAAACTTCTTCCCAAGGAAATTCCAACAACAACAAGAACAACAACAATCGTTCCAAGGAGAAGGGAGTTTACAAAGGTGAAAACAAACTCTCTCCTGAAGGGCTTGAAGCTTTTTGCAAGGACCATAAATGTTTGAAGTGTAGGGAGCAAGGAAATGTCTATCGTTCTTGCCCCAAGAAAAATGCTCGCAATGAGACTCCTAGAGCTTCCACCATCGAAGCTCCAAAGAGGATGTTCATTGCAAAGTTCCACCTCTCTCCTATGCTTGGGGAAAGATAAGGGAGCATGATGCCTTCATCATGTTTGACCCTAGCTCTACTCACAACTTCATATCAACGGAGTTAGCCACCAAGTTGGGCATTCAAGCTTTCGATATGGGAGATGTTGTAACGGCCAACACTGCTTTCAAGGGACAGCAAGCCTTTGTTACTCCCTTGATTGGGAAGTTGAGGCTTCATGTCCAAAGCTATTTCAACAAAGAAGACTTTTTCATCTCTCCTCTCCAAATATGAGGATGCTATCCTAGGGGCACCATGGTTCAACCGCATGGCTGCCAACATGAAGTTCCCTAAAAGGAGAATCTACTTCGAATATATAGGGGAAAGAACATGTATATAGATGCTAGTGAGTTTGGTCTTACTATACCACTTGTAAATCCTCATACTTTTGATAATCAATGAAAAGCTCAATTTTTGCGTAGATGATTTTTGTAAAGATCCCCAAAAGGTCCTAATGTTTTATCAAATGTAAATGGTAGGAATCAAGTAGAGTTATACTTGTCTAATTTTCTAAACGGATTCCAAGATGTGTTCATCGATGATATCCCAATGGACTTACCTCCAAAACGAGGAGATGATGACCACAAAATTAATCTCCTACCAGGAATCTCATCGCCTAACAAGCCTCCTTATCAATATTCTCAAGCTCAACAAGAGGAGATCATGAGGCAAGTACAAGAATTGGTTGACAAAGGGATGGTGATACCTAGCTCCTCTCCCTTTTGTCCTCTAGTCCTTTTAGTGAGAAAGAAATGGTACATATCGTATGTGTGTGGACTATCAAGCACTAAACCATATCACTATCAAAAATAGATTTCCCGTGCCTTGGGTAGAAGATCTGGTTGATTAACTAAAAGGATCTAGTTACTTCAGTAGGATTGACCTTAAAAGTGTCTATCATCAAATAAGGATAGTGGATGAAGATATTCTAAATACCACATTTCGTACAACGTTTGGCCTTTATGAATATCTATTCCTGCCTTTTGGCTTGACTAATGCACCAGCCAAGTTCAATCTTCTAATGAAGAAAATCTTTAGACCCTACCGCAAAGTTACTGGAGTGTTCTTTAATGATATCATCATCTACTCCAAGTCTATGGAGGAACACTAGCAACATCTCCAAGTGATTTTTCAAGCATTGAGGGAGAACAAGCTTTTTCTCAACCAAAAGAAAAGCGAATTTTTCCTTCAAGAGATTCAATACTTAGGTCATATTATCTCTCAAGATGGTATCTAGATGGATCCATCAAAGCTAGAGGTAATAAAAGCATGGCCTAACCCAAGGAATCTACATGCGCTAAGAAGCTTTATTAGTATGCGTGCATACATAGACGCTTCATAGATCAAAATTCTCTCAAATAGCAGGACCATTACATGACTTAACAAAAAAGAACGTTAAGTATTTATGGACTGCTAAGGAGCAAAATGCTTTTGACAAGCTCAAAGAGATTCTTATCTCCCAACCAATCCTCATGCTTTTGGATCTCTCAAAGCCATTTGAGGTCCAATGTGATGCTTGTGGTGATTGCCTTGGAGCAGTCTTGCTTCAAGAAGGGCATGCCATAGCATATGAGAGCCGAAGGCTCAATACGGATGAACGAGTCTTGTTCATTTATGAGAAGAGATTTTAACTGTTCTACATGCCCTAGACACATGGAAGCACTATTTATTGGGGACTCCATTTATTCTACGAAAGAACCGGCCACCAAAATCTCAAGTACTTCATGATGCAAACCAAGCTTTTCGACAAACAATTGAGGCGGGATTTTTTGTTTTTGCAATTTAATTTTCATATTGCTCACATTGCGGGTAAGCACAATCAAGTGACCGAGGCACTTTCATGACGACCAAAAGTTAATGTGGTGTCTATAGCTACTCACAATGATCTATCTTCTATGATAGATGAGCATGCTACTGACCCTGACTATAGAGGCATAATGTTAGCCCTTGCTTTGGGGAAGAAAGAGAAACTATTCACCTTGCAGGATGGTTATCTTTTCCACGACAATAGGCTATGTGTTACCCACTCCCGTCGTGAGAAAGTCATGTATGAATCCCATGCTCCTCCCTATACGGGGCATAGAGGCATTCAACCTACTCTCCGAGGAGTAGAGGTGTATTTCTATTGGCCTACCATGAAAGTGGACATACAAGAGTATGTTTCAAAATGTGTAGTATGCTAAAAGACCAAGTATGATAGAGGGAAAATGCATTATGCTTAGTAATGCAAGCACCACTAGGAGACACATTAAAGCTACCAGCAAAGAGAGGCAAAAAAAGCTATTTTGGAAGACCTTTGTTGGGATGGCAGTGGACATCTTCGTTTTCTCTCAAAAGAAGATAGTTTTTGCTTGTCACCTTGAGCAAGGAAAATGAAAGAGAGCATCCATGATTACACTTTTTTTATTACCTAGTAGTTTCGTGTCACTTGAGCTAGTACTTCTTTGTTTGGGGTCAGAAAAGTTGTTGTCATATCACGCCTTCAAATACAACCTGCTCGTTTTAGTAACCAAGTGTGGTTGCACAGGTGGTAGATACTTTTATTTTTTATGATGATTATCAAATACCAATCTATCACGTCATCTTATGATGCCTTTTGTGGATGGCCTCTAGACTTGAGAAGTTGGTTGAGAGGTAGTGTTTGGGAAAGGTTTACCTCAACTTAGCCTAGAGGTAGTTGAAAATGTAGATTAGCGGCTTTGAAACTAGAAATAAAGGAAAACAAAACCGATAGAAATACAAGGATATAGTTCCAAAGTTGTGAAAATTTGAAAAATTTTACCAAGACTGCCGGTTTGGATCTTGAGGAGGAGGAAACCTAGTCGTTTTGGAAAATATACTTTCCCAAACACTATTGAGAGGTTGAGGTTGCCCCTCTAATAGGTGTTTTGCCAAGCAGTTTGCGTTGCTTCTCTAAGATGTGTTGGGATTTTCCTAGTAGAGGTACTTACCTTCGCTTGTCGGAGGGGAACTTGAAGTTGGGAAGGGTGAATTTTGGGACTTGAACTTGAGGAAGGAGGGTTGCTTGTAGTAGGAACCGGGCTTGTAAGATGGGGCCTTGTAGAAAGGAGGCCTCTCCACTGAGGGTTTGTACACTCGGGGCTTCTCCATCAGTGGCTTCTCCATAGGAGGCTTGTACACAAGGCACATTTCCTTGGGTGCCTTGTATATGGGTGGCTTGTACACAGGGGACTTCGCATTGGGTGCCTTGTACACTGGCGGCTTGGTCAAAGGGCTTGATCCACCACCGTGGCAGTTTTCTAGTGCAACAACAGTAGGAGCCATGAGAGGAGACCTTGCATGGGCGAGGAAGCCATATTCTTCTGTTGCAACTCTGCTGCAATAGTTCTCTCTCTCTCTCTCTCTCTCTCTCTCTCTCTCTCTCTCTCTCTCTCTCTCTCTCTCTCTCTCTCTCTCTCTCTCTCTCTCTCTCTCTCTCTCTCTCTCTCTCTCTCTCTCTCTCTCTCTCTCTCTCTCTCTGCGCTGAAAGAGGTGCAAAAAGTTCTGAAAACAATCCGCCGCCGCGGACTATTTTGAGGAGTTTTGGAGTGCTTGAATTAGGCTCTACCAATTTTCTAAAAAAAATTATTGCCCAGATGCTTGCATGCGCAGCTGCATGCCTCGACCTCCCCTCGGAGTCGGTGGGGCTCCTCCCATGCTCGCCATCTTGCCATGCCTACTACACATCCTTCCCTCCTTCACCTCGTGCATGTGCCTACCCCCCAAACCACTTTTAAACATAGGGAAACTTACCAAAATGACCCTCTAATTTGTGGATATTCCCAAAATACCCCTCTAATTTCAAAACTGTCCGGTATACGCCACCAAAAATTCCCAAAATATCCTTCAATTTCTACAAATTTCCCAAAATACTCCTCAATAACCTCATAACATCTCCAAAAAAAACAAAAAGTTCTTTTGTAACTTTTCATAGAAAATTGGCTCTCCCTCAATAGAAGATGATAGAATAGCATTTGATATGGTATTGTGGGCTCTTAAGATAAAATTGTTCATCTTTTTTAGACACGGATGTCTCTATTTCTGACTGCATTAGTAAATAGTTTTGTCATAGAGACTTAAAAATAACTCTCTCTTGTCATAATTATTAGTATATGCAAAATCGAGGCAAATCCATCCCAAAATAATACAAGGGTATATTGAGAATTTTTAAAATTTGAGGGGTACTTTGGGAATTTTCAAAAAATTATACGCTTATTTTGGAAATTTTCCCTGAAAAATATCATCAAAATCTATGTTTTGAGGGTTTATGTAAAATCATGTATGCAGACCTCCTATTTTTCCCTATTAAAAAACTTTATTAATGATCATTCCTTTCTAAGGAAATTGCTAGGATACTAGCATCCAACTATGCATAGCTTCACGTACTTTCTTGGAGAGAGAAGGGTGCTAGCTAGAGTTTTACTTTGCCACCATAGTAGGGCACACCCTTGTTGACATATTCTCCTTTCTAGGAGGCACATGAGAGAGAGAGAGAGAGAGAGAGAGAGAGAGAGAGAGAGAGTGACGCAATAAGACCACAAAAATAATAGATAGGCTCCACATGCTTGGAGGGGCTATGCGCAGATCATATTATTGGGATCAAATCTAACATCCTGAAGAATCATTCCAAAATTTTGGTAGACAATGGCTATTCTTTTAGTGGAATACGCTCAGTTTTTGGTATGCTTAAAAAAACTTGCTTGGTGTTTGGTAAAACTCTACCTATCCCAGATTCACCATGGGAGAGTATATCCATGGATTTCATCTTTGGATTATCCAAGTCTATCCATGGGTATAGGGGAATATGGACAATAGTCGATAGGTTTAGCAAGCAAACACACTTCATTACTGTCAAAAAGACTATTAAGGCACACCAAATGGCAACTCTCTTCATATTTCAGATTTTCAAACACCATGGGTTACCAACATCCATCGTGTCCAATAGTGATCCTAGAATAACTAGTAATTTCTGGAAAGGTCTCTTTGAAAATCTAGGAACAAGATTGAATTTCTCTTTGGCCTACCACCCGCAAACAGATGGTGGCCAAAGTGAGATAGCCAACCTTACGATACTCCATCTACTCAAGACTTATGTTACTGAAGTAGATCAATACTCACAATGGGAAATTACTTATCTCTTGTAGAGTATGCGTACAATAATAATGTACATACTTCTACAGGAAAAGCACCTTTGAAATAAATGAGGGAAGACCTAAAAGTCCCTTGCTACTTAAAGTACTTGGGAAGATCCTTACTGCTGCCGATGGGTATAGTCATGACCTACAAGAATATTTTGAAAAGATTAAGGAGTCTATATCCATCTCTCAACAAAGACAAAAAACTAATGTTGACAAGCACAGAAGGGCCTTAATGTTCAAAGAAAATGATTGGGTCTTGCTTAAGTTTCCTAAGGCTCGATTGAGGAAAACAACGGGCAAAAATCCTACGGGCCATCAAAAGTATTATGCTAAATTAGCAAAAAGATACTATGGTCCTTTTTGAATTTTGAAGCCAATCAATAATATGGCTTATCAACTCAAGTTGCCCAACCATTGGCTCATACACAATGCTTTTCATGTGAGCTACTTAAGCCCTACAAAGGAGAGCCACCAAATGAACCAATTATTGAAGACCCTCTCGAAATTGAAGACCAAGAAGAGGTGCCACAACCCGAAGCTATCCTTCGGCATGAAAACAAGGTACTACGACATGGTAAGATTATTCGACGGTATATTATTAAGTTCAAAAATTATCCTTTTGAAGATGCTAGATGGATGCAAGAAATACAGCTTAAGGATAGTATGAACCTTGTCAATGCTTACAATGCTACATTAGAGTAAGCAAATGTACAACTTTATTTTAAATGACCAATGTTTTTTTCTTATAAGACTAGTTCTCTTTTTATTGTGCATAAATTTAAATAGTATGCATGCTTAGAATCATGCTTGTGATGATGAAGTCTCTCAAACACCAAGTAGAATTTGTCACTCTACTTTGGGAGAATGAAATGGCCTAAGGAGTAGAAATGCTTGCGGTAGCTATGTCTCCCAAGCACCAAATGGACTAGTCATCCATCTTGGTAAAAAGGGATCCTCTAACCACTACAAAATATTGACTAATGACTAAGGATTTATCTCCTCTACCTCATAGTCGACGACGACTATGATTTCAAGAGAGAGGTAATGTCATGAAATCTAATATCTAACCAACCCAAATGATTTTCTCATATTAAATTGATCACTTAATGTTGGAGAGTAAATGGGAACAAGGGCTAGAATATAGACATGTGCTTACAGATCTATTTGAACACGGGACCAATGGTAAAGGGGTCCAAATGAGAGATGGTCTGTCAAAGAGCAAGGCTAACAAATGGAGCTTAAAAGACCTTAGGGTTAGCTTCATTAAAGACCTCCAAAAGGTTAGTGAAAATGTCCTTTGACCTTAGGTAAGCTAGGGCTGAGCTTGAGGTGGTAACCCGGCCCAAGCTTAAGGTGCTTGAGGTGCTTGTCGTAAGGTGATTGATGTGCTTGACATGCTTGCCGACTAGGGAGCTTGAGGTTCTTGTGGGAACACTACCCAAGCTTGAGGTGCTTTGTCATGCTTGATGACTAAGGTGCTTGGGGGTAAGGTGTGCAAAAGTCAACAACTATCCCTACAAGGAGGGGGCGAGCCCTACAATAGGGGGATAGAGAGAGAATACACACACCCTCACACAAGGTGATGTTGGTTCAAAGAACGTATATACGGGACACGTGTCAAGTTCCTCTTCATGTTGCCCTCATGGTGTGCCTAAAGCCTATCGGTTGGCCTCCCAAGGGGTCCAATGATAAATTAGTTAAGATAATTAATTGATTTTTCATTTATCAAGTCCTCTCTCTCAAAGGGGAAAGGGGGACACTTGTCCCAAGACTACCCTTGCTGCTTGATATGCCCCTGCATGGGAAAGGGGGACACTTGTCCCAAGACTACCCTTGCTACTTGATATGCCCCTGCATGGGATTGGCTAGGCGTGGAGAGTTCCAATGATCTTCAATCTCATGAGCGACAAGGGGGGTGTTGACCAAAGCAAGCTAGGGGGTTGCTTGATGGGTATACTCTCCCACACACACTCACACACTCTCTCATTGTGTGAAGTGCAAAGTGCAAGATCTCCATATCCTTCTCCAAGATAGTAGAGAAGTTGAGAGCCTACACAGACACTCTTGGCTATGGAATGCAGATCCAACCAAGAGCCATGGTTCAATGCTTAAACTTGCCATCTTCTCCACCTTCATATATGCTATTATGTACGCTAGCAAGAAGAGTGATGATAAGTGAGTAACTAATTATTTCTCCTATGAAATGTTTCTTTTTCCTCTTTTCTACCCTCATTCCCGGCTAGCTCTCTCCACCTTCGAAGGTGTTTGAGGCCTTGGGACTAAGGCTTGGGATAGGTAATGCTTTCCACACAGTTTATGTTACACTCGTGATGCATGAAGCTTTCCATCTTCATTGCATCACCTAGGTCATAAGGAACACAAAGATTCTATTGTACCAAGTCTCTCTTGATGGGAGAAACTATAATACAAATGCCTATTGGAGGGGGGACCGTCTCCACATAAATCCGGTCCTCAACTGTTGTCATGTTCTCTAAACTCTCTCTCTTGCAAAAGTAATGTTCATGCCAAGCCCGGGGGCTTTGTTAAGTATGGAGCCTGATTTACCCTTGTAATTTTATGTGGTAAAAGCACACATTTGTAAGGCCCCCATTATGAGGAGAAGCCATCGTGCGTGAAGGAAAATCACTCACCGGAAACCAAAATTTTCACGGACAAGAATCAGCGGCAACCTTTTTTTTTACCGGAATATTCTTTTTCGCCGGAATATTATGGCCGGAAAGTGGTCGGAAAACAACCGGTCGGTTGGCCGGTGGCTGGTAGTCAAAGGCCGATGGCCGGTGGTCGGAAGATAATGGCCGGTGGCCGGTGGTCGGAAGTCAATGGCCGGTGGCCGGTGGCCGAATTCAAAAGCGGACTTGTCTTCTCAAGGGCGGCCACACATGGGCGGATTGGAGGGCCCTATTTGGACTTATTCGCACAAGGGCGGCTACACATGGCTGTCTCTCATAGGAGAGGGCAGCCCTTTTGGCCTATAAAAGGAGTCCATTTCTACACACATTTCATAGTGTGAAGTTGATGCAACAAGGTGAGTGTGAGGTGGTGAGAGTGAAGCAAGGCGGGAGCTCCATTAAGGGTATAATCCCTTTGTAAACTACTTCTTGTTTTGAAGTACTAAAGCCATTGAGTGGCTTCTTTCCCGTGGACGTAGCCCACATTGAGTGAACCACGTATATCGTGTGTACTCTCTCTCTCTCTCTCTCTCTCTCTCTCTACTCTATAATCTCGTGTATATAAATCTGTCTCTCTCCATTAAGTAATCTACTCAATTATCTATTTAGCTACGTCTTATTTCCTAACAACTGGTATCAGAGCAAGGTTTGCTCGTAGCTAAATTATCTCAAGGAAAGGATTCCTTGAACTGAGTGGGAGTTATGGCGGAGGAAGGGAAGCTCAAGATTGAGAAGTTGAATGGCAAAAACCACCAACATTGGAAGATGCAGATTGAAGACTATCTCTACCAGAAGGACCTCTATTTGCCACTAGGCGGTCTTGCGAAGAAGCCCGCAACAATGGCAGATGAAGCATGGATTGTCCTTGATCGAAAGGCACTGGGAACAATCCGGTTAAGCTTGGCGTCAACAGTGGCCTTCAATGTTTCGGAGATGAAGACCACGGAGGACTTGATGAAGTCACTTGACGACTTCTACGAGAAACCATCGGCATCCAATAAGGTATTTCTTATGAAGCGCTTGTTCAATCTAAAGATGGCAGAGAATGGTTCAGTTGCAGAACACCTAAATGACTTTAACACAAACATAAGTCAACTTCGATTAGTGAAAATCAATTTCGATGACAAAGTGCGAGCTCTCCTTATACTATCATCTCTACCGGATAGTTAGGACAGCCTTGTGATGGCTGTAAGTAATTCTATCTCTGGCACAAATACTCTTAAGTTTGATGATGTTGTGGGTGTTCTCCTAAGCAAGGAAATGCAAAGGAGAAGCACAGGAGAATCATCAAGTGTTGCACTATCAGTGGAAACAAGAGGAAGGCTTAAAGAGAGGTTCTAAAACCAAAAGGGTCGTGATCGCTCAAGGCGGAGCAAGTCACGCACAAAGTTAGTTCTTGAATGTTGGAACTGTGGCAAGAAGGGCCACGTCAAGAAGGATTGCTGGTCCAAGAAGAAGAAGGAGACAGAGTCTCAAGACAACAAGCCAACATCGGAGGCCAATGTGGCAGGTAAAGTAGAGCAAGATGCTCTAATTCTCTCATTAGACAATGTGTCTAATTCCTGGATAGTAGATTCCGGGGCTTCATTCCATGCGACACCACACAAGCAACATTTCCAAGACTACACCAAAGGTAATTTTGGGTATGTATACTTGGGAGATGATGAAGCTTGTGAGATTGTCGGCAAAGGTACAGTTTCTGTCAAAACTGCTAACGGAAATGAATGGAAGCTTAAAGATGTTAGGCATGTTCCTTCTCTTTGCAAAAATTTGATCTCTACAGGACAATTGGACGATGAAGGTCACAACATTGCATTCGGAAACAAACGGTGGAAGATCTCAAAGGGATCTTTGGTGGTTGCAAAGGGTGAAAAAGTCGGTACACTTTACTTGTGTACTGTTAGCACGCAACCTTCAGCTTGTGCAGCAACTACAGAAGTTGACAGTGCAGTGTGGCACTACCGACTTGGGCATATGAGTGCCAAAGGAATGCAAATCCTTCAAACAAAGAAGCTTCTACCAGGTTTGAAAGAAGTGGACTTAGAGTTCTATGAAGAATATGTTTATGGTAAACAAAAGAGGGTAAAATTTCAAAAATCAGGAAATGAAAGAAAAAATAAAAAACTTGAGTTGGTTCATTCTGATGTTTGGGGTCCTGATGGTGCACCATCACTTGGTGGCTCATTGTACTATGTGTTGGGGTATAAAGCCCAATGTGCTCGCCCAGGTAAGTGGGCGGGCCGCCAGGTATGTACACATATTCTTTTGTAAAAACCTAATAAGAACTCACTATGCTCTACACATTACAGTAGAGCGAGTTCACCATATCGTCGTGCTCTTCTTCTTGTACTCTCTCTCGCGTCGCACTTCCGCTCGTACTCCTTCAACTGGTATCAGAGCTCAGATCGAGGCTCGAGGTAGCACTGCAGGAGGCTAGAGTCACCAGCTTAGATTGGAGTGAAATTCGACAGGCAAAGACACGGCCCCAAATCTCGTGGGAGAACCCAAAGGGCTTGGTGCTGTCAGAATTTCATTCTGAGGTCATCTCGGCCACCGTTCGACTTCGACAAAGGTCTGCGCAAGCCATTTTCGACTACGTGGTCTCGACGGGTGTAGATCCGACTCTGCAAATTTGGGGTTTTCAGCATACGACTGCAGGTGCTGAGGATATCGACACTCCCAGAGTGTTGATTTGTGGCTATCTACACATCGAAGGACGGCTCACAGTTCTTGGAGGCGTGTCACATACGACACGGGCGCATCTACACACAGTCTGTAGGCAACATCCACTAGTTCATCAGGTAGCTTGTGTTTGCTGATTGATATTCCAGATTTCATCCTGACACTGCAGGTACTTCCACGCGGGATGTATTGTCAGAGATGATGTATGTCTGTTGAGGGTTTGCTGGCTGTGAGTCACGCAGCAAACAACCGCCGCAGCGGTTACAACATACAGTGGGAAATTTGTGGATGTATGACTTTGTGGGAAGTCTATGTACTGTCAGATTTACTGCAGCCTTTGTTGAGGGTCGAGTGAGGTTTTATTGAGCTGGGGGATTCTCGAATGTTGAGATCCTTTCGGTGATACAGGTCTTGGAGCGATCCCTCGAGCACCCTTAGATAGGCAGCTAGGATGTATTGACTGTGAGTTAGACAATTGGGATTGCATCTTTTCTTTACTGCCGTTGAGGCATTGTCGCAGTCTATGCTTACAGGACAGTGACAGGACAGTCAGAGACAGTACAGGTGCAGGACAGGTTTACCCGCAGCTTACAGTGTCAGAGAGACAGTGTTTTTGAGCTGTTTTTTGGTCTGTTTTTGAGTACACCAGAGCCATTTTTCAAAGGAAACTCTGCCGAAATTTATGCAGAATCTGAAGCTTTTTTGGTTCATTTGACAGGTTGATATTGGTTCAGAGGTCAGTTTACAGGGGAAACTCTGCCGAATTTTTCCCAGGAAAGTAAACCACTGTGAAGCGTAGCTATGGCTGGATCACACGACACTGCTCTTTACAATATCAAGAAGCTGGATGGAACCAATTTCCCATTGTGGAAGAAGCAAATTTGGCACGTGTTGGTACAAAAGAAGCAGATAAAACCTATAAAGCTCAAAGGGATAAAACCAGAAGATATGGACGAAGATGAATGGAGCGAAATGGATGAATTGGCACTTTCTACCATTATGCTGACTTTGGCAGAAAGCGTTTACTTCAATGTAGCAGACGAGATGTCGGCTTATCAAGCATGGTTAAAGTTGAGTGATCTTTATGAGAAGCAGAGTGTAGCTTCACAGGTATACTGGCTTAAGAAGCTTGTTGACTTGAAGATGAAAGAAGGGACACCTATGTCCAATCATCTGAATGAATTCAACACAATCTATAGTCAGTTGTCAGCTCAAGGTGTCAAGTTTGATGAACCTGTTAGAGCTATGTTCCTGCTGATCACATTGCCGAAAAGTTGGGACACTTTTTGCACAGCTTTGAGTAATTCTGCACCTCCAGATGGTTTGAACATAGCAGGTGTAGAACGAAGTCTGCTTACTGAAGAAACCAATAGAAAGACAATGGACAAAGGCAGAGGAACAGCCTTAGTTGTCAGGGGAAGGACCAAAGAAAAGTACAAAGGTGGAAAGAGGAATCAGTCTCGTAGCAAGTCCCGCAGTGCTAAAGGCAAGAGTGACATAGAATGCTACCATTGTGGCAAGAAGGGTCACATGAAAAGAGACTGCAGAGAATGGAAAGCAAAAAAAGGCAAAGAGAAAGTTGAAGACCATGGTGAGAAGAACAAGTACTCAGTGAAGATTCAAGAAATAAATGTGACAAACACTGTTGCAGAGGATGACAGTCTAGTGTCAGGAGACATCTACTTCTTGAAGAATACAATGGACTCAACTCTTCTTACAGAATCTGATGGAAATGCACTGAGTGACTGGATTATAGACTCAGGGGCATCACTTCATGTGTCTCCAAACAAGGAGTGGTTTACCTCTTATGTGACCTAAAGATCATGTTCGGCTAGGCAATGGGCAGACATGTGAGATCTTAAGTGTTGGAGATGTTCAATTGAAGTTTCAGAATGGCTCTTCTTTCACCCTGAAAAATGTGAGACATGTTCCTGCCATTACAAAGAGCTTGATCAGCACAGGTTTACTTGATGATGCTGGCTACGTCACCACTTTTGGACAAAACATGTGGAAGATATCCAAGGGATCTATGACAGTAGCACATGGAGTAAAGTCTGGAGGACTTTACATGATTTATGTATCAAATGTCTCTAAAAATGTAATCAATGTAACCGAGCAGCCGAACGTTTCTTTGTGGCATAGCCGGTTAGGACATATGTCCAAGAAGGGAATGGAAATCTTGTCTCGTTCTGGTTATTTGCCTCGCTTTTCATTTAATGATTTTGAATTATGTGAACATTGTCTGTATGGTAAGCAAACACAGCAGCCACATAAGCATAGAAGCAGTAGAAGAGATACACAGTTGGCACTTGTTCATAGTGATTTGTGTGGACCTATGCCTAACCTATCTCTAGGGGGAGCTTCTTACTTTATGACATTTATAGATGATTACTCGAGGAAAGTATGGGTTTACTTTCTCAAGCACAAGGATGAAGCGTTTAGTGTTTTCAAAACGTTTGTGACACTTGTGGAGAATCAGAGTGGCAAGAAGCTTAAATGCTTACGCACTGACAATGGTGGAGAGTATGTTTCAAAGGCCTTTCAGGACTTTTGTGAGTCAAAAGGTATAAAACGTGAACTTACTGCTCCTTACAATCCCCCTCAAAATGGTGTTGCTGAGAGGATGAATAGGACCATACAAGAGAAGGTCAGAAGTATGTTGTCTAATGCACAGCTACCAAATGGGTTTTGGGCTGAAGCTGTATCAACAGTTGTTCATCTTGTAAATAGATCTCCTAGCAAGGTTTTGCAAAAGGATTCAGTGCCAGAGATGGTATGGTCAGGCAAAAGCCCTCATACAAGCATCTCAGAGTCTTTGGCTGTGAGGCATATACTCACGTTCCAAAGGAATTTAGGAACAAAATTGAGCCAAAGAGTAGAAAGTGCATCTTTCTAGGCTATCGTAATTCTGGTGAGATGGGGTACAGACTTTGGGATCCCGAATCCAGAAAGGTTGTCCGCAGCAATGATGTTCACTTTAATGAATCCAAATATCATTCTAAACCAGAGAGGGTTGAGGAGATTAGAAGAGTTGTCTTCCAAGAAGATGGACCTGCACGTGCAAGACAAAATGTCAGGGCTCAAGAGGAGCAAGGACAGGATAGAGTGGAACCACAGGTTGTGGCTGAGCCTGAGCCACCTATTGTGCATAGATCTGGACGTGTCACACAACCTCCTGATAGGTTGGTTCCATCTATGAACTATGTCATGTTGACTGATTGCAATGAGCCTTCATGTTACAAGGAAGCAGTGCAAATGAAGGACTCCGAGAATTGGCAATTGGCCATGCAATCAGAGATGACAGCTCTGCATAAAAAGAAGACATGGAAGCTAGTTAAATTACCACAGGGCAAAAAGGCTCTACCTTGTAAATGGGTTTACAGGTATAAGATCACCGCTCATGATAGTCAGCCAAAGTACAAAGCAAGGCTTGTTACCAAGGGCTTTAAGCAAGAACAAGGCATTGACTTTGATGAAGTCTTCTCTCCGGTGGTCAAGATGACTACATTGAGATGCTTTCTTGCATTGGTTGCCATATTAGATTTGGTGTTGCACCAAATGGATGTCAAGACAGTGTTCTTGCATGGTGATTTAGATGTGGAAATTTACATGCAGCAGCCAGAAGGGTTTGTTGAGAAAGGCAAGGAAGATTGGGTATGCCAATTTTTAAAGAGTCTTTATGGCTTAAAACAATCACCGAGGGCATGGTACCATAAATTCCACAAGTTTATGATTTCTCAAGGCTACAAACGTAGTGAGTTCGATCACTGTCTATATACAAAGAAGGCTAAGGATGGGAGTTGGCTGATCCTTATTTTGTATGTGGATGACATGTTGATTGCTGGCAAGCACTTGGAAGAAATTTCAGCTTTGAAGTCAAAGATGGAAAAATCGTTTGACATGAAAGACATGGGAGAGGCAAGTCATATACTTGGTATGCGCATTGAGAGAGACAGATCAAAGAAGTTGATTTGGTTATCTCAAACAGAGTATATTGACAAGGTTTTGCAACGTTTCAATATGGAGAAGGGAAAGGCAGTGAGTGTTCCATTGCCACCATATGTGAAACTTAGCAAACAGGATTGTCCTGTGTCTGAGGAACAACAGGCTGAAATGGATAAGATTCCATATGCATCTGCAGTGGGTAGTTTGATGTATGAAATGATTGCTACTCGCCCAGACATTGCATTTGCAGTGGGAGTAGTAAGTCGATACATGTCAAACTTGGGCAAGAAACATTGGGAGGCAGTGAAAGGAATATTGAGATACATGAAAGCTACAAAGAGTATGCGTATATGCTATGGGAGTCAGGAGCTAAGTGTAAAGGGTTTTACAGACTCAGATTATGCAGGTGACTTAGACAACCGAAGGTCTACGTCAGGGTATGTCTTTACATTGACTGGTGGAGCAGTATCATGGCGTTCTAGATTGCAAGATTGTGTTACTCAGTCTACTACAGAGGCTGAATATGTTGCAGCATCAGAGGCATGCAAAGAATCAATTTGGCTTAATCGACTAGTAACAGATTTGGGAATCAAAGAAGAGATGCCTGTGTTATATTGTGATAATAAAAGTGCTATACAATTGGCTCGCAATCCAGTTTATCACTCAAAGACAAAGCATGTGGATGTGAAGTATCATTTCATCAGGGAAATGCTCGAGGATAAGCAACTTCAGCTTGTCAAAGTTCACACCACAGAAAATCCTGCTGATCTACTTACAAAAGGACTTCCCTCAGAGAGCTTTGCGCATTTTCGCAAGCAGTTAGGTGTAGGGTAGTACATCACTTCTCTACATCTCTTGTATATTAGCTTGTATAGTAGCTTCTCTCACACTTAAAGTACCACATTGGACTTTAAGTGGGAGGTTGTTGGGATATAAAGCCCAATGTGGTCGCCCAAGTAAGTGGGCGGGCCGCCAGGTATGTACACACATTCTTTTGTAAAAACCTAATAAGAACTCACTATGCTCTACACATTACAGTAGAGCGAGTTCACCATATCGTCGTGCTCTTCTTCTCGCACTCTCTCTCGCGTCGCACTTCCGCTCGTACTCCTTCACTATGTAACATTCATAGACGATGCGACTAGAAAAACATGGGTTTATGTCATGAAGAATAAATCCGATGTATTTTCCATATTTCAAAGGTGGAAAGCCTTTGTGGAGAATGAAACAGGTACCAAGGTTAAATGCCTCAGATCCGACAATGGAGGCAAATATTGCAGCCAAGATTTTGAAAGCTTTTGTGCTAGCAATGGCATTCGGAGGCAAAGGACAACCCCAAGGAAACCTCAACAAAATGGGATTTCGGAAAGGATGAACAGGACAATCATGGAACGAGCACGAAGCATGCGGCTACATGCAGGCCTACCGCTTGAGCTTTGGGCGGAAGCTGTAAGTACGTCTGTGTACTTAATCAATCGGTCACCCTCAACGGCATTGGATGGGGGAGTTCCAGAAGAGGCATGGACAGGTAAACCGGTGAATTATGCATTTCTCAAAGTGTTTGGGTGTGAGGCTTTCATGCACATAGATAGAAGCCTAAGATCAAAGTTAGATGCAAAGTCCAAAAAGTGTTTCTTCATTGGCTATGGAGAAGGAGACTTTGGGTATCGCCTATGGAATCCTGAAGATGGTAAAATCTTAAGGAGTAGGGATGTAATTTTTAACGAACAAAATATGTACAAAGATTACTTGGAAAGAAAACAAACAAAAGAAACAGGTGATGAGTACATGGAGCTTGAGGACGGTGAAGACTCAAGGACTGCAAACGGTGACAATGTGCAACAACGCCAACCAAATGAGGAGCCTCAACCTATTCCCCGAAGATCTACAAGAGCAAGTAGACCTCCAGAAAGGTTTGTTCCTTCCTTCAACCATCTCTTGATCTCAGATTCTGGAGAGCCAGAATCATATGAAGAAGCTATGCAACATGAATCCAAAGAAGAATGGACGAAGAGCATGCAAGTGGAGATGGACTCACTACATCGCAACCAAACATGGGAGTTGGTTGAGTTGCCTAAAGGTAAGTGGGCACTTCAAAACAAATGGGTGTACAAGCTAAAGGAAGAAGAAGGTGGGAAGAAAAGGTACAAGTCTAGGCTTGTGGTAAAAGGTTTTTCTCAAAAGAAAGGTATTGACTTCAATGAAATATTTTCTCCTGTTGTAAAAATGAACTCAATTAGGCTTGTCTTAAGCCTTGTGGCTGCTCATGATCTAAATCTCGAGCAAATGGATGTAAATACAGCATTCCCTCACGGTGACTTAGAGGAGGAAATCTACATGCTTCAACCAAAGGGTTAGGAAGTAAAAGGTAAGGAGAAAATGGTTTGCAGATTAAAGAAGAGCTTGTATGGTTTAAAGCAAGCATCAAGACAATGGTACTTGAAGTTTGATCGATGGATGTTGGATCATGGATTCACAAGATGCAACTTGGATCACTGCGTCTACACGGAGAATTTGAGAGATGGAAAATTCATCATCCTAATGTTGTATGTTGATGACATGTTGATTGCAAGTGCTAACATGCAGGACATCAAAGACCTAAAAGAGGAGCTGTCCAAATCTTTTTCAATGAAAGATTTAGGTGTTGCAAAGAGGATACTTGGTATGAAAATATCAAGGGATAGGACGAAGAAGACAATAAAGCTATCTCAAGAAGATTACATCAAGAAGGTACTAGAAAGGTTTGCAATGCAAAATGCAAAACCAGTTTCTACACCTTTGGCTGGTCATTTTAAACTAACGAAGGATATGTGTCCAAAGACACAAGAGGAGATAGCCTATATGTCTAAAGTTCCATATGCTGCAGCGGTAGGTTCTCTAATGTATGCTATGGTCTGGACAAGGCCAGACATTGCACATGCAGTGGGAGTTGTGAGTAGGTTCATGGACAACCCAGGTAAAGAGCATTGGCAAGCTGTGAAGTGGATACTTAGGTATCTAAAAGGGACAACAACAAATGCTTTGTATTTTGGAGGAACTGATATTTTTCTAGAAGGGTATGCTAATGCAGATATGGCAGGTGACAAAGATACTCGAAGGAGCACTACTGGCTATGTGTTCACGGTTGGAGGCACAGCAATAAGCTGGGCTTCAAATCTGCAGAAAGTGCTTTCACTTTCTACCACGGAAGCAGAGTATGTAGCAATGACGGAGGCAAGCAAAGAAATTCTGTGGCTTCACAGATTCTTAGAAGAGCTTGGATTCAAACAAGACAATTGTGTCTTCTACAGTGATAGCCAAAGCGCTATCCATCTTGCGAAGAACTCAGCCTTTTATTCAAGGACAAAGCACATTGAGGTGAGATATCACTTCATACGCACTCTTTTGGAAGAGGGACAACTAAAGCTAGGAAAGGTGCATACAAGTGAAAATCCTGCAGACATGTTTACAAAGGTGGTCAACAAGGAGAAGTTGAGCTTTTGCTCATCTTCAATTGACATTCAAGGATAAGAAGCCAGAATGGAAAGCAGTCACAGGTCTGGTTTGGAGATCAGTCTCCAAGTGGGAGATTGTTAAGTATGGAGCCTGATTTACCCTTGTAATTTTCTATGGTAAAAGCGCACATTTGTAAGGCCCCCATTATGAGGAGAAGCCATCGTGCGTGAAGGAAAATCACTCACCGGAAACCAAAATTTTCACGGACAAGAATCAGGGGCAACCTTTTTTTTTGCCGGAATATTCTTTTTCGCCGGAATATTATGGCCGGAAAGTGGTCGGAAAACAACCGGTCGGTTGGCCGGTGGCCGGTAGTCAAAGGCCAATGGCCGGTGGTCGGAAGTTAATGGCCGGTGGCCGGTGGTCGGAAGTTAATGGCCGGTGGCCGGTGGTCGGAAGTCAATGGCCGGTGGCCGGTGGCCGAATTCAAAAGCGGACTTGTCTTCTCAAGGGCGGCCACACATGGGCGGATTGGAGGGTCCTATTTGGACTTATTCGCACAAGGGCGGCTACACATGGCTGTCTCTCATAAGAGAGGGCAGCCCTTTTGGCCTATAAAAGGAGGCCATTTCTACACACATTTCATAGTGTGAAGTTGATGCAACAAGGTGAGTGTGAGGTGGTGAGAGTGAAGCAAGGCGGGAGCTCCATTAAGGGTATAATCCCTTTGTAAACTACTTCTTGTTTTGAAGTACTAAAGCCATTGAGTGGCTTCTTTCCCGTGGACGTAGCCCACATTGGGTGAACCACGTATATCGTGTGTACTCTCTCTCTCTCTCTCTCTCTCTCTCTCTCTCTACTCTATAATCTCGTGTATATAAATCTGTCTCTCTCCATTAAGTAATCTACTCAATTATCTATTTAGCTACGTCTTATTTCCTAACAGGCTTCACTCTATAGACAAAATGGAATGCCACTTGCAAGCGGACAACTTCAATAAAACCCCTATATACGACTCATATTAGGGGATATGACCCCCCTTTCTACGCTTATACAACAATCAATGAAGAAAACTACCATACCCCTATCTTACATATAAAATTTAGGTCTCACATGATCTACCTCAATAAAACTAGTCAAAGAGTGTGTAGCATAGTGACTAGCAACATACTAAGGAACCAATTCTGCCGATAACTAGATGTATATTCAGTGTGTCTTAGTTTGACTTTCAAACTTTGTGCCCTGTCAGCATTTGACCCATCTAAATTACTAAAAAAACATGGTTATAAATTTGTGTGAGGTTCTCCGTGCAAATTTGCATCTATACAAACTCTTTATAGCTTTCATCCCTCAACAAATGAACTATAATCACAAAACAAGCAATTGATACAAAGCACTGTTGGTTCTTGTATGTATCTTTGTAGCTATTGACTCACAAGTTCGAGGGCAGGCTCTTTTGGGAAGCCATGATTTTGAAACACAAAAACTTCCTCTCATTTTCCCTTTTCTTACTCCCCCCCTCCCCTAAATATGATACCCCCCTTCCTTATTTTTAAGCTTGGGAGATAAATTATTGGGGGCCTGCCCCTAACTTATACTCTTATGTAACTTGTGAAAAACCCCCCCTCCCTGCACTTACGTGGTGTGGTAAGTTTTCCATGGTGAATCCCCTGGGATGCCAAGTTAATTAAAGCTATGTTTATGTTGCTACCATCAATTAAGTTCACCCTCTATGCTCACAAAGTAGTTTCACAAAATTACTTTCTCTAATGTTCGCTACTGTCAAAGTTAATAGGCCATTTCCATTACATAGCTTGATTGAATTTATGCTTTTTACGTCAATGAGCTAAAAACATGAAATGAAGTGGCTCTTGATACCAAATATGATAATAGTTGCAATGATAATTTTCCCATTGTTCAAGTTAATAACATGCAAAGAGTGACTCAATCATTACTGCTATGTAATCATTTGGTCATTTAACACAAACACTAAAAGAAGTCATGATCAACCACAAACCCAAAAGTATAATGCTATCTCATGGCCATTGAAAAACATGACCTTTAGTGATATACAAGGATTTTTTGCATTTAAATCAAGCACTAAGAGAATGCACAAAAATGCCAAGTCCAAAATTGAGTGCATAAAATGTCTCAATCAAGCATGATCGCATGTCCAACATAACTCTCAAAACCTCAAGCATATCAAAAAGCAATTTGTTTGTTAGTGCAAAGAAAACTTCAATCAAGGTGGAACTAACCCAATGCATAAGCCAAAAAATTGGGTGCAAGGAGAATTCATTTATGCATATAAATTCTCACATAACCATCACACATAATAAAGCTCCAAGTGAATATTTAGAAAGGCGGCTAGATTGGCTAGACTAGTAATTGTTGAGACCAGCTACTACGGTAACTAATATAGTGCACAATTTATAGAGGCTCAGCCATCACTACATTTCACTATCATTGCTTTGTATGTTTGACTCTAATCAATCTAAAACTTGGCTTACATTATTGTACTTGCCTTATGATTTGAATATATTCAAGTTCCAGTCTCCATTTCAATGTCCAGTCTCAGTTTCCAGTTCATTCTATGTTTCAATTCCAATGTTGCATTTCATTCCAGTCTTGTTTGATCTACTGTCTAAGAGTCATGAGCTGATGTGAACTAACTCTAACTAACCAACTTGGACTAGTTGTCATAAGTGTTCAACTCATTCTTCCCTAGCAACAGCTTCAACCCAATAGCAATGAGTCATGCTCTTCTAATTCATCATTGCTCTAGAAACTTATGTTATGTGTATGTTCTTCTACTCAACAACACCATCTTGCTATGGAGTATTCTTGCATGAAAACTACCTTTGAATTCATGATTTTTCACGAAACCATTAAATTCATTAGAGAGGTATTCTCCCCTGCTATCTGACCTCATACATTTTACCGTGCACATTACCACATTTATTATCTCTACATGGCCCAAAAAAACATCTTTATTTTTACATGCATAAAACATATGAAATATCAATTGTATTTTGAAAAGTGCTAAAAAAATAAAAAAGAACTTTCAATTACAACTCATATCTTACCTTTATAAATTGAGGCAAAAAAGAATAATACTTTAGAAAAATTACAAATAAAGCCAAATTTTCAAGTGAGTTTTATACATGAAAATAAGGGTTTTTTTGTGCCACATCTACACTTGTAAAAGAGGAGTACATAGTAAATTTTTGTTTATCCTAATCCTCCTCGTCCTTGTTTGGAGCTGCATATTTTTGTTTATCCTAATCCTCCTCGTCCTTGTTTGGAGCTGCATATGTTGGATCGCCTTGACTCTACACCAATCAGAAAAAAATTAGATAAATCAATAACCCAAATCAACTTTTTAATATAGTATTCATTGTTTATACTTACCGCTTGTAGTGTTTTGACTGCTGAGTCAAGTTGCTCGTGAGAGATATGGTGGTTTTTCAACAACCATCACCTATCAAACTCTATGTGTGTCTCTTTATACTTTACCATCTCTCTAGTAGGATGGCTCAGAGTGATATTTTCTTAAGCTAACAATAACAAAAAAACTCTAATAAGCCTAAACACCTTCTTATCAAAACTTGCACAATTAAAAATAACTTACATATTTATCTTTCTAGGTGGCTTTTCCTCTCAAACCATATATTGAGTGGGAGTTTGTCTACCTTGAGCTTCATACTATTGACTATAGGGATGAGCCATTGCAACTTGCTCAATCTTTTCTTGCGTTGCCCACTCCCACTTTGCATCTCCCATGTTGCCACCACAATACCTCTTGTTTGGATTTGTGAGCTAGTTGGTCACTACGCATTGTACATTTGATTTGCTTATTTTTTTTAAAAATGTTTTAATATACCCCTCCAACCATAGTGTCAAGAAACACTAGTCGAGGGAATTTAAAAATCCAGCATGCAACACTTCCTCGATGTAGCTTGCATGATTGGGTACTTGGTCTTTAAATTATATAAAAAACTTCTTATACATTGAGTGTATAAGAATCTGTAGATGGTGCCAAAACACTCTGCCCTGTGCAGTCCAAAGTTGACCTTGCCACCATACTTTACCCTGTAGCATCACCCATGCATTTTTGGCATGGGCACATAAGTTTCCTAGTCCTCTATGATTGGACCGGCATGCTTTAAAATATGTGAGTCTGTGCCACCCCAAAACAAGGGTCCCAACAAGAGCCCCCACCACTTTGCTATGCTCACTAGCCTGAGATGAATGTCGTCGTGCACTACTAGAAGACGCTCGTCGGCCACTTGTGGACTATCAAGGAGGCTCAAGTGAAGCAAGAATTGAATGGAATGGTGTGGGTCCCTACAATGCAAGGGGGTGGGTCCTTTCAATGGAAGGGGGGTGGATGGGTAAGAAGGAGGTGTCATCGGTGGAATGCTTTGGACATAAGGAGTCCCTTGTAAGATTCCCATCCCGCCTATACCGAGGTCGGGATGGGATCCTTGACAGGTCTCTAGGCCTTAAAAAAATCGGAGTCTCTAGACCAGAAAAAACCAAGGAATAAACCTTTGCCATTGACAATGGCTTGGGTCTATAGCCTTAGAAGAAGACCTAGTCCTGTCTTGCAGCGGAAACGGGATAACATATTAACAATCCCAAAAGTCTTTTGGCCCTATAACTTCCACATATTGGGCTAAGGTATCCCCAACCAACGCTTTTTTCCCTCTAACAGATGTTAGGGCACAGCCGTTGGTGGACTCCTCTCCAAGTGAAGAAGTTTTCTAAACGTTTTAGTGCGCAGGGATGGATAGTTACCTGACTAATCAGGTCCACCCGTCCATGATTGACAACCTTAGTCAATCCCCACTTACCACCTCGCACTCACACAAGATTCATATATCTTATTATTACATTGTTTTAACATTTAAAATAATGGTTTCTTTTAACGTTCCATCCCGGTAATTTCTTGAAGACAGCATTGAAAGCATTCTTTTAGAAAACAGACATCTTTAAACTTAAGACAGGGTACTGTCAATCAAAACATTGTCCATAATAACCATGACTAGTATTTTTCTTGTCTCGAGACCACCTAAGGGTGAAAAACGGCACCCATTCCTTATTCAAATCCGGAATGGATAAACCCCCACCCAAGGTTCCGGGTGCCCATACACCAAACCAGTTGCCTATACAATCGGGCGGCTCCCCTAGGATAAAAAACGGTATCCTAACTTATGTAGAAACATCAAGACATGACACGGAGTAGAAACTCATCGTTCATGGGGGTAACCGACTTATCCGTGGCTAGAAAGCCAATCATTATCATCAATTTATACTAAGGAGTCGGAGGTGTCTTGAGACAAGCTGTCTTAAGGATGATCAAACATATCTTTCCTAATTCAACCAGTTTTAACCCAAACAATTCTTTCCTACATTATAAACAAATGCACGTTGGAAGTTACCTTCCGTTTTCAGCCAGTTTATCCTTCTCACGTATGCAATGCTAACTTATAAAAGAACTTAAACTAATTAAAGACTTAATTGAATAATGGGACACCCACCTGGGATTGATTGGCCATCTGTTGTTGCACTGGCGCCTGAAGACTCTCCTCCGTAGGCCTACTACTAGGCCCGGCTTCGTCGTCGTGCGATGCTCTAGTTCGTTTTGGCGCTACGTCCTCATCATCAGATGTAGAATTTGCTCGGGTCTTTTTTGGTATCATAACTTCTTATCCTTATAAAAAGGACGTCTAATTATTAGGTAAATAGTTCAAAATCTAAACTTAACCTTTGTATTCAACCGTAACCCATCCAAGGTTAAATTTATAGTCTTAATTGGTAAATTCTTGACCTAGTAATTTCTTATTTGTCTATATAGGTATGATAACTTTTTCTACCGCCTCCCTAAGGGTTTTCTAAGCTCTCCTAATTTTATTATAATTTTCTATATTTTTTTCTCTAATTTTCCCATTGACTTTTAAGCTAATAATCTACTTATTTTGGGCTTAATATTTATTGTATTTGATTTATCTTAAATATTTCATTTCCTCAACTTGATATCATAGGTTTATACTTACTATAATTTTCCTAAAAACTTTTGACCACAAAGTCTATTTATTTTAATTAATCATTCGCTAAAAATAGGACTTTTGGTCAATTATAGTTTTCTAACCTCACCAACTAACTATGGTATAATTACCACAAGTAGATAAGGATATTTTTGACCTCTGGTAATTATCTTATTATTTTCTAACTTAATTATATAATTTCCATCTTCAATTTTCAGCTAAAATTAGGATAATTTGACTTAGATAAATATCTATATTACTTTTCTAACCTTGGAATAATTATCACGGCCTTTTTACCCTATAATATAGCTCTGATAAATAGGATGTAATCATATAGCATGATTTATTAATTTTCCTCTTTAGTTTTTAGCTAAAAATAGTGTAATTTGACTTAGATAAATATCTATACTACTTTTCTAACCTTGGAATAATTATCACAGCCTCTTTACCCTATAATATAGCTCTAATAAATAGCATGTAATCATATAGCATGATTTACTAATTTCCCTCTTTAGTTTTTAGCTAAAAATAGTGTAATTTGACTTAGATAAATATCTATACTACTTTTCCAACCTTGGCATAATTATCACGGTCTCTTTATTTTATAATATAGCTCTGATAAATAGCATGTAATCATATAGCATGATTTACTAATTTCCCTCTTTAGGTTTTAGCTAAAAATAGTGTAATTTGATTTAGATAAATATCTACTTTTCTAACCTTGAAATAATTATCACGGCCTCTTTACCCTATAATATAGCTCTGATAAATAGCATGTAATTATAGCACATAATTTACTAATTTTCCATATTTAATTTTCTTTAAAAATAGAGTATTTCTGCTCAATTAATTAGCTATATTAATTATCTGAGCTTCTCCTAATTATCACGAATTCTTTAACACCTAATTAACCATTGATAAATGTATCATAGTATTTGAACTCAACTTACTAATTTCTCCTATTTAAATTACTCAAAAAATAGAGTAATTCTTCTTCAGTAATTAATTAGATTTATTTTCTGAGCTTCTCCTAATTATCACGGGTTCTTGAACAAATAAGTAACCACTGATAAATATATCACAACATTTGAAATCTATTTACTAATTTCCCCTATTTAAATTACTCAAAAAGCAGAGTATTTCTGCTAACATAATTAGCTAGATTAAATTTCTGAGCTTCTCCTAATTATCACGGGTTTTTGAACACCTAAATAACCACTGATAAATATATCACAACATTTGAAATTCATTTACTAATTTCCTCTATTTAAATTACTAAAATAATAGAGTATTTCTGTTAATTTAATTAGCTAGATTCATTTTCTGAGCTTCTCCTAATTATCACGGGTTTTTGAACACCTATTTAACCACTGATAAATATATCACAACATTTGAAATCCATTTACTAATTTTCCCTATTTAAATTACTCAAAAAATAGAGTATTTTTTATAAATTAATTAGCTAGATTAATTTTCTGAGCTTCTCCTAATTATCACAGGTTTTTGAACACCTAATTCACCACTGATAAATATATCACAACATTTGAATTTCATTTACTAATTTCGCCTATTTAAATTACTCAAATAACGGAGTATTTCTGCTAAATTAATTAGCTATATTAATTTCCTGAGCTTTTCTTAATTATCACGGGTTCTTGAACCTAATCAACTACTGATAAATATATCACATCATTTGAAATCCATTTACTAATTTCCCCTTTTTAAATTACTCAAAAAATAGGATATTTCAGCTAAAGTAATTAGCTAGATTAATTTTCTGAGCCTCCAAAGCTATAAGAGGGCCATGCTTGCAAATAATGGATAGAAATCTATGCTCATGCTCACAAAAAACTAGCTGCTAAATCCAGAGTTTGGACTTACCAACTCTAGACTTGGATCTAGTGGAGGCAATGTCCACCCTGGATGGTGGCCCACCTAAGATGTGAACGAGCCAAAGAAAGAGTGCGATGGCACCAGACGGTCTCTTGTTAGACATCTACAAGAGATGTGTTGGAAAGTACTAGAACCTATCCTATTTTTACTCTTCCTATACCTAATATACATACCTTGCTTGTACACACAAGATCTATTATATATATATACACACATATATCTACATACATATGTACACACAATCACATAGATACATATATACAAGCATACTTAGTGCCATAGTGCCTACATACATGTGTACACACGCATACACACTTACACAGATATATACATACACACTTACTCACGTAGATACATATCTACATGCATATACATATAGTATTGGACCTACGTAGGGGCTAGTAGTGCCATAGTCTAGTGGCACCTCTTTAGATATCATCACAATTTCAATCATGGTAAAACCAAGGGTACATTGCGGTAATCCATATGTGAGGGGATTGAAGACCGTAATGCCACAATTAAAAAGGGACTATACCCAAGAGAAAGAGTTCGACCATCAAGTGCTACTCTCTCTCTCTCTCTCTCTCTCTCTCTCTCTCTCTCTCTCTCTCTCCCCCCCCCCCCCCCCCTTCTTCATTAATGCAATCTTTATTTGATTGTAGCCACTATAACTATACATAAAGCTATACATATCGTGGCCAGCAATCTCGTTGAGTAGTATATCATTAAATGTGATCATATGGTATTATAATCTTTTGACATTGTAGTTCATTTTGTTGGAGAGTATGCATGTGTACTGGGACAAAATAGTTAGGGAAGCTATTTTCAAACTCGGGAGGAGTTCATAAGGTACCACATATCTCTATTCAACCAATCCACTTTCTATATACACTACATCTTCTAGTGTGTTATCTTAGTGTTCTTATGTGTGTTATCTTGTAGGTTTGTGGGCTCCAAAGAAATTGAAATAGATGCCATCCCTACTGCTCAATAGCATGTCAAGGAAACTGTGTGTGCGGCCATTAAGGATGCATTTGCTTGATCCGTTCTTCTTAGCCAAGTCCAGCTCTTGGTTCATGTGGTTGAGGAGATTGCTATATGTGGAGTAGTGCATGCACGATGAATGTTCTTTTTGAGAGGTTTTTAAAGACTCTCAAAGATTTTGTGCCACTATGGGCCCAGCCAGAGGCATGCATGGCCAAAAGATGGATTGTGTTAGAGGCATTTGTTTACATTTTAGAGTATTTGGCACTCATTTGGCACAAGTTGATCCCTCCATGCCTCGCATGTGGTCAGATGAGGAGGATGCAAGGATGATTTCATACTTACCAATTGGAAAGGGAAAATTATTTAGCATGGATATTTATCTACGTCAAGTCGTCAACATATTTTGCATCCTCAACGTAAAGGTTATGACTAAGTGGATGAACTTGTGGAAAATGGCAAAGGCAATTCATTTGCAAGAGAGGGAAGCATGGAAGAAAGCTCATGGAGGCAGGAGGGCACCCCCAATTCCTCGACACCTTGCATGTTTCCTAGATCTCATTAATGCCAAGTGGATCCATGAGAGAATGACCAAAGAAAAGTCATGCAAAGAGGACATCACCAACAAAGCATGGGAGTATGGAAGAGGTCGCTTGTCAAAGGTATAGTAATCACATGCTTAAACCAAACCATATTGCATGCTTTCTTCTTGATTTTATCTTTGCAATTGATTGTATATTGTTTTCTATTTTATAGTTCCTTTCCTTTAACTCTATGTGGAAAAGGGTTGATACTTTTGTCCATGCCACATTGACGAGCATCAAACCACCATGGGTTGTGGCATCATGGGAAACTTTGATACAAATGGTGATGAAGCTAGATACTATGGGACTATTGAAAGGATACTAAAGGTCGGTTTTAGAACCTTTCATACATTCATCTTCAAGTGCAAGTGGTTTGCAAATGTGTATAGATGACATGAGAATGGGCTCTACATGTTAGACTCTAGTGTGGATCACATGGGTAGGTATGACAACTTGTTCTCCCACACAATTGTGAGCAGGTGAGTGTAAACCTTCTTAACCCTTATTTGCTTGTAACATAATGCCAATGTCACTCACTTTGAACTTCTCTTCTGTAGGTCATATATATTCCATCATAAATCAATGAACCAAAATTTTGTTCATAGTTCCCATAACACCTTGGGGAAAAGCCATTTTTGCCACTAATGAAGTGGAGCCACCTTTGAGCCTCTCCTACCTATCACATTGGATAAAGAGGAGTCGAGGGAGAGAGTGATTGTTGATTCAAGCCCTAGCACCACCATCTGAGCAAGGATTATTTCCATGATGATGATTATGAGATGGAAGATGAAGAGTTCAAAGAAGATGAAGCCAGCACATCCACAAACGACAATTCAATCTCTCACTTTATTGATTTAGGAGCCATGGTTTTATATTTAGATCAAGCTACTTGTAGAGATCTTTTGGAAGATGATTTATAAACATTTTGTATATTTTATTCTATAAAAAGTTTTTTTTTTCATCCATTTATTTCTTTCTCTCACTTTCTCTCTTGCTCACTCTCTAATTTTGTCAAGAATGATAATTTATGTTAATTAAGTGGGTGTGACTAATATAATCATAGCATATCTATTATTTTTTGGTACAATTTTTCATGAAAAATAAAAAATGCATGCTCTATAATTTAATTTTTTTGGAGAATACAATAAAGTACTCAAATTTTCTAGAGGCAATAATGACAACTATAACCACTCTCCCTTTCTAACATCCATTTTCACACATTTTCTTTCATTGTTGCTCTAAAGAGTTATGGGTGCAAGTAGTACTTTGTGTTGTGCGTAGTGCAAGAGTGCTTCCACCATTGAAGATTGCTTTGAAAACGAGCTCCTTTATTGTGCTCCTTGCTCAATATCTCACTACAGCAAGAGAGCTGGTCGTCACCATTATGTAAAGCCTTTCAAATATGCGATGAACGCATGGATGTAGTCGCTCATGTGAAATGCATGTGGAGTATTTGAGGGAGGAGTGTGAGCCTCTTCTATTTTGTACATGATGCACAGTTTTCTTTCCACCCATTTTGACAGAGCGATCACATGCCTTGTGCAACCTAATTTATCCAAATAGCCATCGTTTCATGTTTTAATATCATTTTTTTCCAATTTCTTTAAAACTTAAAATCATATTTTTAATTTTTTTCTCCTTGTACTCAAACACACAAATAGAGGGTAATGCAAGATATCCACACACAAAACACAAACATTCACCACACCAAAGTGAGGTAAAGAGTACAAATCAACTTGAGCAACTCAGTCTTAGCCTTAAAGACTGGATGCACACAAAGCTTGGTGAGAAACAGAGAGACAACCCAAAACTTGATCTTGTTGCCAATACACATATTGTCTTAGGGTCACGGGAGCCCTCTCACCGAGCACCTCTTACAATTGACTTTTTAGGCAAACAATTCAACAAGCCCTCAAACCGCCAAGCATGAAATGGCACAACATACTTCAAGGACAATATACCTTCAACCACCTGATGAGCCAACTTATCAAGTCAATTTGGAGAGAAGAGTCGTGGTTGTTGCATACAATTGCACCCAAAACTATAATTCTTATTTATGCACAAGAGTAGGCTACAAGTGTGATGAAGAGTATGGAATCACTCCACTCCTCTAGATGGCATAATTAACTTCAAGCTTCTCCATGCACCTATGTGTAGTGATAGAATAGAGCGCTCACAATGCACACACTCTACACAACTAGGCTTGAAGAGTGGTGTGTTATGTATGGAGAATGGTGTGGTGTAGTGTGATTATGTGATGATTTACAAGGGAGAGAAGGGCTCTATTTATAGGTTTTAGAAGCCCCGATTAGGATTAGACCTAATCAAGTTTATTTGAAGAAATCAAAGAAATGAGGGTGGGTCTCTCTTATCCTTTGAGTCACATGGATGTGGGCTCGAGGGAAGTACTGAGGATGAAAGGAGAGAGGATTGAGTGAATATTTTGGGAGTGCCTACTCTAATAGATAGTAGAGAGTGCATTTTTACAATAAGATTAGTGGTTAGTGGTTAGTAATAATCACTACAAAACATTTACAAAATCATTCACCAAATGGTGAGATATATGATGATAAAAGTTGGAGAAGGGATAAGCTTGTAAAGAGAGGTTGAAGCTTTGGAGAAGTTGACATTCACCTCTTTACAGCACCGGTAGAAGAAGCGGTCAGCATGACGAAGTTGCACGTGTCGATGAAGCTATGTTATCTTCAAACCTTGGATAATTCATGATAAAAGCCTTCATTTGCAGAGGTTAACCATGGATTCTTTGGAGTTCTTTAGAAAGCTGAAGAGGGTATGGTAATATGGACATATATGTAGAGAGAAAGGGGAGCGCATAGGGGTGTAGAAATGGAGGATGAGGGCTATGGAGGTGTGAGAGAAGTGGCAATGGTGAAGAGGGTGAAATAAGACATGGGAGTTGCAGGTTTGGGTGTGGAAAAGAGAGGGAGGAGTGTGTAAGAGTGAGTAGGTGTATGGAAGGGTGAGAGAAAATAGGAAGATTTTTTGGTGTATGAGATGGCAGTTTTGAATTCGGTCATAAATTTCATGTAAAATTGCCCTTGACTTCAAAATTTCTGAAAGAATTATGAAAAATACTTCAGCTCACGAGCTACATTTTCTCTTTTGGAAGTATCCTCAGATTTGGATCAGAAGAGGGTGCCAAAATTCGAGCAAAAAGCTGTCCCTACAGCACCTCATAAGGTTTGAAGTGGGCCACTATTTGATTCTTTTTCCTTTTTAGTCTTCCAAGTGAGCCCCCCATACATCAACCATGACCTAATATTGCCAAGCAGTTTGCACACATGTATGGTATAGGATAAGTATCAGATATAATATATACTTGTGGGATAAGAAGATAGGCTAGCTAGTCATGAAAAATGGACACATGGGATGCATGGTGGCAAAAAATATATAAAATAAAGGAGGAAAATCATGAGAGAAGGGACCCTCAATTATTCTCTACTTTGAGTGATTTATGGAATTATTTGAAGATGAAACCTTTGTACCTGTGAATATTTATCTGGGAGGGATGGAAAAAAATATGACGGAGCCGATAAGGTTATTGGTGAATTTTTACGGTGTGAAGTCACATAAAGGTTTTTCAAGACTTGTGTCAGTAGAGCTTAAGGGATAGAATGATAGTAAAATATGTATAAGGAATGACACGCGATGGAAGCTAGCATACTTAGGCCTGATAACGTACACCTAGGAATATATATTTATAAAAATACAAAAAAATTGAAACAAAACCCTTTATAGTTAGGTCCTTTATTTGATAGAAAATATTTACATATAAAGAGGACCGTAATATTGTAAATTTATCTTTTTGTCTCCTAGCCCAATGACTCACGCAATGATTTAATAAAAAATTGTGATAAAAACCCTAAACGCATGCACACTATTTACAATGAAAAAGCGAGCATAGTCATTGTGCTAGGGTGTTTTTGTAGGGTGAAGTGGCTTCTAAAATATTTTATGAGAGCCAAAAAAACGGCTATCATTTAGCCATCCCCTAGATGATGGTACATTCATGTACCATCAAAAGGTATATCTTCCAATGAGAGTGTTTTTCGATGCTTCGTGATATTTGGTGCCTTAATCGAATCTTCATCTTGTAGTGCCAAGCTCAAAGAATTACATGGTATTGTAGCTATTCGATACTCTTGTAGATCCTCTGGTAGAACTCGACTCAAGTAAGGCTTTAATAGATACCCATTCACCTTCTTGGGGTGCTCCTTGCCATCCAAATCCATAAGTTGATAGTAGCGTGAACAGTAGGCCTCTATACAATGTAGGGACCCTGCCATCTAGTATTGAACTTCACATCAAAGCGATTGTCAAGGCAATTATTGTACCTTAGCACCAAATCTCCTTCCTTGATCCCTTTGTCTTTCACCTTTTTTTTGAGCTTGTCCTTTATTTGCATAGCCTTTCTTTTATAGCACTCATAAGCCGCCTCCCATTTCCATTCTAGATCTGCAAGGGTGAGAAGGTCGTCTTCCCATGCTGCTTCTTTGCCTTGTGCCACCTTTCCATGAAGTCGTATCATGGGAATGTTGAGCTCAATGGGTTGCAAAGCTTCTTGACCATAAACTAGGTGAAAGGGTGTGAACTCTGTCGCTTCCTTGTAGGTAGTCCGATACGCCCACAATGCTCCATCCAAGAAGTCATCCCATAGCTTTGTCTTTTTCTTTACCATCTTCCGGATGATTCCTGGAATGATACCATTAGCCTTCTCTACCAAACCATTTGACTGAGGATAGTAGGGTGTGCTATGCCGATGTAGAATGTGAAGCTCATCACAAACTTCTGTGAGCAAGCCCTTCCTAAACCCTGGACCATTATCAGAAACAATATCCAAAGGTGTGCTAAATCTGCAACAAATGTGAATGTACACAAAATTGCTAACTGTCATGTCATTTACTCTTGCCACACTTTGAGCTTCTACCCACCTAGTCATGTAGTCTATGGCCACCAAGATATACAATTTTCCATTTTTAGTCCTAGGCAATGGACCCATAGCATCAATGCCCCATTTTTCAAATAGACAATTTGCAAGGACTAACTGACGTGGACATGTAATAGATGCTTGTTTCCATTAATCTGACAATTGTCACAACTTTTACACCAATGTTGAACATCAATGTGCAAGCTTGGCCAAACATACCCGGTAAGCAAAATATTTTTTGCAGTGAGTTCCTGTGCAAAATGACCACCAAATGCTTCCTCATGCAAACCTTCAAGAATGGCTGGAATCTCCTTGGTTGTCGGTATTCTCCTACAAACTTGATATTTTTCCCTTTGGTAGAGGGCACCTTCCAAAAACACATACGAACTCGCCTTCTTAATAAGCCTCCGCTTTTGAGCCTTTGTGAAGCCCTCTGGAAACTCGCCCTCTAAAATGTAGCTCACAATGGGAGCCAATGAATCCATCCCCAGGTACCTTGGTTTCTTAATCTCACTGTTGTTGCCATGATGACCTGCACTTCACCCTCAACACATGCAACTGCTTTTTGGGCAATTAGAAAATCAGCATCTTCATTTTATTTCCTAGGAATATGATACAATTGTACTTATTCAAATTGATTGAAGAGTTTACGGATGGCATGAACCTTTTGCCTTAGCCTTTCATTCTTACAAGCCCAAATACCTAGAATTTGCTTCACAATGAGAAGTGCATCCCCTTTTACCATGAGACGCCATATCTTTTGAGAAACACACATCTGCAAACCATGGATGAACATGTCGTACTCTGCTTCATTGTTGATCGTGGAACCTAGAAAATTCACATGCTCTTTCATAACAAAATCACCATTTGAATCAAGCAGCACAAGCCCTCCCCCTGCTTTTCCTGTAGCCTTCTTAAATGCTCCATCAAAGAAGAAGGTGAATGCATTAGGTAAATGCCTTGGTGGTGGTAAGGGTAGGGTTTTCACTTCAGGCACCTTGATGTCCCTTTCATGCACTCTATAGGTGAGAATACCTGCTAATTGTGCACGTACACTATCTTCTACTCTGAAAGAGTATTGGAACTCTTGCAATTCCATGATCCATTTTGAAGTCCTGGGACTTAGTTTCATTTGAGATGACACCCAAGGAAACAAGTTTTGAGCAGTGATTATGATAAAATGTTTTGGTAGGAGGTAGGATCTAGAATTTCTCACTGCAAAGACAAGAGAAAGCATCATAGATTATGCTTCTGTGTAATCCTTTTCAAGTGCATTCATGACCCGGCTAGCAAAGTAGACAGGCCACATCCTAGTGCTATGAGGATCATGCTGCAACAATACCACACCCAATGTCTCTTTACCCACACTTGAGCTAACAAAGAATGTAAACTCCCAACGTGGAGGCATGAGCGTTGGTAGTTCCGTCAAAACCATTTTTATACAAGAAAAGTACTCTTCAAGCTCATCAGACCATGCAAACTCTACATGTTGTGTCAACTTTTGGAGGGGGTGAAGTAACTCCGATGCCAAGTGAATGAAGCATGACATGTACTTCACCTTTTGAATAAATGAAATTACCTCCTTAAGACTCTTTGGTGATGGTAGCTCAATGAGAGCTTGTGCCTTTGCTGGATCTACCTCAATGCCTTTGGAAGAAACCTTGTGACCAGGCAAGATCACTTCATCCTCACCTATGTGGCACTTGTCGAGATTGAGTTGACCTCTCATATCATATAGCTTCTTCAAGCCTTCTTCTACCTTCTATAGATGCAATGATTTAGAGCTATAGATGCAAAAATCATATATGAATACTCTAATAGACTTCACAAAGAATTCTTGAAACACCATGTTCATGAATCATTGAAACGTTGCTGGAGCATTTGTCAAACCAAATGGCATGACTCTAAAAGCAAAACAACCCTAAGGAGTGATGAAGGTTGTATTTAATTGATCCTCCAATGCAATACCTATTTGAAAGTAACCAGAGTAGCCATCACATACCGTGTACTTTTCTTTAACTGCTACCTCATTAAGAATCTCATCTTGAAATGGGAGGGGGAAGTGATCCCTTTTTGTTGCCTCATTGAGTGGACGATAATCGACACATACCCTCCACTTGCCATTCTTTTCCGGAGTGACCACAATTGAAGAGACCCACTCAGAATTCTCTACGGGGTAGATGAACCCTGCTGCTAGAAGCTTCCTCACCTCTTTGAGTAGTGCTTTAGGTTTAGCCTCTGGCTTTAGCTCAATCTTGTGTTGAATGGCATCCACTCCACGTACATTTGTGTAATCTTTAGCAAAAATCCTAGGAAACTTTCTTAGCACACTTTTGAATTCCTCTCTTTCCTCCCAAGTAAGAGTCTTTGACAACATACCATCTAGCATTTCTTCATCATGAAAACTTTGGTTCTCCTGGGGGCCTACCTCTTCTAAACCTTGGCAAGATGTCTCTTCATTATTTTTCCTAAAACTTACACCCATGACTTCAATGGATGACTCCTCCTCCGTAGTGCTACCACTGCTTTCTTCTTCCGAGGTGTCATCGGTCCAAACATCCCCACTTTTGCTTTGAGAAGATTCTTCCTGGAGCTCCTCTTTACGTTGCTCCTTCATGTCAAAGACAACCTTCTTGTGATTGTCGTTCCTGCAAATCAACTTTCCACTTTCCCAATCCTGCAAAGCTCTCATTCTCATTAGCCACGGTCTACCTAGGATAAATGGATAGCCATTTCCCCTTGTAGACATAACATAGAAATCAACAGCCTTCTTAATGCCGAAAGCTTCCACAAAACATTCTTACAAACTCCCAAAACACCTAGCCTTGATATTATTTGCCATTTTCACTTTGATTTCAGGCATCTCATGAATGTGCATGCCTAGTCTCCACATTAGGTCCTCTGTCATGATGCAAATTTGTGCGCCCCCATCCACTAGACCCTTCCTAACTAGTTTTCCCTTGATATAGCAATATAGCACAGGTGTAATATCCTCATTCATTTGGGCATGTGCAATTTTAACAATAGGAACATTTTCTTTGGTCCTTCTCCTAGTGCTAACTGCCTTTACTAACTCCCTCCTAACTTGTGGGCACAATGCAAGAAATTGAGGCCATGATATGCTTGGACCTTTACCTCTCATGTCCTCCATAAGGTTGTAGGGAGCCATACCATGTCCAAGAGGGAATTCTTGAAGGTTGATGTGGCGCCGGGTCCTCTTGGCTTCCTTGGTTTTCTTTGCTTTCTTTCCTCGTCCATGGTCACTTTGTGATGTTACTCCTTCCTTTTCCTTACCTTTTCCCCGCCCACGTTTGATGCCATTTGCTTCAATGTCACCCTCTTTGGATTGTGTGACTTCTACAACATTGACATTTGGGTCAGGCAAAGGTGGAACTCCTTCCACCCCTTGTGGAGGTGGTCTTGGTCCATTTGGCCTTTGTAGAAGCCTCGGTTGTTGACCAGCTCCTTGACCTGCATTCATCACTGGGTAATTCAAGTTAGGTCTCCCTGGCTCCCCACGGGGCCAAGGACAATTATGCATCCCATGTCTAGACTCTCTATAGTTCCAACATTGCAAGACTCTCCTAGGTCATGGATCTCGCTCTTCAGACTTCTTTGCTTGTCCCTTTGGACCAACAGCTTGTGCAAGGTGAATTGACAGGCTGCTTAAAGATTCATTTAACTTCTCAATAAATCAGGAAGCTCCCTACATGTTGATGCTTGTGACTTAACTTTGGGTCTAAGACCTTCTATTGGAACCTCTCCCCTTAAGCACTTGAGTTTCCTATATTTCTCAGCAGCCCTAGTTTTAGCTGCATCAAAGGTAGCAGGTGCACCCGCCTCCACTTTTACCTCAAGGTCAGGAAAGAGTCCGGCTATGAACCTCTCCTTCTTTAGAAAATATGCACCATCACCAGGGTTAGCAACATTTCGTATCCATAGAGCCCAAAGATGTAGAAACTCTTGCTTGTACAAGCAATAGTCATCTAAGTCTTTTTGCTTATGAGAAACAATGTCTTGCCATAATTTTTGAGTGTTTTGGGGATCAAAGAAGTATTTCTTGAAACGATTCAAAACTTCCGTGTAATTCCCCTTAACTTCGTCAGGCAAAGAGTTAAATCAATTGCTAGCATCTTTCCTAAGGACTACCTCAAACATTTTTACACGTTCTTGATTAGTTAATATCCTCTTGATACGGCAAGACATTTTGAAATTTGCTAAGAATAATTTTGCATCCTCCCCAGGCTCTCCAAAGAACAAGGGGTAGCCACTCATTTGCCTAGTTGTATCCATGTTGTTGGTTTTACTCAAAAGTTTCTTTTTCATTTTTTAATTTTTCTTTTGCAAAATCAAATTTCAAAGTAGAATGAAAATGTAAACATCAAAGCTTAGATCGTAGCAAATCAATGGAAAAATGAACGGATTGACTGAGGCATTGATAGCTACTACTTGCCTAGGTTCAAACATACGATGGAAAACATGTTGAAATTGTAACTTTGAGCCAACTATTACATACACGTCTTGTCTAGCCAAAGGAATGAATGTACGATACAAGTCCTTTTGATTCATTAACCTAGCTAAAACAAGATAAAAACATACACATCAAAAGAGACATCATAGTCTACAAGTGGGAGAATAATAAGACTTGGGGATTGTAGAATATCTCTTAATGCTTCAGCACCAAAGAGGAATACAATACGTTGTTGAAAAAAGATTTTTCTATCAATGCGAACATTTATCATAATCCCTTGCACCCAGTAAAACTGATGAAATTGAATTGCATGAGCAGGATTAGGAGGTGGTGGATTGTTCATGTAAAAAAAACTAGTTTTCGAAAAATTACCTTGTGTATGATAACACAATCACTCGTCCTCAGTGGGGGAACCAAAATTGAGGTGGTCCGGGGGAGCGGACAACAAGAAGAGCAGCCTCTAAACACCCTTCAGGGCTCCCGTGCTGCTCAATTGGGACTGGGGCAAGTACAATCAAAGACAACAACAACCCACGACCAAAAACCAAACAAAAAAGGGGCACCACCTAGTTGTAGATGCGAACTAGGACGCATGTGATATCTCCTTGTACTCAAACACACAAATAGAGGGTAATGCAAGATAGTCACACACAAAACACAAACATTCACCACACCAGAGTGAGGTAAAGAGTACAAATCAACTTGAGCAACTCAGTCTTAGCCTTAAAGACTAGATGCACACAAAGCTTGGTGAGAAACAGAGAGACAACACAAAACTTGATCTTGTTGCCAATACACATATTGTCTTAGGGTCACGGGAGCCCTCTCACCGAGCACCCTCTTACAATTGAATTTTTAGGCAAACAATTCAACAAGCCCTCAAACCGTCAAGCATGAAATGGCACAACATAATTCAAGGACAATATACCTTCAACCACCTGATGAGCCAACTTATCAAGTCAATTTGGAGAGAAGAGTCGTAGTTGTTGCATACAATTGCATCCAAAACCATAATTCTTATTTATGCACAAGAGTAGGCTACAAGTGTGATGACGAGTATGGAATCACTCCACTCCTCTAGATGGCATAACTAACTTCAAGCTTCTCCATGCACCTATGTGTAGTGATAGAATAGAGCACTCACAATGCACACACTCTACACAACTAGTCTTGAAGAGTGGTGTGTTATGTATGGAGAATGGTGTGGTGTAGTGTGATCATGTGATGATTTACAAGGGAGAGAAGGGCTCTATTTATAGGTTTTAGAAGCCCCGATTAGGATTAGACATAATCAAGTTCATTTGAAGAAATCAAAGAAATGAGAGTGGGTCTCTCTTATCCTTTGAGTCACATGGATGTGGGCTCAAGGGAAGATAATTATTGAGGATGAAAGGAGAGAGGATTGAGTGAATATTTTGGGAGTGCCTACTTTAATAGATAGTAGAGAGTGCATTTTTACAATAAGGTTAGTGGTTAGTGGTTAGTAATAATCACTACAAAACATTTACAAAATCATTCACCAATAGAGAGTGCATTTTTACAATAAGGTTAGTGGTTAGTGGTTAGTAATAATCACTACAAAACATTTACAAAATCATTCACCAAATGGTGAGATATATGATGATAAAAGTTGGAGAAGGGATAAACTTGTAAAGAGAGATTGAAGCTTTGGAGAAGTTGACATTCACCTCTTTACAGCACCGGTAGAAGAAGCGGTCAGCATGACGAAGTTGCACGTGTCGATGAAGCTATGTTATCTTCAAACCTTGGATAATTCATGATAAAAGCCTTCATTTGTAGATCTTAACCTTGGATGTTTTGGAGTTCTTTAGAAATTTGAAGAGGTATGGTAATATGGACGTATATGTAGAGAGAAAGGGGAGCGCATAGGGGTGTAGAAATGGAGGATGAGGGCTATGGAGGTGTGAGAGAAGTGGCAATGGTGAAGAGGGTGAAATATGACATGGGAGTTGCAAGTTTGGGTGTGTAAAAGGGAGGAGTGTGTAAGAGTGAGTAGGTGTATGGAAGGGTGAGAGAAAATAGGAAGATTTTTTGGTGTATGAGGTGGCAGTTTTGAATTCGGCCATAAATTTCATGTAAAATATCCCTTGACTTCAAACTTTCTGAAAGAATTATGAAAAATACTTCAGCTCAGGAGCTACATTTTCTCTTTTGGAAGTATCCTCAGATTTGGATCAGAAGAGGGTGCCAAAATTCGAGCAAAAAGTTGTCCCTGCAGCACCTCATAAGGCTTGAAGTGGACCACTATTTGATTCTTTTTCCTTTGTAGTCTTCCAAGTGAACCCCCCATACATCAACCATGACCTACTATTTCCAAGGAGCTTGCACACATGTACGGTATAGGATAAGTATCAAATATAATATATACTTGTGGGATAAAAAGATAGGCTAGCTAGTCATGAAAAATGGACACATGGGATGCATGGTGGCAAAAAATATAAAAAATAAAGGAGGAAAATCATGAGGGAAGGGACCCTCAATTATTCTCTACTTTGAATGATTTATGGAATTTATTTGAAGATGAAACCTATGTACTTGTGAATATTTATCTGGGAGGGATGGAAAAAAATATGACAGAGCTGATAAGGTTATTGGTGAATTTTTACGGTGAAGTCACATAAAGGTTTTTCAAGGCTTGTGTGAGTAGAGCTTAAGGGATAGAATGAGAGTAAAATATGTAAAGAATGACACGCGATGGAAGCTAGCATACTTAGGCCTGATAATGTACACCTAGGAATATATATTTATATAAATACAAAAACAAATTTGAAAAAAAAACCTTTATACTTAGGTCCTTTATTTGATAGAAAATATTTACATATAAAGAGGATCGTAATATTGTGAATTTATTTTTTTGTCTCCTAGCCCAATGACTTGTTCAATGATTTAATAAAAAAATGTGATAAAAACCCTAAACGCACGCACACTATTTACAATGAAAAAGCGAGCCTAGTCATTGTGCTAGGGTGTTTGTGTGGGGTGAAGTGGCTTCTTAAAATATTTTATGAGAGCCGAAAAACGGCTATCAATATATGATGCCCATCATAATGATTGGCCTCCAGTCCTCCATCTCCTTAGGAAACAACATTTTAGGGATTAACTTGATTATTCCATGCTTAAGGTTGGGGTCTAAGTATTGAACAAACTAAGTGACATTAAGCATGGGCACACTCTAATACTTTTCAATTTCTCCCAAAACTCTAGCAAGAACTCCTTAGATAATCCACAAATCCATGGATTCATGTCATTGGCAATTTTTGCAATGCGTATTTATTTTCCTCTTTAGTAAATGAGTACTCCAGTATTTTTTCATTAGCTTGTTCAATACATGAATCTAATGTATTCAAGATTTCTTGCACTAGTAATGGTTGAGCATCGGAATTATCTGTATCTTTATTGAAAATATTGTTAGTATTCTATAACATGTTTCAAAATGTCCCGTTTTTATCCAATTTCTACTCATCCTCAATGTATATCATTGCCATATATTCTCTTATGTGCTTGGATTTAAGCTTTTGGAAAAACGCTTTGGACATATCATTACAATCCGTAAGAGCATGTTGCCTACACAAAAATCTGTCCTTTGCTGCCTACATGGTATCCTCATTTTGAATTAGATTTTTGGCTTTTAATATCTTGCCATATCCTTTGTATATAGTACTCCAATGCTTACTTGCATTTCTACTTCCCTTATGGTTTAAAGTGCATCCCTTACTTCAGCCAAATTTCCTAGGAGCATAGGAACATAAGTATCCTCAATAATGCATGATTGATTGTGCAATATTATGCAATTTGTGCCGCTATATAAAGCATACATCTAGTTGTGACTGCCAAAGCTAGTGAAAGAAAGTGGCACATCTAGTAGGGTTATTACGACCTCTTACATTGAAAGTTCTAATCTTCATATGAAACCATTAGAGGGGGAGGGATTAGAGGTGGACGTTACTATCTAAGTATACCCATATTGTGTTTCAACCTCATTCACAGTAGCTTCTAGGTTGATCTCGGAGGGGCCTGTTGTCTTTATTGTCTTATATCTTTGAACTACTGAATCAATTATAGCCAAAAATTAAAAGGAAGAAATATCTTGAAGAGCATCATAAACATTGGGGGAAGTATAAATCATTTCTCTAGATTGTGGTTGTTTAAATGTTTGCTCTGATAGCTAGAATCCATCAAAGTCCACTAGTCTTTTCTCCTTGTTCTTTAATTTGGTATTCTCAAATGTGAACGATTGATTTCCTGTTTGCTTACTTGCATGTTTGGGTATGGATCTAGTTTATCCTGGTGGTGGCTGGGCAAAAACGGCAGGCTTGCATTGTATTTGAGGATGGGGGGATCTTGCAACATTAAATGCAGGGGGCATTTTGCCAAATATTTCTTCCTTGGCAATAAGTGCTTACTCCCAGGGCATGAAGGGATTAGATCAGCATTAGTGACTAAGAGGGTGGGGTAGTTCTTGGAAAAATATACTATCTACCCACAATGATAGCAACTCCCTACCAAGTTGCCCCGGTTTTTCAAGTTTAATGTCTAGCATATATGGCATGGCTTTATCTGTCTGCCACATAATGCAAAGTCTATTTTTTTCTTGGAGTAGCATATGGTAATGTAATGGAAATGTCCTATGAACTTTGATAATAGCGGAATTAAGAGAATTAAAGTGAGCATTTTTGTGAGATCCCTTTGAGAACATAGAGGGTGAACTTAATTGATGGTAGCAACATGAACATAGTACTTAATTAACTTGGCATGAACAATAGTTTTGCAAGAGAGAGTATATTAGAGAACATGACAATAGTTGAGGACCGAATTTACTTGGAGCCGGTCCCCCCTCCAAAAGGCGTTTGTATTATAGATTCTCCCATCAAGATAGACTTGGTACAATACAATCTTTGTGTTCCTTGTGACCTTGGTGATTCTATGAAGATGGAAAGATTCATGCATCATGAGCATAACATAAACTTTGCAAAAAGAATTAACTATCCCAAGCCTCAGTCCAAAGGCCTCAAACACCTTTGAAGGTGGAGAGAGCTAGCGGAGAATGAGGGTAGGGAAGAGGAAATCATTCATAGGAGAAAGAAATAGTTCCTCACTTATCATTACTCTTATTGCTTAGCATAGCATAATAGCATAGTAATAAGATGAAGAAGATGGCAAGCTTAAGCATTGAAGCATGACTCTTGGTTGGATTTGCATTCCATATCCAAGAGTATTGGTGTAGGCTCTCCACTTCTCAACAAGCTTGGAGAGGAGATGGAGCTCTTGCACTTTGCACTCCACACAATGAGAGAATGTGTGTGTGTGTGTGTGTGTGTGTGTGTGTATACCCCCTCTCAAGCTTGGTCCATCTCTCTCTCTCTCTCTCTCTCTCTCTCTCTCTCTCTCTCTATTTTTTTAATTTTATGATTTAGATATGTGTCCTCTTTTTTGTCTTTGAGAGAAAGAACTTAGTTATTTATTTTTATATATCTAAACTCTCATTGGACCCCTTTAAAGCCTATCCAATAGTATTCAAACACATCATGAAGCCCACATGTGGAGGATTTTGACATGTGTCTTTTATGATTCTTAAGTTATTTGGTTTGAATTGAACACTTCAAGCACTTAGTCAATTAAGCATGGAAACCATTTATGCCTCTTGAGAGTTTATCTTTGAATTGAACACTTCAAGAACCTTAGCCATTTAAGCATAAAAATGTCCTCAATCTTTGGGCAAGGTTCCCATGAACACTTAGCAAGCCGACAAGCACCTCATGCTTGGGTATGATTCCCACCTCAAGTTCAGCCCTAGCTTGCCTAAGGTCAAAGGACTTTTTAGCACTAACGTTTGGAGGTCTTTAATGAGACTAACCCTAAGGTATTTTAAGCTCCATCAGATGCACGTTGCTCTTTGATAGACTACCTCCTTTTGGACCCCTATTGAGATGTAACCATCTCTCTTCTTGGTCGCTTGATGAGGTAAATCTAGAAGCACTTATTGCACATTTCTCTTTGGTAGACCATCTCCGTTTGGACCCCTATTGAGATGCAACCATTTCTCCTTTTGGTCCCCTGTTGAGCTAGGTCTAGAAGCACATATCTATATCCTAATTCTTGTTCCCCTTTTATCTTCCCATATTAAATGATCAGTCTAATATGAGAAAATCATTTGATAAAGTTAGATACTATATTTTATGACATTACCTCTCTCTTGGAATCATAGTCGTCCTCGACTATGACGTAGAGAAGATAAAGCCCAGTCATTAGTACATGTTTTTTAGCGGGTAGAGGATCCCTTTGTACCCTATGATATCATTCCAGAGTGGATGACTAATCCATTTGGTGCTCGGGAGACTTAGTTGCTGCAAGCATGTCTGTTATTTAGTTGATATCATACCTCCAAAGTAGAGTGACAAGTTCTACTTGGTGTTTGGGAGACGTCATCACCACAAACATGATCCTAAGCATGCATACTTCTTAAATTTGTGCACAATAAAAGAAAGAGAATGAGTCTTATAAGAAAAAAACATTGTTCATTTAAAATGCATTATCATTTGCTTACTCTAGTGTAGCATTGTAAGCATTGACAAGGTTCATATTATCCTTAAGTTAGGTTCCTTGCATCCATCTAGCATCTTTAAAAGGATAATTCTTAAACTTAACAAGATATCATTGGATAACATTACCGTTTCTTAGTACCTTGTCTTCGTGTCAAAGAATCAATTTGGGCTGCAACACCTCTTCTTGATCTTTGATCTCTCGCGGGTCCTCCATTATTGGTTCTTTTTGTGGCTCTCCTTTGTAAGGCTTGAGTGGGCTCACATGGTTAGCATTGTGAATGAGCCAATGGTTGGACAAATTTAACTAATAAGACATCTCATTGGTTGGCTTAAGAAATTTAAAAGAAAGGACCATAGTATCTTTTTGCTAGTTTAGCATAATACTCTTGGTGGCTTGTAGGGTTCTTGCCCGCAATATGCCTTAGATGAGTCTTGAGATACTTTATCAAGACCCAATCATTTTTCTTAAAGGCTAAGTCTCTTTTGTGCTTATTATCAGCATCCTTTTTGCCTTTGCTATGAGATGGATATAACCTTTTTAATCTTTGGAAAAGATTCTTGTAAGTCTTGTCTATATTCATCAGCAGTGAAGATCTTCCCATATACTTTAAGTAGTAAGGGACTTTTGGATCTTCCCTCTTTAACCTCGAAAGGTGCTTTCCCCTTAGAAGTACATACAATGTCATTGTACACATACTCTATAAGAGGTAGGTAATTCTCTCATTGAGAACATTGATCTACTTCCATGACATAGGCTTTTAGTAGATTCAAGGATTGCTAGATTAGTTATTTCACTTTGGTCATCTATTTGTGGATGATAGGCTGAAAGAGAAATTTAATATACTTCCTATTTTCTCAAAGAGACCCTTCTAGAAATTACTGGTCATTCTAGGATCTTTGTCCGACACTATGGATGTTGGCAAGCCATGATACTTGAAAATTTGAGATCTAAAGAGGGTTGTCGTTTGATGTGCCTTAATAGTCTTTTTGACAAGCATAGAGTGTGTTTTCTTTCGACTAAAAAAATCCAAATTGCTTCCCTTGATCAAATTTCATTTTTTGGTATACCACGTATTTTGAAACATACTCTTGTATGTTTACTTTTCATGGTAGACCAAGAGAAATACATTTCTATTCCTTGAACAATAGATTATGGAATCCCTCTTTGCCTCGCATAAGGAGAGGCATGGGATTCATACATGACTTTCTTATTGTATTGGTGAGTAACACATAGCCTTTGCCGTTTGGAAGATAACCATCCTTCAAGGTGAATGGTTGTTCTTTTTCTTCCCTAATGCAAAGGCTGCAATTACCTACTTAAAGTGTTGGCCAATAGCATACTCATCTATCATAAAAGATATATCATTGTGAGTTGCTATAGACATCACATTTAGCCTTGGCCGTTGTGAAAGTGCATTGACCACTTGATTGTGCTTGCCTACAATGTGAGCAATATGAAATTTAAATTACAAAAGAAAATTTACCCACCTCATTTGTCTGTCAAAAAGCTTGGTTTGTGTCATGAAGTTCTTGAGGCTTTGTGATCCATTCATAGGATGAATGGATTCCCCAAGGAGATAGTGCTTCCATGTGTCTAGGGCATGTAGAACAGCTAAAGTTCTTTTTCGTATATGCCCAAGACCCATTCATCGGCATTGAGCCTTTGGCTCTTATATGCTATGGCATGCCCTTTTTGAAGCAAAACTGCTCCAAGGCAATCGCCACAAACATCACATTGGACCTCAAATGGCTTTGAGAGATTCGAAAGCATAAATACTGGTTGGGAGGTAATCTTCTCTTTGAGCTTGTCAAAAGCATTTTGTCCTTTAGAAATCCATGAGTACTTAACATTCTTCTTTAGCTTCTTAGCTTATGTAGATTCCTTGGATTAGGCCATGCTTTTATTACCTCCAACTTTGATGGATCCATACGGATACCACCTTGAGAGATAATGTGACCTGAATATTGAACCCCTTGTAGAAAAAATTCACTTTTCTTTTGATTAATGAAAAGCTTACTCTCTCACACAACTTGAAAGATTACTTGGAGGTGTCACTTGTACTCCTCAAGAGAGTTTGAGTGGCCTGAAGATTTTTGTCCATCGTGAGTTTGAATGCGGGTGGAGCATTTGCCAGGCCAAAACTTGTAGTTTATCAAATTCTACCGGCGGCACGGGAAATCCTTTTTTTATAGTGATCCTATTTAGTGCTCTATAGTCGACACACATGTGATATATACCATCTTTCTTTTGCACTAAAAGCACTAGTGAGCAGAATGGAAAAGAGCTAGGCCTCACCATCCCTTTTTCCACCAATTCATGCACTTGCCTCATGATCTCCTCTTGTTGAGCTTGTGAAACTCAATAAGGAGGTTTATTAGGCGGTATGCTTCCTAGTAGAATCTCTATTTCATGGTCATCATGCCCTCATTTTGGAGGTAGCTCACTAGGGATGTCATCAATGAAAACATCTTGCAATCCATTTAGGAAATTAGGAAACTCTAATTCCTCTTGGTTCCCTTTATTGCTACTTGTGAAAACATTAGAATCATTTACAGATTCTCTAACAAAAATCATATACGTAAAAATAGATCTTTTCATTGACGTATAAAAAGCAAGCGTATTTACCGGGGATATGGTGTTTCCCAACTCATTAGCATCTATGTACATGCTCTTTTCCCTGTAGGCGAGAAAGATTCTCCTTACAACAAACTTCATGTTGGCGACCATGCGGTTGAACCATGGTGCCCCTAGGATAACATCCTCATGTTGGACAGGAGAGATAAAAAAAATTCTTCTTTGTCGATGTAGCTTTGGAATTGAAGCCTCAACTTCCCATCAAGGGAGTAACGGAGGCTTGCTGTCCCTTGAAAGCTGCATTGGTAGTTAGAGTATCACCCATCTCAAAATCTTGAATGCCAACTTAGTTGGCCAACTCTGTTGATATGAAGTTGTGAGTATAGCCAAGGTCAAAGAGAATAAGGGCATCATGCTTCCTTACCTTTTCCCAAGCATAGGAGAGGTATGAGCTTTTGCAATGAGTATCCTCTTATGGAGCTTCAACCATGGAAGCTCTAGGAGTGTCACTGAGTACATTTCTTTTGGGGCAAGAACAATGAAATTGGAGCTGATCTCTTGAGACAGCTAATTCCACTGTTAGAAGATTTCAGCTACTACTAGTGTGAGAAGATTTCAGACAGTGGACTGGACAGAAATCAGAAACTAAACTGGAATTTGGATACTGGAATAAGAATCAGACTTATGTACTGGAATTCAGATTCAGAATACTGGACAAGAAGTAAGTGTAACTGGAATATCTGCCATGATTGGGATTACAGATAAAAGATTACAGTGAATATGATTTACAAAGAGAGTACTGCCAACAGCAACTGCCAATGAGTCTCAAGTACAAGTGTAGCCAAAGTGCTAACCCAAATTATAACAATTGCCAACCCAATTACAATGTAATGGGCCCTATTTATACACTTCGGGTTTACTGTAGTAATTATCATAGTAACTACTAAGTAATTCGCTGCCCATCTCCTAAGAGAACGTTTCCACATAGTGAAACTATCCAGCCATCTACATCCTTCCCTTCTTTCTTGAATTTTGGCAAGATTCCAAAATTTCTGAAAAATTCCCCTGTCTGATTTTGATGTGAGACTGAAAAATCCACCGTTTGGTTCTGATGTTGGGAATCGGGCTTGACCACTGACAGAGTGGCCATTCAAAGATTGTGAGAGGCAACTGAAAAGGCCAAGGTAGAGCTCTCATCTCCACCTTTCCGCTGAGGAAGAAAAGTCGCCACTGAATTCTGAGATGGAACTACCCAGTATCCTTCCATTGGACCGTCTTCCGTTTGCCCTTTGACCTGGAGGGTGCCTGAGAAGTCCCAGTCCCAGCATTCTCCTTCTGAATCAGTCGGTAAATGACCTCCTTCTCAAGCTGATCCCGCCTTTCTGTGGTCATCTCTACTTCATAAGGCGTGAGGGAATGATAGGTTTTGGTGTCAGGATCAAAGAGTGTACGCCTGCCCTTGGTAATCCTGGTTCTGGCTAGCTTATGACAATGCGATGCAGTATGGATCCATCCTTCTGGAAGAGGCTGATTAGGTTTGACTCGAGCTTCGAATAGAATCTCAGCCATCTCCCTATACTGTGGTGCCAGACCCGCCTTAGTTGCAATATCCTTTTCAGGCAATTTAGAAGATTCGACAATAAGTTGCAGCAGCTGATTAGTAATCTTGGTTAGGCCTCTGCTCTGAATCTTCCACTGACCCATACACATCCGGATCCTATGCATCTCCTCTTTTAGTGTCTGAATATCATTGAGTTGGAGAGAATCATTGAACAGCGTTTGCCAAGTCTTCCATTCCATTGTCGATCGCTCATACCAATCTTGAAGCTCATCAATAATCTTGAAGTATGTAAGGCGATCAACTGATTCTGGATGTTGAGGATACAGTGCTGGAAAGAATCTTGGTAGATCTCTCTCTTTTGCTGGAAAAGCATACAAGAGAACTGGAGAATCAGGCACAAATTCTAAAAATTTGAGAACAGCCTGGTTCTCTTGCTCCATCATCTTTCTGGTGATTTTCACTAGCTGGAATAATTTTCGGAGAGCAGTTGCCTGTGCTCCAACTGACATTCTAGTCTGAGGTCCTTTGCTAGTGGCTGTCTGATCCTCAAGAATGGCTCTGACTCTCTGATCCAAAACTCCTTTGGCAGTTTGCATCTGCACCAAAACCTCCTTTAAATGTTCCCTAACATCTTTCATACATCTGTAAGTTGGTTTTTTTTCCAGCAAAAGTTCTAATTCCAGGGCAAGAGAGAGACAATCTGCAGTAGACTGTCTTTGCAAGTGTGGATTGGTCACTCTCTCGTCAGCAGTGAGTATCCATTCAGGAACTCTTTCCAACAGTTGGACTGTGCTGGGATGCACAGGCAAATGGCAAGCTTCTTGATCATGGAAAGCCGCGCTGATTTCCAATGCTCCACCATTTCCATGGCTCCAACGTATAGTCTCTGAAACCGTTCCAAATCAGACAGGAGATCATCATCCTCCAGATACTGTCTGGTTATGGAGGCATGTTGATGTCTCAATTTCCTGTTCAGGGTAATAAGTTGCAAAGAATGTTGATGATCAGCAGCTAATCCCTCATCCTGCACTTTCATTTTCCCTTCAGCCTCCCTACTGAGTTGGAACTGATCAGTTGGTTGATTCCCAGTGTGACTAGGCTACTGTTCTTCAAACTGCTGATTACCCGACTGGTGCCCTTCATTCTGTCCTTCCCGTTGGCCCTCATTCTGGCCTAGCTAGTCTGGCTGTGACTGGCCTCCTTCAGTTGGCCCTGTACCACTAGTACCAGGTCCTGGAGGTGGAGATGGTGGTGGGGCATCATCATCATCATTTGTATGCCCTTCTTCTTGGTTATCCTCCTCCTTATCAGCTATGTCATCCTTGTCTTCCTCTTCCTTGTCTTCCTCTTCCTTGTCTTCTTCTGCTTCATCCGGAGAAGTCTGCTCCTCAATATAATCCAATATTGCTTGATTCATCAGAGCAGTATTATACTCGGTCACTTTGTCCTGCAAATCACTCTGCATACTTTTCATCAAAGACCTCAAATTTTCTAAATCAAAAACAGCATTGCCTGCTGGATTTAGAATTTTAGCCAGGCTGTTATAAATGTATCTTTCAATAGGAGAAGCCTTCAGAGCTGTATGGCGAATCAACAGGGAGTTGAATTCCACCCGCTTCATTTTGAGCATTGTTTCAGCCCGTTCTGCAGCTCTCAGTGCTTCATTCCTTTGATTCTTGATGATCATTATCTCAGATTCAGCCTTAGCTAGCTTTTTGTTTAATAACTCATTAACCCTCTCTGAATGAGCTTCAAGTACCTTGTGTTGTATGTTCTGCTCCTCTCGTGCTTTTTGGAGCTTTTGAATCTGATCTTCAGCCTCCTTTAAGTCAGCTTTAACCTTTTTCACTTCATCTTCTGACCCAGCAGCCTCCACCAGTTGTCCCATACAAGTGACAATAGTATTCCAAGAAGACTGTATGAGGACTGAACATTTGTCCTTTACTGTAGCTGGATCAAAATTAGTAGGCTCATATATTGTTACTGGAGCCATGTAAGGTAAAGTTTCATAATCAAATTTTCGTAGCAGAAGCCTGCCCTTTTAGTGGATGGGTCTGCATTTGCTGCAACTTGTCATGTTTCACCAGGTGCAGAATGTGTTCAGTATCCACCTCGCAAAGTTGAAGAATCTGGGCCTTTCCTTGTCCACTTGGCCCTTGCCTTTGTCCACCGACTGGTCTGCTACCTTCTCAGAAGTTGCTGCCTTGGCCTGATCTTTTCCAAAACCAGTAGCAACTGCACTTTGTCCTACTGACTGGCTAAGCGCAGTCTTCGGAGCAGGTTGCTTCTCTGTTTGGCTCACTATAGCTTTCTCAGTATTCACAGTCTTGACTTGGCTTTCTATCTGCCTCAAAAACGCACTGCTCTTTGTCAGTTTAGTCTTTGGCTTCTTTGAATTGCCAGCCTGTTCTTCATTGGCTTTCCTTTTCAGGTCTGTTGAAGCAGTCTGACTGTCCGTTGCTTCGTCGTCTGAGGACAGCTCAATGTTCTTGGGCTCAGAAATCGGCTTCTCACTCCAAGCCTTTTTTACCTGCTCATGAACATCTGCAGCAGTGGCCCAATACAGAAATTGCCAAACATACCAAGCTTTAAAAACATTTTGGGATTTTAGCTTGGCAGTTTGCTGGAGCACATTGTGAGATAGGATTTGACAAAGGTTAATAGGAACCTTTGGATCCAATATCTTGGCCAATAGCATAGCAAAAAGTTTCTCGGATACATACGTTGGATTATTCTTAAGGCTTACTGCTTCAGCCACAAACCTGTAAGCAGTGGAAGCTTCCAGTCCTGCTACTAGAACACCTTGACCACTTGCCTTGCGCTTACGTTTAGCCGCTTCATCCTCTTTGAGGGCTATACTTATCTGTCTGTTGTGGAGTTGCCATAGATGGTTTGGGATCATTGGGCATCCGGAATGCAAAAGCTATGGTCTCTGATGTAACCGACACCTTTCTACCATTCACCATGGCACTGCCATCTTCAACGTCGAAAGAATCAAGAACTTGCTTGATGATGTCTGCGTCAAAAGCAATTCTTGTAGCTTGCAACACAACTCAGAGATCCCATAGTTGCAGCAAATTCATTGCTTGGTCGGTAAATACATAACACTGGATTTTACTGTACGGTATGATGGGAAGGCTTGCCTTTGCAGCAACAACTATGCCTTGGGTTTCCTCAAGAGACTCCTGCATCTTTTCTGAGCGTTTCCTTCTACCTATACACTGTGAAGACGATGAAACAGGCGAAGGAGAGGAAGAATTACTTGATGTGTCAAAGCCGTACCTTGGTGTCGCTGGCAAGGCTAGCTGACAGTCAACTGTCTCTTCAGAGGTCGAGGTCTGAGGCTGTATCGAAGAAACCTCGGAGCTCGGCGATGGTGAATGATTAACAGGAGGAAAGCGTCGGGCAGGGGATTTGTGAGGAAAAATGACAACTCTCCTGACTGTTATACGTGTTCGCGCCATAAAAGCTCCACCACTCGCCGTTCCTAGACTTGTGTGCATCGCTCTTGTCGTGGGGCAGACATGCATTGGACAAGACTGCGACCCATCCTTAAAATGATTACTATTGGCGTGCCATCTGATCGTTGGGCGCTTAAAAATTGAAAAGTGTGTTCCCACTGATACTGAACTGGTTTCCAATCTGGCTCGATCATACTGGTACTTATTCTAAGATCAGTCTGATGGTTCTGAAATTGGAACTGGTTGCACATGAAAAAGCCCAAAAATATCTGACTCTGGTATCTCTTGCTCAGCAGTTCCCAGTTCCTTAGTACCTTGTTCTTGCTCATTCTCTCTAGCCTCTGAATGATAAAGCTTGATCTTTGCACCATTATATACTCCTAGAAACAATAATCCAGATAAATCTTTCAGTCTGACTGTACCATTGGAGAAGACCCAGTCTACCTCAAATGGTCCTGCCCAGGCAATCTTCAAGTTTGGCTTCTTTGGACCCAGTCTAGACTGATATAGAAGCACCAAATCTCCTTTCTGAAATTCCCGAACTTTAATTCGGCGATCATGCCAGTGCTTCCTTCGTTGTTGAACAATTTCTTGTTCCAACATAGCCCATTGCCAGAGTTCATCTAGCTTCATCAGTTCATCTAGGCGCTTTTTCAGATTGTGGTTGAAGTCTAAGCCATACTTCACAGCCATTCTCAGACTTGGGATCACAAACTCCATAGGAACCACAGGTTCAGTGCCATACACCATTTTGAATGGTTTCATTCCAGTAGTGACCTTATAAGCTGTCCTATACGCCCATAGAGCAATCTAGAGTTTCAAATCCCACTGGTCTGGTTTCTTTTGCACTACCTTAGTGAGAATAGTCTTGATTGTCTTGTTGCTACTTTCAGCCTGTCCATTGCATCTGGGATATTAAGGAGTAGATTTCCGATGCTTGACTGAAAGCATATCCAATAGGATTTCCATAGTGTCATTGATAAAATGTGTTCCTTGATCAGACACTATCTCTACTGGACATCCATATCCGTAGAAAATATTCTCAAATAGAAACCTTGCAATTGACTTGGCTGTGTTGTCAGGAAGAGCTTTAGCTTCAACCCACTTAGTTACATAACAAGTAGCCATTACTATGTACTTGTTCTTCCTGGGGGTAACCTTCTTAAAAGGTCCCATAAAATCTAGTCCCCATTTCATGAACACTCCCAGTGGTTGTACTGGCGTCAAAGGAGTCATATCTGCAGTTGTTGGTCGACCCATTCTTTGGCATATGTTGCAAGTTTTACAAAAACTTCTGACATCAGCAATCAGTGTTTGCCACCACAGACCAGCTTGCAGAATCTTCTTGTAGGTTACTTCGTTGGAAAAGTGTCCACCAGATTCACCATTATGTGCTTCTGAAATCACTTGCATTCTTCCTATTAGGAAATAAGACGTAGCTATATAGATAATTGAGTAGATTACTTAATGGAGAGAGACAGATTTACATACACGATATTATAGAGTAGAGAGAGAGAGAGAGAGTACACACGATACACGTGGTTCACCCAATGTGGGCTATGTCCATGGGAAAGCAGCCACTCAATGGCTTTAGTACTTCAAAACAAGAAGTAGTTTACAAAGGGATTATACACTTAATGGAGCTCCCGCCTTGCTTCACTCTCACCACCTCACACTCACCTTGTTGCATCAACTTCACATTATGAAATGTGTGTAGAAATGGCCTCCTTTTATAGGCCAAAAGGGCTGCCCTCTCTCATGAGAGGCATCCATGTGTAGCCACCCTTGTGTAGATAAGTCCAAATTGGACCCTCCAATCCGCCCATGTGTGGCCACCCTTGAGAAGACAAATCCGCTTTTGAATTCAGCCACCGGCCATTGACTACCGGCCACCACCGGCCGGCCATAATATTTCGGCGAAAAAGGAATATTCCAGCGAGGGAAAAAAAAGTCTCGGGGGCTTCCGCCCCCCGAGGCCCCTAAAGCTGCCCCTGGTTTTTGACTGTGAAAATTTTGGTTTCCGGTGAGTGATTTACCTTCATGCACGATGGCTTCTCCTCATAATGGGGGCCTTACAAATGTGCGCTTTTACCACAAAAAATTACGAGGGGAAATCAGGCTCCATACTTAACACTTCCTTCCATAGGGACACAACGTCGAAGTATACCATCAACACCCAGTCGATAAAGTAATCCTCCGATGATAGTAAATTTCAGGCTTTTTATGATCAGAGATTTCTTCTGGTTCTGCTTCCAGTCCTCTGGAAAGGCACCTTGGGAAATAAATTGATAAATATCGTACCATCCAGGATCAACTGATTCTTCTGCCTCTAACTGAAATAAGTCAGCGTCCACTGGTTCATCTCTCAAGGGTGATTCTGAATAACCTTCCGTACTTCTTGAGAGAAAATCAGCTCCATAATGATTATTGCCAAGCTTATGGAAAATTCTTAATTCAAACTCCATTAGGAACATCATCCATCTTATCAGCCTGCCTTGAATAATGACTTTATTAATCAGAAACAGAAGAGCCTGATGGTCCACATAAAAATGGAACAACTTTCCCAACAGGTAATGCCTGAACTTTGTAGCGCTGAAACCAATTCCAAGGGCTTCTCTCTCAGCAGTTGTATAGCCTTGTTCAGCCTGACTGAATCTGCGAGACTGGCAAAATAAACCGGATAATCAGTCCTTCCATCTGGCTGAGCTAATATTGCCCCCATTTCCAATCCCGAAGCATCTACATGTACGTGGAAAATAATATCCCAGTTTGGCTGCCTAAGGACTGGTTTACTGATAATGGCCTTTTTCAGATTCTAGAAGCTCTCCTCACATTCAGCAGTCCAGTTGAACTTATTGGTTTTCTTTGTAAGCTCATATAGTGATACTGCTTGAGAAGCAAAATTATGTACAAATCTTCTATAGAAATTCACATAACTCAGGAAAGAGCTCAACTTTGAAGCATTTCTGGGTGCTTTAGCTTGCTGAACACACTGAATTTTGTCATTGGCCATCTCTATTTCATTTCGGGAAACCACATGTCCCAGTAGCTGTCCCTTCCAGATTAGGAAAACAGATTTAAATGGATTCAAACAAATCCTCTTCTCCTGACAGCGTTTGAAAACCATCTCTAGGAATAGTAGGTGATGTTCCTCATCTGAATAGACAGTAAAGTCATCCATAAAAATGGCGAGGAACCGATGAAGGAATTCATTAAAAATCTCCATCATACACCACTGAAAGGTAGCTGGTGCATTGCACAGGCCAAAAGGCATCACCAGATACATGAAAGCTCCCCACTCGGTGATGAAAGTGGTCTTGGCTCTATCTTCAGGAGCGATCTGTAACTGGTTATAGCCACTCTAACCATCCATGAAGCTATACATTTCATATCCTGTGATCTCATCAAGAAACATGTCAGTAAAAGGCAAGGGAAATGGATCTTTGATAGTTTGGGCGTTTAGTTTCCTATAGTCGACACAAACTCTCAATTTCCAATTCTTCTTGGGAACGACAACTATGGGAAATAGCCAATCGCTACTTGCCACCTCTGTGATGAACCCAGCCTTGAGAAGATTATCAATCTCCTCTTTGACCTTCTTTGCATAGTTGGGGTTCATCCGGTATCTTTGCACTCGTACTGGTCTAGCGTCTGACTTCAGCGGTATTTGGTGTTGACATACTTCAAGATCCACTCCCTTCAGATCTATATGTTCCCAGGAAAACACGTCTTTATATTTCTAGAACATCCTATGTGCCTTCTCCTTTATTGCCGGGTTAAGATGCTTGTTGACCTTGATCATCCTAGGATTATCCTCCGATCCTAGGTTCCACTCTTCCACTTCTTGGTCGTCTGGAAGCAACCAATTAGGCCCACCTCCTTTTCGTTTGGTCGACTCTTCAGTGTAATCCTAGGATGGTCCATTCATTTCTGAATCAGCATTCTGATCCACTGGGTACTCTTAAGAACGTATTGGTTCCTCTACCATACCAGTATCAGCTGATTCCACCACCCTTCCAGTTAGCTGAACTGTTCTTTCCCCTGTGTTGATTTCAATAAACTAATCAGGGAATTGTCTTTTTTGCTTGTCAGCCTGCTCTTTATTCAGCAAGACTGCATTCAAATCAATCTCTGCCAAAGGGAATATTTTCATGGCCGCTAACATTCGCTCGATCTTCTTTGCTCTGTACTTCTGACATAACTCCTTCGGCCTTAGTTCTTTTCTCCAGCTCCTAGTATTGTTTGTCTGGATTTGAATTCTGCCACTGGCCCCTTCTATGGTTAATGTTTGGTTTGCATAGTCATGAACAGCATGTGCTGTTCTCAACCATGGGCGCCCTAGCAGCATCCCATATGCCCCTTGCACATCCAGAACTAAGAAATTGGTTTTGAATTTCTCCCTCCCAACTCTTATCTACATATTTTCAATCATACCCGTCGCCTGTACCACTCTGTGATCTGCCATTCGCACTTTGAATGGTGCTAGCTTCAGATTAGTGATACCCATTCTCTACTGGAGATGAACTCCCATTATGTTGACTCCTGATCCTCCATCCAAGATAACACTTGAGAGAGGTTCCCACTACTTCCTAACCTTGTAGTCCACCTGACTAAGTGGAACTTCATCATCTCGGACGGCCGTCAGGTCCACTGTTCTAGCCTCCGCCTAAGCTTTCTTGCGCTGTCTGATAAAGTTGGCCACTTTAGGCAAGGTTTTTCTGATATCCTCCAGCTCTACAGTCAGCTTCTGAATTCTATCACAAATTTTCACATGAATTTCTTCTCTTTCTTGGTCAGATTGATTGTCAGAGCTTGAAGAACTGGTATCTTCACACTGCCATTCCTCTTTTGCAGTGCTTCCCATCCTTCCATCAATTCTCAGTTCATCAACCATTCCTTGTACCGCAGCCAGCATGGTCTCAGGTATGGCCGGTACTGACTGGTCCTTATCAGTCGATTGGGCTGGTATCCTCTGAATGACTCTAGCTTCAGAACTTTCTCACTGCTCTGGCAGCTTCTTGGCTAAATCCTTCGTGATTTTAGCTGCTAGTTCCCTCTGCTCTTGCCATTCATCTCCCACCTTCTCTTTACCTTTGGCCTTCCAAATTTCTCTTTGTTGAGCCCACTTGTTGTTGGTAGGATTGACTGGTGTTTCTAAAGTATCTGGAATTTCTTCAATAACTACACCCTTGCTTTTAGTGACTACCCGTACTGGGAGTGGCTCTAGTGCCTTAGCCTCAATAGTAGTAGTTGCAGGTGCATCTGAACATTGTGCTGCAAAATGGCCATACTTCCCACAAGTGTAGCAATTCATGCTCCTATTCTGGAAGTTTCCACGTCCTCTGCCTCGGCCCATACCCGTTTGGAATCGGCCATGTCCCTGACCAGTACCACTAGTACATGGTCTCTCTTCTTGAGCTACTTTGACGGGTTCTACCTTCACTGGTTCACTGTAGGCGACCACTGACAGATCTTTGCCCTTCTTAAAGTGGTGAATCCTGATGCAACAATTGTTCCATAGGTGACCAAAAGCCTTACAGTAGGTACATTGTGGGCATTCATTGGAGATATGGTCCTTGGATTTGCATTTGGAACACCAAGTCTCCATCTTTCGAACTGGCTGTCTTGTGTGGCTAATTTCGGCAATCTGTCTGGCCATTTCTTCAATTTTCTTGGTCCAAGATCCCTTCTTTGACTTCTTCTTGGATCGTTCATTAGAGCTGCTTCGGAGCTACTGGACATCTCACTGGAATCAGAACTTTCAGTAGCAGAACTATTGCTACTGGACCTTCTCTTTTTGTGACTCTTTTCCTTCTTGGCCTGCTGTTCCAGCTTCAGTGCCCTTTGGACCAAATCATTGAATTTCTTGGTAGGAGCTGGTACCTCTTGCTCCCTAAGATTTTTGCTTCTGAAACCATTCAGAAACCATGCCCTCAACCTCTTCTCAGATGGCGGTTCCTGTAACTGCCTGGTTAGCTCCTTGATCTTTCCACATAACTTCGGACTGATAGATTCCGTTGTTTGATCTTATCTAGTTCACAGAGGATATGTTCATCCCCTCTATTGTCGAAATATTCCAACCTGAAGGCTTTAAGCAATTTGTTGTATGATCTGAGCTGGCAGGCAGGGTAATGCTAATACCATTTCCTCGCTGCCTCCTTCAAGGTTTGTGGAAAATATCCCCCCCAATCATCTTCATCAATATTTTTCAGTTCAGCATACTGCTCGAAAACCTGTATGTGAATGTCTAGATCATCCTTCTTACCTCCCTTGAATATTGGAAAATAAATTTTCAGGGAAGCTGTGTAATCATTTCGATTACCACTGATCCTGTCACTTCTCTTCTTGGATTCAGAATGGCGCTTGGAAGTCTTCTTGCAATTGTCAGTGTCAGCATCCCAATCAATCTCTGTCTCTGTCTCGGTGTCAGTGTCTTCTTTTGTCTATCTGCTAGAAGTACGATGACTTCCTTTACTTCCCTTGGTACCCTCATCCCTCTGTCGGGATTGAGAACTCTTGGAAATCTTGGCTTTCCGTGCTTCCCGTTCTGCCCGTCGACGTCGAGAATGACTGGAGTGCTGTGAGTCATGCGCCTCATCAGCCTGACTATGCTCCTCCTGAGCCTCAGTGTCAGTCATCTTCTCTTGCTTGGGGTCAGACTCTCTTCCTGACTCCTCAGGAATGGGGTCAACACGAATGGTGGATTTTCGGCCACGATTGGATTTAGGTGCCATTGCTGAAAACTTCCAACTGGGAGAAGAGTCTTTCAGTCAACGAGCGTCAGCTCAAGCCACCGTGATCGCCAAAATGGAATTGGAGCTGATCTCTTGAGACAGCTAATTCGAGTGTTAGAAGATTTCAGCTACTAGTCTGAGAAGATTTCAGACAGTGGACTGGACACAAATCAGAAACTAGACTGGAATTTGGATTCTGGAATAAGAATCAGACTTATGTACTAGAAATAATGTTCAGATTCAAATTCAGAATACTGGACAAGAAGTAAGTGTAGCTGGAATATCTGCCATGATTGGGATTACAGATAAAAGATTACAGTGAATATGATTTACAAAGAGAGTACAGCCGACAACAACTGTCAATGATTCTCAAGTACAAGTGTAGCCAAAGTGCTAACCCAAATGATAAAAATTGCCAAGCCGATTACAATGTAATGGGCCCTATTTATACACTTCGGGTTTACTGTAGTAATTACCATAGTAACTACTAAGTAATTCGTTGCCCATCTCCTAAGAGAACGTTCCCACATAGTGAAATTATCCAGCCGTCTACAAACAATAACCATGTCCTTGCTCCCCACACTTCAATCATTTATGGTCTTTATGAAAGGCCTCTAATTCTTTGGGAGAGAGCTTATTTTTACCTTTGTAAGCTCCTTTCTTCTTGGCCTTGTTGTTGTTGTGTTGCCTTGGGAAGAGTTTTTAGCATTGCTCTTCCGTTTAGCTTCATTTTGATCCTTGTGTTCCATGGGCTTGAAATTTCTTCTCACCCCTTGTTTGAAATTGATCCTTGAAGCAACCATAGTGTGGTGGATGGCTTTAGTGATACCAAATGGTAGCACCTATGATAGTTTCTTGAAGCTCTTCTTCAAAGCACTCTTGCACTATGCACAACACAAAACGCTAGCTCCACTTGCACCATAATGCATTATTTCATAAATAATTGTCCCAAAACATTATAAATATTTTGTTATCAATTAAATTGATCACTCCCAATTGATTAACTTAATCGAGTATTCTTCACAAAATTAGAGAGAGAAAAAGGGGGGAGGAGAGAGATGAATGGACGACACAAGTTACACAACAAAAACTTTTTTGACTTAAAGTATACAAAATATTTATGAATCATCTCCAAAAGATCTCTACAAGAAACGTCATCCAATTCTAAGCCCATGGCTCCTAAATCAATAAGGAGAGAAAAAAAATTATCGTTTGTGGATGTGTTGGCTTCATCATCTTCGAATTCGTCATCCTCCATCTCATCATCATCATCATCATCATCATCGTGGCAATCATCCTCACTAAGACTTATGACCATAGGACTTGAATCATCGATCTCTCTCTCTCTCCTCTATCTCCCTTTTCTCCAAAGTAGTAGGTGGAAGAGGGTCGAAGATGATCTCCACTTCATTGGTGGAAAAAATGGCTCTCCCCCGAGGTGTTACGGGAACCACGAACCAAAGCTTTGGTTGGTGGATTGCTGGGATATAGATGACCTATAGAAGAGAATCTCAAAATGAGTAACATTAATTTGTATAATTAATGTTATAACCAAATAAAGGTAAAGAAGTAGTCACTCACCTGCTCACAATTGCATGGCAAAACTAAATTGCCATACTTCCCTATGTTGTGCACACTAGAGTCCACCATGTATAGGCAATTCTCATGTCGTTTAGACACATTTGCAAACCACTTGCACTCAAATATGAAGGTATGAAAGGTTCTAAAATTAACCTCTAGTATCCTTTCAATAGTCCCTCAGTACCTAGCTTCATCACCATTTGTGTCAAAGTTACCCATGATACCATAGTCCTTGGTGGTCCGTCGCTCGTCAATGTGGCTTGTACAATACAGTCGACCCTTTGACCACATATAGTTAAAGGAAAGGCACTACAAAATAAGGAAATATATTTTATCTGTTACAAAGATAAAATTTAAAAAAAACTATACAATATGGTTTGAGTATATGAGTACTCTACCTTTGGTATGCAACCTCGTGCATACTCCCATTCTTTGTCGGGGATGTCTTCTCCACGTGCTTTTGCTTTGGTCATTCTCTCATGAATCCACTCGACACTAATGAGATATGGGAAACATGCAAGGTGTCTAGGCACTCGGGGTGCCCTCGTTCCTCCATGCGCTTGTTTCCATGCTTCCCTCTCCTGCAAACGCCTTGCCTTTACCACTGTCCACAAGTCCACCCACTTGGTCATAACCTTTGCATTGAGGATACAAAAGTTATTGACCACCCAAGATAGATTCATATCCATGCTAAGTAATTTTTCCTTTCCACATCGCAAGTGTGAAGTCATCCTTGCATTCTCCTCATCTGACCACATGCAAGGCATTAAGGGATCAACTTGTGTCAAATACTCTGATATGTAAAGAAATGCCTCTTGCATGATCCACACTTTGGCCATACATGCCTCTAGATGGGACCGTAGCCGCACAAAATCTTTGAGAGTCTTTAAAAACCTCTCTAAAATCCATCGTACATACACTACTCCACATATAGCAATCTCCTCAACCACGTGAACCAAGAGGTGGATTTGTGTAAGAAGAACCGATCAAGGGAATACATCCTTATGGCACACATGGTTTTCACTACAAGTGTTTGAGCAACAAGGATGGCATCTATTTCAATTTCCTTGATTATAAGTGCACCCTACCTTTAAAATATTGTTAATGTCTTTCTTGACCTTCTTAGCATAGTTGAGGTTCATTTTATATCTCTGGAATCTGGCATCGAGATTTAGTGGTATCCTCTGCTTGTTAGAGTTTTAGCATCTCAAGTGAACTACCCAATGATCCCATTATCTAGTTTGGATTTTAGGTATTCTTTTAACTCATAATCCTGTTTTCCATGATGCATGCATGTCAGTTGCTGTAGATTCACATGTGTAATATCTTGACAATGGTGCTACAAAGCACATTACCTCACATCGTGATTTTTTCACCTCTCGTGAATTTGTCCCTCATGGGAATTCAGTTACTTGTGCCAACAATGCCTCTTATCTGGTTCAGGGAGTTGGAAATATTGTGCTTACTTCTTCAAATGGCACTTCTTTCACACTTGTTGATGCACTTTATGTACTTGGGATTAAGAAGAATCTTTTGTCTGTATCTGCACTTGCTAGACTTGGTCTTGTAGTCAAATTTGTGGGGGACAGATGTACATTACATGATCTCAGTTTCAGTGATGAAATTGTTGCATATGGCATTTTATGTCGTAGGTTGTTTAAGCTCACTTTGTATGACAAGTGTGGGTAGAATTTTACAATTGTAGTTGTGGATTCTAAGGCTATTTCAGATGCAAAACTTTGGCATGCACGTTTTGGACATTTGAATTTTGTCAGTCCGCAGCGTTTGCAAAAATCTGATATGGTTGCTTCTTTGCCACCTCTTGAAGCACTTGTGAAACATGTTTGTGAAGGCTTGATTTTGGGTAAGATGCAGCGTTCAAAGTTTCCAAAGGATGGTTCAGTTAGGGCCACATGCAGGTTGCAACTTGTGCATAGTGATGTTTGTGGGACCTTGTAAACTCCGTCCTTGGGCAATTACCTTTACTTCATGACTTACATTGATGATTACTCTCAACATGCATGGGTATTTCCTCTTAAAGTGAAGTCCAAAGTATTTATGTGCTTCAAACAGATTCTGGATATGGATGCAAATGTCTCAAAATGTACCATGGACACCCTCCGTTCCGATCGGGGGGGGAGTATATGTCTCATGAATTTAATGCATTTTTGGCTAGTCGTGGGATAAAACACCAATGTACAGTGCCTTATACACCTCAGCAAAATGGTGTTGCTGAGAGAAAAAACAGGTTACTTATAGAAATGGCACGATGTATGCTCAAAAGTCAAGCTTTGCCACATTTGTTTTGGCTTGAGGCCATCATGTGTACCATTTATGTACTTAACACGTGTCCTACAAAATCTTTGCAGTCTATTACTCCATATGAAGCATGGCATTATAGAAAACATTCTATTGAGCACATGCATGTTTTTGGTTGTTTGGCATATGCTTTGGTGCCACAAACACGGCGTAGAATATTGGATGATAAGGCTGTCAAATGCATTTTGGTTGGTTATAGTGTGAAAGCAAAGGTTACAGGTTGTATCTTCCTCAACAAAGTGTATCTTGGTCTCACGGGATATTGTGTTTGTGAAAGATTCTATTCAGCCCTTGTTGTCATGTACTAGAGATAGTAATGTCAGCTCACAAGGCATTTATGACACTTTGTTGCCTCTTTTCAATGGTGGAAGTTTAAATGTAAATTCCAATGAGGCAAATGTACAGCCTATGGGGGTTTTTGAAAATGTTACATATCAGCCTATTACTGATGCAGATGTACATGATGTACTTGATGAGGAAAGGGTTGAGAATGAGCAAGCTAGTAGGGGTATGCCAAAATGGCCGGTACATACTTTGAGTGATAGTAAATTGGATGCATCTTTGTCTAGTCGTACTACTCATTCAGGTTCTCTCATGCATCTTATGCATTTGAGTGGCTCTAAAGCTTCTTCAGGAAATGGTTCTGGGATTTCCCTTTCTAGGATACATTCCTCTCGCTTTAAGCTTCCGCATTGCAAAGCTCTACACATACACATTTCTTTAGGCTTACCCAACCATGCTGGAAGTTCTGATCCTTCTACAGTAGCAGAATCAAACTCCTCCACAGGGGTTCTCATCACATCCTTCTAACTATGGTCCTTCAAATTTATTCTTGTCGTGGTTTCCATATGTCTAAGGTAGATATGGTCATAACCCCAATCTTGGACCATTTTCAGTTGTCGCATGAATGGTCTTCTTAGTATGATGTCATAGTTCTTCTTCTTGCCAAAGAAGTAACAATTACTTTTTCTAGCAGTCCTAGGGGCCTTTTTGTGTGTCCGTCTGCAAGCTGTACTTTCATCCTGGTAGCCCTCACTGCTGGTTTTTCCCATTTTTTTCCAGATCTCTTTTATTGCAATGGCAATACCAGCTCCACTGTCAAGAATTTCCATGGTTTTTACACCTTGGAATTCCAAAAAAAGGGTGGTGTTCCCATCTCCTCCCTCATAATACTCGCCAATCTTGCTTAATGGTATTGGACTAGTGTTTAGCTGAGGCATTTCAAGCTCTTTGATCCCTTCCTCGATTTAAGTCATTGAGTTTTTTACACCAAATTTCTCTAGGCATTTTTCCACAGTAGTCCACATGTTTGGTCTTATTCTAAGAAACTCGACTAATGTTATCGTACACGTGGCTGGTGTCGACAAAATGTCTACCAGCCCTTTTGAATTGATGACCTTGTTGGAAGACAGTCTCTATGATGGGACTGCAATAACATCTGACTTGGCCTCGTGCTCTCCCCTATAGGATGGTAGTGTTCTTAGTGTTGGGATTAGGGTTGCAGGAAAACACACAGAGCTTGGAGAAGACGAAGGAAGCTGAAGGCACACAACAGAGAGTGTATTACTTAGTGTGCAATGGAAAGAAAGATAGCCCTAGAATTATGGGTGTATATACAATGCACGGGGGAAATAAAACTCCTAGTGAGGAAAAAAATGCCTCGGCGGTCCTAATTGTGTTCACACACATCACTACCACATGTATATGGTAACAAATCCCTCCTGGAGTAAAGCTGTCACATAGAGTAAAGGGAAGTGTCATTCCCTGAGGACATGATCAGTCCACAAAGGGTAGTAAGCCCAAAGCTTTTTGGAAAGCTTTGAACTTCTCATGAGACAATGCCTTTGTGAAGAGATCTGCAAAATTATCCTATGTTGGCACATAAGCCAAGTTGATCTCTCCTATTGAGAGCCTCTCCCTGACATAGTGGTAATGCACCTCAATGTGCTTTGTGTGAGCATGAAAAACTGGGTTCCTCGCAATTGCCAATGCGCTCTGACTATCAGGGTAGATATTGTTGGCAGTGTCATGTCCAACAACCAAATTAGCCATAAGGCTTCTAAGCCATACACACTCAATTGTAGTTGTGAAGACTGCCATATACTCAGCCTCACAACTAGAAGTGGCCATAGTAGGTTGCTTCTTGCTCAACCATGATATACATGAACTGCCAAGCATGAAACAAAAACCACTTATGGGCACTCACGTGTCAAAACAACCAGCCCAATCAGAGTCCAAAAAAGCATGTAAGTCTAGAGGCAATGATCCCCCCTTGGGATAGAACAAGCCAAGATGTAAAGTGCCACTCAAGTAGAGGAAAATCCTCTTGACAGCCTGCCAATGCTTAGACCCTGGGCTATGCAAAAATCTGATGACGTGTGAGACTGCAAATTGAATATCTGGCCTCGTGTTGCATACATAAATGAGACAGCCAACAACAGTTTGGTAAAGAGTGACATCAGCAAGATCACCAGCATCATGAAGACTCTGTTTCAAACCTACTTCCATGGGAGTGGCAATAGGTTTGCAATCCTCAAGTCCAAACTTACATAGCAATGTCTCTATTTAACTTTTCTGACACAAGACAATACCACCATCACACTTCTTAAACTGTATACCCAAGTAATAATGCAACAACCCCAAATCTTTCATCTTGAAAGTATCATTCAAATCAGCCTTAAATTCAACAATATGTCTCTCATTTGGTCCAATGATCAACAAAATCATCCACATAAAGAACCACAATGAGAAGTACATCATCCTCACGATTTACATGCAATGTGCTTTCTGTTGGACTATTACAAAAGCCTCGTTTGACCAAATGAGTGTCAACCTTCTCATACCAAGCATGAGGAGATTGCTTCAACCCATACAAAGCTTTCTTACATCTACACACTTTATTGTCTCGTCCTTTCTTGACAAAACCATGAGACTGTGTTACATAAACTTCCTCAAATATGTCACCATTCAAGAAAGCCGTAACAATGTCTGATTGATGTACATCCCAACCAAAATGAGCTGCCAATGCACATAGAAAATGTACAGTAGTCATACGGCAAGTGGGAGAAAAAGTCTCTTTATAATCTATGCCTTTTGTTGTGATAACCTTTTGCAACAAGTCGAGCCTTATCGCGATCAATCTCACCACCCAGCTTGCGTTTCAACTTGTAAACCCACTTTGTACCAATGGCATTTTTGCATAAAGTCCATGTGTCATTTCTATAAGTGCATCATATTCTGATTGCATGGCAGCCATCCACTTTTTTGAATTCTATGCTTAGGTTCCTCAACATCATGTAAGTTAGACACAGCCAAAGCATAACAATCTGAGATGTAATCAAAGTTTCTTGAAACTGCACAAGAAATTGGCATGGTCTTATGCATAGGTCGGCATAAGGGCTTTATGTTAAATTTAAGTAGATAGTGTATAGTTTGCTAGGACGAAAGTTTGTGATGACAAACATCCTTTTCTTTCACAAAAGTAAAGCACCTTCAATTATATTAGATTAGATAGGAGTAAAATGTACTACGAGATCTGCATGGAGGTGCAAGGGTGGGAACACACAAAAGTAGTGTTGTTCCAAATCTATATATATCTATATTGTGGGGTGTTTAGAGTCCATACATGTAATGGAATTGGCCTATTGAACTTGAGAGTAGCGGAATTAATGAGAGAACTTTTGAGAAATGGCTTTGTGAGCATAGCGGGTGAACATAATTGAACATAGCAACATAATCATAGCAATTAGTTAACTTGGCATGAACAATACTTTTGCAAGAGAGAGAATTTAGGGAACATGACAATCTTTGAGGACCGGATTTATGTGGAGCCGATCCCCCCTCCAATAAGCATTTGTATTATGATTTCTCCTATTAAGAGAGACTTGTTACAATACAATCTTTGTGTTCCTTGTAACCTAGGTGATGCAATGAAGATGGAAAGCTTCATGCATCACAAGCATAAAATAAACTTGAATAAAGCTTTAACTATCCCAAGCCTCAGTCCCAAGACCTCAAACACCTTCGAAGGTGGAGAGAGCTAGCAAGGAATGAAGGTAGGGAAGAGGAAGAAGAAACATTTCATAGGAGAAAGAATTAGTTCCTCACTTATCATAACTCTTCTTGCTAGCATACATAATAGCATAGTAATGAAGAAGAAGTAGATGGCAAGCTTAAGCATTGAAGCATGGCTCTTGGTTGGATTTGCACTCCATAGGCAAGAGTGTTGGTGTAGGCTCTCAACCTCTACTTGCTTGGAGAAGGAGAGGGAGCTCTTGCACTTTGCATAGCACACAATGAGTGTTTGTGAGTGTGTGTGGGTGAGTATACCCCCTACGCTCTCGAGGGATAACTATGCGAAAGGTGAGCTAGGAAGGCACCGGGCCCTTGGCTGTGAGAGGTGCGGGGAAAAGAGGTGCAACAGACACAATTAACGAAAGTAGAGCTCAAAACAAACAGTTCGCTTAATACCAATTAATCAACAGTATCCATGATTAATCAATCGTTAATGGAGGCTTTTATGCTCCTTACAAGGTGGAACCTGTCTTAATCAAGGTGCTAATCGAGACAATCATTACTAATCTGATTCGTTCCCTCCTGTTGCTTCAAGATTGAAAGAGAATTGATTTCCTTCCGCTATGGCTATGGGAGCTTAATGACTCGAGCTTAGGCTTGGATTGGATAGATTAAGCTTCAAATTCGGCTTAAGGATTAAGGTTTAGGCTTTGGATTCCGAGATTAGGCTTAGAGCTTGCATTCCAAGCTTAAGATTAGATGAGATCAAGACCTTTCAAAGCTTAGCTTATGCTTGGCTATGGATTTCGAGATTAGGCTTAGGCTTTGGCTTAAGGGTTTAGAGATTAGGCTTAGAGCTTAAGAGATTAGAGAGCTTGATATAAGATTCAAAGCTTGGCTTATGAGGGATTAGGATTGGGAAAACTTTGCTTCGCTCGTGAGAGATTAGACATTAGGCTTGAATAAATAAGCTTATCAAAGATTAGCTTGGGCTATGCCTTATGATCTCCAGGCTAATGAGTTGAGAGGCTTATGGCTTAGAGCTTGCTCTTCCGGAGAGAAGAGAATGAATCCCCAAAGAAGAGAGCTTTGGCTTGGCTTAAGGACAGATTAGTGATCATTGGAGTAAGAAGGCTTAAGGCCTCTCATGCCCTTCCCCTGAGAGCAAAAGATCAATGAAAAGAAAAGGCGTTCCAAAAAAAAGAGCCAACCCCTTGTGAGCCGCATCTCTCCCTTTTTATAAGTTGCATGAGAGCTTTCTTGCTAAAAGGGGCCTAGGCACCCATTAGCGATGTCGCTAATGGGTACCCCCCCCGATGACATGGCAGGCAGATTTGGAGTTGCTCGAAAACCAGTGCCGCTGGTGCCAAATCTATGTGCGAGGAGCTCCTGAGAAATTTGCATTTCTACGGCGAGCTCATCCGAGGTGTCATTCGACCTGCGCTAGCCCATCTCCTTCCTCACGCGCTGCCGTTGCGGCTCTGCTCGCCATGCCCCTCTTCTCTTCACACACAATGTTGAATTTTGATTCAAAACGGCGCGCAGCCTTGGGTTGGCTTGGGCGGGCGGCCATGTAGGTTATTAAAAAGGACCTTGTTCCTTAGTAAGGGCATCACACTTGGCATACATTTTGGCCGAGCAATGCCTGCAAGTAGAAGTCATCACATTTGGCATGCATATAGGCCAAGCAATGCTAAGCTTTTCCATTGGCTGCCTTCAATTCCCAACACCTTGAATTCTGTTGCCCATTCTGGTGCTTTGAATGGCATCATAGCTTCCAAGTTACAAGTATCAGTTTCTGTCAAGACTAGGCATTAGATATATTATAAAAAATGCTTCCGCATCAGCCCACATTTGGCATACATGTCGGGCACCACACTGCATTAAGCCAGATGCATTTGACTGTTCAAGGCGACCAGAGCGGTTCGGAACCGACCCTCGGCGATACTTAAACTAGCCATATCTTGCCAATTGAAACCCCGATTGACGAACTGGAAAGATCACATGCTCAAGAATTGAGCACTTCGGACCCATGTATTCCTTTCATCTTTGACCTTTTATCAGTAGGTGCTCAATACGGTACGGATGTGCTACTGGCTCAACTTAAAATTGTCATAACTTCTTATCCGTAGCTCCGATTGACGAGCCGTAAAGACAGGCACGTAGAGGCCTTCAAGTACTTCAACTTTGATTAATAAAAACTTAGCTATGACCACTTCAAGAATACTCACTGTTTAGCATTACCAAGACATCGTTTGGCCCTTAGAGCCCCATCTGGTACACTTTTAGCTTAAAATTGGCTTGTTAGCAAGCCCTTATAACTGCTGAATAATCATGCAGGATTCAAATAAATTTTATTGGCATTCCTTTGCTCATTTTCTTGTCATGGGAGCGGAGTGGCACGACATTCCAAGCAAGAACTTGCATACTAAACTCGTAGCTTTGGTACGCAAAGCTCTGCCTTCAACCTGATTAGTAAGATCTTCCCTAGCAAGAACAATATACCTCATCTGCCACACTCCTTCTGGCATTGTATAAGGTCCACCACCCACTTGGAGTGCATAGCCAGTGGATAGGTGGGATGAAATCCATTATGTCGCACATTAGAGTACTGTTGACATATTAAGCATGTTTCCACAAATTGAGCCACGTCTTTGTACATACCTCTCCACCAATACCGGTCTTCAAAGGTTTCCCAGACTCCTCTATGTCCAGCCCATAGACTTTCATGAAACTCTTTGATCACCTGCTGTTGAGTTGCTTTGTCACAAATAATTCGTTGTGGTACCCTCCTGAGTGCTTCGGTTGCTTCCATAAATGTCCATCTTTTAGGAAATAGCCATAGGCCTTTTTCCTAATCTTCTTGAAATCTTGATCACTCCATCCTTCTTGTCTAGTGAGAGTACTTAGGTAGCGGCCAATCATAAGCCACTCTCCATCATAAAACTCTTCATAAAATACTTCAAAAACATGAGCAATATTTCCACAGTTGGCATGTAGATAAGAAGACGTGTAGAACTTTAAGCCAACATCATCACTCGTGGTCAGCATCTCTTCTTCATCTTCAAACCTGGCTCTTGATAACATATCTGCAACAGGATTATCTCTACCTACAATATGACAAAATTCAGGGTTAAGAGACTTAATATAGGCTATCCATTGTAGCATGGCAATGTTCGGAGTAGAGCAGTTTGCAATCATCCCTATCAGTGGCAAGCAATCTGTCTCTACCACAACAGAAGCTCCAATAAAGTATTCTTTATCGGTCCTTAGAGTAGTAGCAACGCCCCAAAGTTTCCTCTTAGCCTGTGGATATCCGCGTTGACGAGCATTGAGCACCTTGGCTCCGAATCTCACTACATACCTGTGTCCCTCAGCATCATCTTAACCTATAGCCCATCCAATACCTGTCGGGCTAGTGTCAACTATTAAAGTAACTGGCCTGTCGCATTTATAATCAATTTTCCTCAAGGTCGGAGCCTCAAGAAGCATCTTCTTTAATTTCCTAATAGCTTGTGTGTGAACTTCTTCCCAAACAAACCTTTTACCTTTTTGTAGCAATTGATACAGCACCTCTGCAACATGAGCAAAGTGTGGCAGCCAAATATGATAGAACACACACGCACCCAAGAATCGACGAACTTCAATAACCGAAGAACATGTTTCCTTCATCTTTTGGATAGTTTCGACCTTTGCTGGACTTGGCCTTCTTCCTTTAGAACTGCACATATGTCCCACAATTAAGACCTCCCTAGCACCAAAAGTTGATTTTTGACCTGAAAGTGTTAAGTTAACTTCTTCAAGCCTCGATAATATAGCATCACAGTCAGCAATATGTTGAGCAACAAACTGTCGGCACCCCCTCTGGTCTTTTGCTTCATCTTTTGAGCCTTCTTCACAGCCCTTGATTGGCATAGTAACATGTGGGATAAAGTCCCTTAATACCTTATTTATGCCATTCATCATATGAGCTATTGAATTAGTAGCACCCTGTTGGCAGAGTGCACATCCTTACCAAACCAAGAGGAGTCCGCATTGTAGTAAGATCCTTGCTCTCCAAAGCTAACTGGAATTGATCATATCCTGAATAAAGATCACCCATGGAGTAAATAGATCTACTTGCAAAGGCCTCAGCAAATTCATCCACAATTGGGTCAGTACCCACATTGCGGATTGTTACTTTGTTCACTGGTTGCATATCCTGTAGAACCTTAATGTACCATTTTTCTTCAGAACAGTAAACCATCAATTAGAATATGGTGCACATGATGGCTCCAAAATTCCCATTTGAATCTTTTCATTAAGCAAATTGATAAGCTTCGGCAAGAGAGCTTTAGGAACTGAATAGGACGTAAGCTCCATGGTATGTGAGGAACAGTGAAAATAACCATAGGCGAAACAACACCTGGATCCACACACCCAATCTCACTTGGCTCAAAAGCGAAAGCTTTACCATGTTTTTCGAGCATACCTTGAAAACATTTGATCTCCTCTTCATTGAGGAAACCGTCTTCTCCAACCTTCGGCTGCTGCAATGTCTCCTTAGTAAACTTATGCCCTATGTTCTTTGGATTCCTGAGTATAGGCTATCGAGAAGCCTCCATGATCATCCCATCACTTCCTTCTGGTAGCGGTGTAGCCATTGGCCTCACTTTCTTTGCAACAGTCTTGTATTTTGTCTCTACCTGTGCTTCACCTGAATCATCCTCAATATGCATAAGTGCTTCATATATACCTAGCTCATCATACATGCCCAGTGAATGGACCTTAACCACTTCAGTTCCGCTTTGTAACGTGTTTTTCTTGATCTCCTCAAGTTCTAACATAGTATCTACATAAGATACCTCTTCAAAGATTCCTGAAATCACATCATCTGATTCAAGCACATCACAACCCTGCAATTCACTTTGGATACCTGAAACATACTGTTTTTCCCACTTTGGCAAATCATTAAATTTTCTGAAAGATATTGAACCTTCAGATGATAACCCCAAAAACCCCGAAGAGAAAGCTTCTCTTTGCGAGAACTTCTCCTCACTTGCACCACCATAGTCCCGCTTTATAATGGCACTCTGAGAAAATCCTGTGCAAACGTGTGTTCTCTAAACTCCTTGCGTATCTTTCGCATTGGATGATCATGTAGACTATCCTTGTTCCTAGCATGGTCAACACATACAGTCAAGAATTGAACTGCTTTCTTACAATCTCGGCTTCGAACCCTGGCATAGGCCGAGCCATCATCCAACACCTTGGTTTCCATTCGCACAGCTGGAATGTAGGGTTGCCCCAAAATTAATGGATAAGAGGAATGTTTCTGTATAAAGAAATTTTGCTCATCACAGACATCCCCTACAGTTACCTTAACATTGGCACATGCACCATAGAGGTCGCCCAGAACCATATTGGCAGCTCAAATCCGCCAACCATGGTCCATATCAATAGTCCATTTCCCCTTTTTGTGCGAGCTTTTAGCCATCAAATTGATCTCCGATCCATGATCTATGAGTGGTAAGACCGGTTCTTCAATGTCGCCAAGCTTCACAACAGTTTTGGTTGTTGCCCTTGCCCAATGAGTCCTTGAAAAGTGACTCCTTGGTATACTTTCAATGTCTTCATCTTCATTGAAATAACATGCCTTACCTCTAGTACGGTTGGATTTGACACCACTTCAAGATTTGCCAAATACTCTTCATAGTCATCCAAAATTGCTTCAATGTGGCGTACCGCCTGGCTCTTAACTGACTCCAGCTCCTGTTCACTTGGTATCTGCCACTTTCTTTTGATAATATCAATTATCTCCTCGTCAAACTCACGTTTGGCAATGCCCAAAATATCACCCAATGTGAGATCCACTTTGCTATTTAGAATGCGCTCTTCAAAAACTTTCTTTAAATCTATAGCTAATTCAATGTGAGACTTAAGCTTATATGAGGGTCCCCTTGGGTTTACCTTGCTTTTTGTCCTTGGGTGCATCCTCCATCACCACTTCAGGAGCGGGCTTAGGAGAAGGACCTTCTTCTTGTTTGATGTTGAATCTTGTTGTCCTTTTCGATGTCCCAGGAACTTCTTCATCTCTTTTCCGCTTTTCCTCCACCATAGCCTCATTAGCTTGAGACTTCGCAATGAATGCATACACTGAGAGGGAATCCACTGGATCAGTCCACCCTGTGGTTTCTTGAATTGAATTCTCTACTTGTCGTAGCTTCCCATAAGTTACCTTCCCTGTTTTTGCTATCTTCAAAGCATAAGGCCACAATTGACCCTTGGTACCTGCACCATCATCATCTCCCTTCCCGTAGACTTGCAGCCCATATGTAGCTGCTTCCACAAGAGCAACATTATGCTGGATCTCTTCAACTATCTTTTTCATGCTGCCCCTACCGAAGTTCAGGTGCAGCATCTTACCTGTTTCCCTAAGGTGAATCTTCTTGTCCTTCCAGAAAACCACGTTCCTTTTGTAAGCTTCATCAAATTCATCACATTCTTTAACGTACTTGTGGTCTTCACTATCACACCACATGCATCGGTCCTAGCCTTTGCGTGGAGACTGCTGTCTAGGCTCAGAAGTAGACCCCTTTGCAGCTAGCACTTCGAATTTTACAGCTTTAAAATTCAAATTTAGTTCTTGAATACCTTTCACCAATTCGTCAAGAACTGGCTCCTCCACTCTGGGTATTGCTGAGGTTGTTTTCTCCTTAGGTTCCTCTTTCGCAACATCCATGATGTCAGCCACAATCAGCTTATCGACTCTCATCTGTCGTTTCACAATCATGTTGACTACTTCAGTGACTACCTGCCAGTCGGATGTTAAGCCCAATTATCCTGTTGAATCCTCCAGTAACTGCACTCGACTTCTGAAGTCGAGGATCAGCAGCCTGAATGAACAGCTCAACCTATGATCCTTCATTGAACGTTGTTCTGTTGAGGACAGTTGCTCGAATTTCTCTTGTGCATATAGATTTTTGTTCTTCTTATGCACCCACTTCATAAAGCTTTGCCTAGTTACTCTTTGCAAATCCTCAAGAAAGTATATCCTCCTGAAGCGCCTTCTTGAAATCCTGCCAATTAGGGCCTTGAACCGCGTGAATTTCTTTAATCTGGCTCCGCAATTAGATGGAATCCTTCCACTGTATTCTGATCATCGATTCCATTCTCTTCCATTGCCTGCTCCATAGGTACTACAAAATTTGCTGATATCCCGGCCTTCAAATCGATGCAATTTCTCGGTAACCGTGTGCCGACCTTTACGGATCCTCTCTTGCAAATTATATTGCTCTTGGGCAGCGTGTTGTTGTTGCATGTAAGCAGCAAACTGCTGCATCATTTGCTGCATGGTTGCCTTTTGTAGTGTTGACATCTTTCTCCAAACCACTGCTCACCCCGGCTCGTTTCGCATCGGGTTCACCAAGAATGTCGGGGGATAAGTATGCGAAAGGTAAGTCGGGAAGGCACCGGGCCCCGGGCTGTGAGAGGTGCAGGGAAAAGAGGTGCAACAGACACAATTAACGAAAATAGAGCTCAAAACAAACAGTTCGCTTAATACCAATTAAGCAACAGTATCCATGATTAATCAATTGTTAATGGAGTCTTTTATGCTCCTTACAAGGTGGAACCTGTCTTAATCATATGGGAGCTTAATGACTCGAGCTTAGGCTTGGCTTGGATAGATTACGCTTCAGATTAGGCTTAAGGATTAAGGTTTAGGCTTTGGATTCCGAGATTAAGATTAGATGAGATCAAGAGCTTCCAAACCTTAACTTATGCTTGGCTATGGCTTCAGAGCTTCCAAACCTTAACTTATGCTTGGCTATGGCTTCGGAGATTAGGCTTAGGCTTTGGCTTAAGGGTTTAGAGATTAGGCTTAGAGCTTAAGAGATTAGAGAGCTTGAGATAGGATTCAAAGCTTGGCTTATGAGAGATTAGGATTGGGAAAACTTGGCTTAGCTCGTGAGAGATTAGAGATTAGGCTTGAATAAAGAAGCTTATCAAAGATTATCTTGGGCTATGCCTTATGATCTCCAGGCTAATGAGTTGAGAGGCTTATGGCTTAGAGCTTGCTCTTCCGGAGAGAAGAGGATGAATCCCCAAAGAAGAGCGCTTTGTCTTGGCTTAAGGAGAGATTAGTGATCATTGGATTAAGAAGGCTTAAGGCCTCTCACCCCCTTCCCCTGAGAGCAAAAGATCAATGAAAAGAAAAGGCGTTCCAAAAAAAAGAGCCAACCCCTTGTGAGCCGCATCTCTCCCTTATTATAAGTTGCATGAGAGCTTTCTTGCTAAAAGGGGCCTAGGCACCCATTAGCGATGTCGCTAATGGGTACCCCCCCCGATGACATGGCAGGCAGATTTGGAGTTGCTCGAAAACCAGTGCCGCTGGTGCCAAATCTATGTGCGAGGAGCTCCTGAGAAATTTGCATTTCTACGGCGAGCTCATCCGAGGTGTCATTCGACCTGCGCTAGCCCATCTCCTTCCTCACGCGCTGCCGTTGCGGCTCTGCTTGCCATGCCCCTCTTCTCTTCACACACAATGCTGAATTTTTATTCAAAACGGCGGGCGGCCTTGGGTTGGCTTGGGCGGGCGGCCATGTAGGTTATTAAAAAGGCCCTTGTTCCTTAGTAAGGGCATCACACTTGGCATACATTTCGGCCGAGCAATGCTTGCAAGTAGAAGGCATCACATTTGGCTAGTAGAAGGCATCACATTTGGCATGCATATCGGCCAAGCAATGCTAAGCTTTTCCATTGGCGGCCTTCAATTCCCAACACCTTGAATTCTGTTGCCCATTCTGGTGCTTTGAATGGCATCATAGCTTCCAAGTTACAAGTATCAGTGTCTGTCAAGACTAGGCATTAGATATATTATAAAAAGTGCTTCCACATCGGCCCACATTTGGCATACATATGGGGCACCACACTGCATTAAGACAGATGCATTTGATTGTTCAAGGCGACCAGGGCGGTTTGGAACCGGCCCCCGGTGATACTTAAACTGGCTATATCTTGCCAACCGAAACCCCGATGGACGAGCTAGAAAGATCGACATGCTCCTGGAAGTGCGCACTTTGGACCCATGCATTTCTTTCATCTTTGAACTTTTATCAACAGGTACTCAAATCCGGTATGGATTTGCTACTGACTCAACTTAAAACTGTCATAACTTCTTATACGTAGGTCCGATTGACGAGCCATAAAGACAGGCACGTAGAGCCCGTCAAGTACTTCAACTTTGAGTAATAAAAATCTAGCTATGACCACTTCAAGCATACTCACTGTTTAGCATTGCCAAGACATCTTTTGGCCCTTAGAGCCCCATCTGGTACACTTTTAGCTTAAAAATTGGCTTGTTAGCAAGCCCTTATAATTGTTGAATAATCATGCAGGATTCAAATACACCTGATTGGAATTCCTTTGCTCATTTTCTTGTCATGGGAGCGGAACGGCACGACAACGCAACCCCCTAGCTTGCTTGGGTCGACCCCCCCTTGTAGCTCATGCTTGAAGCTCATTGGACCCATCCAGGCCTAGCCAATCACAAGCAGAAGGCATTACAAGCAGCAAGGGTAGCCTTGGGACAAGTGTCCCCCTTTCCCCTTTGAGAGAGAGGACTTGATAAATGCAAAATCAATTAATTAAATCTCCTAGATTATCATTGGACCCCTGTGTGGCCAACCAATAGGCTTCAGGCACACCATGAGGGCAACATGAGGAGGAACTTGACAAGTGTCCCTTTTGCTTTCTTTGTACCATGCATGCCTTGTGTGAGTGTGTGGGTGCTCTCTTTCATCCCCCCTCTTGTAGGCGCCCCTTCCTAGTAGGGATTGAATCTTGACCTTTTGACACCTCAAGCCCCTCATGCATAGGCCCAATTCCCACCACAAGCTTGGCCCTTAAGCACTTTAAGCTTGGGCTGGGTTCTCACTTCAAGTACAACCCTAGCATCTCAAGCATGTCAAGCACCCCAAGCATCTCAATCATCAAGCATCTCAATCACCTTAGTCATCAAGCATGACAAGCAGGACAAGCAGCTTGAGCTGGGTCGGGTTCCCGCCTCAAGCTCATCCCTAGCTTACCTAAGGTCAAAGGACTTTTACACACATTATTGGAGATCAGTTTAATATGAGAAAATCATTTGAGTTGATTAGATATTAGATATTAGATTTTATGACATTACCTTTCTCTTGAAATCATAGTCGTTCTCGACTATGAGGTAGAAGAGATAAAGCCTTAGTTAATCAGTCAATTTTACTTAGCGGGTAGAGGATCCCTTTTTACCCTACGACATCTTTCCAAGATGGATGACTAATCTATTTGGTGCTTGGGAGACATAGCTGCCGCAAGCATGTCTGCTCTTTAGTCTATTTCATTCTCCCAAAGTAGAGTGACAAATTCTACTTGGTGTTTGAGAGACGTCGTCATCACAAACATGATTCTAAGCATGCATACTAGTTAAATTTGTGCACAATTAAAAAGAGGACTAGTCTTATAAGACAAAAACATAAGTCATTTTTAAAAAAAATTGTACATTTGCTTGCTCTAATGTAGCATTGTAAGCATTGACAAGGTTCATACTATCCTTAAACTGTATTCCTTGCATCTATCTAGCATCTTCAAAAGGATAATTTTTGAACTTAATAAGATACCATCGGATAATCTTACCATGTCTTAGTACCTTGTCTTCATGCCGAAGGATAGCTTCGGGTTGTAGCACCTCTTCTTGGTCTTCAATTTTGGGAGGGTCTTCAATAATTGGTTCACTTGGTGGCTCTCCTTTGTAGGGCTTAAGTAGGCTTACACGAAAGGCATTGTGTATGAGCCAATGGTTGGGCAACTTGAGTTGATAAGCCGTCTCATTGATGGGCTTCAAGATTTGGAAAGGACCATAGTATCTTTTTGCTAGTTTAGCATATTACTTTTGATGGCCCATAGGATTTTTGCCCGTCGTTTGCCTTAATCGAGCCTTAGGAAACTTGAGTAAGACCCAATCATTTTCTTAGAACATTAAGGCCCTTCTGTACTTATCAGCAACAACTTTTTGCCTTTGTTGAGAGATGGATATAGCCTCCTTTATCTTTTGAAAAGATTCTTGTAGGTCGCGACTATACTCATCGGTGGCGAAGATCTTCCCATGTACTTTGAGTAGCAAGGGACTTTTAGGTCTTCCCTCAATGATCTCAAAAGGTGATTTTTCCGTATAAGTATGTACAGTTTTATTGTAGGCATACTCTCCAAGAGGTAAGTACTTTTCCAATTGTGAGCGTTGATCTACTTCGGTAGCATAAGTCTTGAGTAGATGGAGTATCGTAAGATTGGCTATCTCACTTTGGCCATTCGTTTGTGGGTGATAGGACGAAGATAAATTCAATCTTGTTCCTAGATTTTCAAAGAGACCTTTCCAGAAATTACTGGTCATTCTAGGATCTCTATCTGACATGATGGATGTGGGTAATCCATGGTGCTTGAAAATATGAAATATGAAGAGAGTTGCCATTTGATGTGCCTTAATAGTCTTTTTTATAGGAATAAAATGTGCTTGCTTGCTAAACATGTCGACTATTGTCCATATTCCCGTATTCCCATGGATAGACTTGGGTAATCCAAAGATGAAATCCATGGATATACTCTCCCATGGTGAATTTGGGATAGGCAATGGTTGGAGTAATCTAGGTTGCTTCCCTCTATCATACTTGGTCTTTTGGAATACTACACATTTTGAAACATACTCTTGTATGTCCACTTTCATGGTAGGCCAATAGAAGTATGTCTCTACTCCTCGGAGAGTAGGTTGAATACCTCTATGCCCCGCATATGGAGGAGCATGGGATTCATACATAACTTTCTCACGAAGGGAATGTGTAACACATAGCCTATTTCTGTGGAGAAGATAACCATCCTGCAAGGTGAATGGTTCCTCTTTCTTCCCCAAAGCAAGGGCTGACATTATGTCTCTAAAGTCAGGGTCAATAGCATACTCATCTATCATAGAAGATAGATCATTGTGAGTAGCTATAGACACGGCATTAACTTTTGGTCATCGTGAAAGTGGATCGGCCACTTGATTGTGCTTACTAGCAATGTGAACAATATGAAAATTAAATTTTGAAAGAAAATTTGCCCACCTCATTTGTTTGTTGGAAAGTTTGGTTTGCGTCATGAAATACTTGAGACTTTGGTGATCGGTTCTTAGAATGAATTGAGTCCCCAATAAGTAGTGCTTCCATATGTCTAGGGCATGTATAACACCTAAAAGCTCTTTCTCATAAATGCCCAAGTCTCGTTCATCAATATTGAGCCTTCGGCTCTCATATGCTATGGCATGCCCTTCTTGAAGCAAAACTGTGCCAAGGCAATCACCACAAGTATCACATTGGACCTCAATTGGCTTTGAGAGATTCGGAATTATGAGGACTGGTTGGGAAATAAGCTTCTCTTTGAGCTTATCAAAAGCATTTTGCTCCTTAGCAGTCCATACATACTTAACGTTCTTCTTAGTTAAGTCGTGTAGTGGTCGTGCTACTTGAGAGAATTTTGCTATGAAGTGTCTATAGTATGCACACATACCAATAAAGCTTCTTAGCTCATGTAGATTCCTTGGGTTAGGCCATGCTTTTATTACCTCTAACTTTGGTGGACCCATACGGATACCATCTTGAGAGATAATATGACCTAAGTATTGAATCTCTTGAAGGAAAAATTCACTTTTCTTTTGGTTGAGAAAAAGCTTATTCTCCCTTAATGCTTGAAAAATCACTTGGAGATGCTGCTTATGTTCCTCCAAAGACTTGGAGTAGATGATGATATCATCAAAGAACACTCCAGTCAATTTACAATAAGGTCTAAAAATTTTCTCCATTAGACGATTGAACGTAACTGGTGCATTAGTCAAGCCAAAAGGCATAACTAGATATTCATAAAGACCAAACGTTGTGCGAAACGCAGTCTTTAGGATATCTTCATCCACTATCCTTATTTGATGATAGCCACTCTTAAGGTCAATCCTACTAAAGTAGGTAGATCCTTATAGCTTATCAAACAGATCTTCTACCCGAGGCACGGGAAATCTATTTTTGATAGTGATATGGTTTAGTGCTTGATAGTCCACACACATACGGTATGTACCATCTTTCTTTTGCACTAAAAGGACTGGAGAACAAAAGGAAGAGGAACTAGGCCTCACCATCCCTTTGTCTATCAATTCATGTACTTGCCTCATGATCTCCTCTTGTTGAGCTTGTGAGACTCAATAAGGAGGCTTGTTAGGTGGTGAGCTCCTTGGAAGGAGCTCAATGTGATGGTCATCATCCCCTCGTTTTTTAGGTAAGTCCATAGGCTATCGTCGATGAACACATCTTGGAATCCTTTTAGAAAATTAGACAAGTCTAACTCTTCTTGACTCCTACCATTTACATTTGATGAAACATTAGGATCTTTTAGAGACTCTTTGACAAAAATCATGTACGCAAAAACTGAGCTCTTCATTGACTTATCAAAAGCAAGAGGATTTACAAGTGGAATAGTGTGACCACGCTCACTAGCATCTATATACATGTTCTTTCCCCTGTAGGTGAAGTAGATTCTTCTTTCAGGGAACTTCATGTTGGCAGCCATGTGATCAAACCATGGCGCCCCTAGGATAGCATCCTCATGTTGGAGAGGAGAGATGAAGAAATCTTCTTTGTCGACATAGCTTTGGACATGAAGCCTCAACTTCCCAATCAAGGGAGTAACGGAGGCTTGCTGTCCCTTGAAAGCTGTGTCAGCCATTACCATATCTCCCATCTCAAAAGCTTGAATGCCCAACTTGGTGGCCAACTCCGTTGATATGAAGTTGTGAGTAGAGCCAGGGTCAAACAAGATGAAGGCATCATGCTTTCTTACCTTTCCTCAAGCATAGGAATGTGATGATCCTTTGCAATGAGCATCCTCTTTTGGAGCTTCGATGGTGGAAGCCCTAGGAGTCTCCTTGCGAGTATTCTTCTTGGGGCAAGAACTATAGCCATGTCCTTGCTCCCCACACTTGAAACACTTATGGTCCTTGCGAAAAGCTTCAAGCTCTTCAGCCTGAGAGTTTGTTTTTACCTTTGTAAACTCCCTTCTCCTTGGATCGATTGTTGTTGTTGTGTGTTGGAAGTGCCTTGGGAAGAATTTTGAACATTGGTTTTCCCCTTTGCATCATTTTTGTCTTTGTTTTCCATGGGCTTGACGTTACGTCTAGCCCCTTGATGGAAATTGATGTGTGAAGCAACCATGGTGTGATGGATTACTTCGTTATTAGTACTAGGCCATTGAGAGTTGATGTATTCGTCCATCTCTTCAGGTAATCCCGCACAGAATTGCTGTCTTTGCTCGACAAAGTCTATCTTTTGAAAGACAATAGCCTTGAGATGTAAATCCCAAAACTTGTCTACATACTTGTGGATAGACTCATGAGAGAGAAGCTTCAAGCTGCACCATTCGGTAAGCACTTTGTCCTTCGCTTGCAAGGAATTGCTTCATGATGGAAACTCGTAGAGTTTTCCATGTCTTTGGGGCCTCACCATTTCCACAAAGGCTAGCCCACCCTTGACAAGCTGATTTTTGGAAGTGCATAGCTACATGGCGTAGCTTGGAGGACTCTGTGAATCCCTCGTCTCCAAAGGCCGCATCAAATTCCTGGATGAAGGCCAACACTTTGTCGGTAGCACCAAAGATGCCATCATAGGTGAGAAAAGAGATACTCTTTCCTCCCTCCTTGAACTTCTTTAGCTTTTGTGACCTTCGCCATGCAGGAAATGATTTGCAATGCCCTCCCCTCTTGTATTCTCTAGGAGAATAGCCATAGCTTTCGTCGGAAGAGGAGGAAGGTGAAGAAGAAGGAGAAGAGGGTGACCTCTTTCTAGCCCTTTTCTTCCTTTGTTTCCTCTCTTCCCTTTCGTAGTGACGAGGAGAAGGACTATATGTTGATGTTTTCCTCTTGGGAGGAGTGGGCGATCATCTAGACCGCCGTCTTTGTGGAGCCACATCTTCAGAGGAACTTAAACTTTCATTGCTTTCTTGCTCTCTGAATTCCTCCTCTCAATGGGAGAGAGTCTTCTTTTGGGGTCTCTTCAAGAGGCCTCCTAAGCTCTCCCTCCTCTTGGAGAGGAAGGGAAATTCCATAAGCACGAAGTTGTTGAGTAACTTCGGCTTGCAAAGCAGGGTTGCCCATAGCTTGTTGCAACCTAGTGACGAGATAATTCACAAACATGGGAGCATCATAATTAGCACCTTCATGTGCAAAATCAAAGCTATCAATGTTCATTCTACTCTCTTGATTATTGTCAGCCATGTTAACAAAATTTATGTATGTACTTAGTGTATGCTTTGGCAATTCAAAACCTTAGTTGGCACTCCTCTTAGCCTTCAAAAATCGGCTCTTAAGTATCCATACCCACGGCTCGAAGTGGTTAATTATAGAGAGTAGAGGAGTAGGTCTAACATAGCAGAGTTGCCGAGGGCTAGTTCCTTTCGGACTTCTTATGGCTCAATAATGGTAAAGCCATAGGCAAGTCTAAAAAGACTCTATTATTAAGTCCAAAGCTCCTGAGTTGTGCACCGTATCCCACATAGTGGGCTCAACAAAACCGATAATAGATCCCAGTTCCACTTACCCTAATATAATTAACAACATCAACCATTTATAGGCTACTTAAGGACCTCTCTTCTTAAGCAAGAAAAGAGAAACCAAATGCTCTGATACCAATGTAATGAAATTGGCCTATTTAACTTAAGAGTAGCGGAATTAATGAGAGTACTTTTGAGAAATAGCTTTGTGAGCATAGCGGGTGAACATAATTGAAGATAGAAACATAATCATAGCAATTAGTTGACATGGCATGAACAATACTTTTGCAAGAGAGATAATTTAAAGAACATGACAACAATTGAGGACCAGATTTATGTGGAGCCAATCCCCCCTCCAATAGGCATTTGTATTATGATTTCTCCCATTAAGAGAGACTTGTTACAATACAATCTTTGTGTTTCTTGTAACCTAGGTGATGCAATGAAGATGGAAAGCTTCATGCATCACAAGGATAACATAAACTTGAAGAAAGCTTTAACTATCCCAAGCCTCAGTCCCAAGACCTCAAACACCTTCGAAGTTGGAGAGAGCTAGCAGGGAATGAGGGTAGGGAAGAGGAAGAAGAAACATTTCATAGGAGAAAGAATTAGTTCCTCACTTATCATAACTCTTCTTGCTAGCATACATAATAGCATAGTAATGAAGAAGAAGAATATGGTAAGCTTAAGCATTGAAGCATGGCTCTTGGTTGGATTTGCACTCTATAGCAAAGAGTGTTGGTGTAGGCTCTCAACCTCTACTTGCTAGGAGAAGGAGAGGGATCTCTTGCACTTTGTATAGCACACAATGAGAGTGTTTGTGAGTGTGTGTGGGTGAGTTTACCCCCTAAGAAACCCCCTAGCTTGCTTGGGTCAAACCCCCCTTGTAGCTCATGCTTGAAGCTCATTGGACCCCTCCAGGCCTAGCCAAACACAAGCAGGAGGCATTACAAGCAGCAAGGGTAGCCTTGGGAAAAGTGTCCCCCTTTCCCCTTTGAGAGAGAGGACTTGATAAATGCAAAATCAATTAATTAAATCTCCTAGATTATCATTGGACCCCTGTGTGGCCAACCAATAGGCTTCAGGCACACCATGAGGGCAACATGAGGAGGAACTTGACAAGTGTCCCTTTTGCTTTCTTTGTACCATGCATGCCTTGTGTGACTGTGTGGGTGTTCTCTTTCATCCCCCCTCTTGTAGGCGCCCCTTCCTAGTAGGGATTGAATCTTGACCTTTTGACACCTCAAGCCCCTCATGCATAGGCCCAGTTTCCACCACAAGCTTGGCCCTTAAGCACTTTAAGCTTGGGCTGGGTTCTCACCTCAAGTACAACCCTAGCATCTCAAGCATGTCAAGCACCTCAAGCATCTCAATCATCAAGCACCTCAAGCACCTTCGTCATCAAGCATGACAAGCACCTTGAGCTGGGTCGAGTTCCCGCCTCAAGCTCAGCCCTAACTTACCTAAGGTGAAAGGACTTTTACACACATTATTGGAGGTCTTCAATGAAGCTAACCCTAAGGTCTTATGCTCTAGAAGCACATATCTAAATCTTAACCCTTGTTCCCGTTTATTCTCCCACATTAAGTGATCAATTTAATATGAGAAAATCATTTGGGTTGGTTAGATATTAGATATTAAATTTTATGACAATACATAACTTGGGATGTTCAAAATACATTGCTTGAATAAACCAAGCCTTGGATGATGGGGTTTTAGACCCTAGCATTAAAAGGGGACTCATAAAACCTATTCCAAAGCAAGTGCGTTTCTCCCAATTGAAATATTGGCGTCCCATAACCATGTTTTCGACAACCTACAATATATTGCTAAAGCAATTGCCCTAAGGCTATCTCCCCTTCTGGACAAAGTGGTAACTCCTCATTAGCATGGATTTATCAAAGGAAGGTCAATATATGATAATATCCTGGCAGTAATGGTCGGCATCGAGCACGCCGCCTTTACTAAGCAGGAATGTATCTTGATCCAGTTAGACTTAGAGAAATCCTATGATAGGATCACATGGTATTTTGTGAAAGATTTATGAAATCTCTGGGCTTTGGGCCTCGGATGTGTCGGTTAGTGAGCACTCTAGGTGAAGGTAGCCACTCAGAGCTCCTATTCGATGAGAAAGTAGTGGGAGGGTTTGAGGTCAAGAGATCCATCAAACAGGGATTCCCTCTTGCCCCTCTTATGTTCGGCATCGGATCCCACCCTTTAGTAACATTATTGGAGGAAAGTGCCACAAGAGGGGAGCTTCAAGGGCTCTCTCTACCTAACAACAACCAACTGCTTGCTAACCTTTTTGCAGATGACTCGTTGCTCTTCCTTAAAGCTTGCCCCCAGGTTGTTAGAAAAGCTATGGAGATTGTGCAAACATTTTCCATTGCCTTAGGTTCAAAGTGCAATATCAAATAAGTCTCTCTCCCTCAGAGAGCGACTCATTTGATCCCACATTGTGCTCTGGCGAAATTGTGTCCAAGGGAAAGATATTTCGGCACCTTGGAGCCCCGCTAGGGGGGTCGACGTAACCCACAAGCAATAATTGACTTGGGTCATGGAGAAGAGATGAGCAGATGGGAATATGTGCTTCTTCCTTTCGCAAGCAGAGTGAAAATAATAACCTCTTTTATGCACCCTTTTATAGCTTTCAATGGCCCGCTGCTCAAGCTGGGAAAATGCAATTGGAAGGATTTCCTCAAACCGGTTAAAAGGTTCTTATGGAATAACAACACCAAAGACTCAACACCATGGCAGTGGGCTAGCTGGAAAACAATTGCGAGACCCGTGGAGCAAGGCGATCTTGGGATTCTGAATCCTAGCACATGTGTGGAGGCCCAATGTGCTAAGTTCGTGGCTTCACTCGCGAAGCAAAACCAGTCTTGGGCTATTATGGCCAAGGCCTTGATGGACAATGCCAAGCTCTACTCAACAGGCAGTCAATGGAAAGGGCTCGAAGTACACAACAAACTATTCGCCCACCTTTGGACTAGACTAAAGCTAGGGGGCTCGACGGGCGAGCTGGTTTGGAAATGTAACACAACAACAAGAAGTTGGAATGGGGAGAACTTGCTAGGTACTGTCACAACTCTACTACTCATTGGTCCCCATGGCTGTCTAAGGTGGAAAGCATCCTCTTAAACCCATTTTGGAGGGAAGTTGCTAGAAAGATCAACAACAAAGGTGTTGAATGTGTGGGCCACCTTTGGGACTATACCAATAATCGGTGGAAAGAAACATACCAACTGGTTCTCCAATACAATCTGAATGGGACCTCTCTAGCTGCAAGTCTGAGTTTGAGTGGAAAGCCTAGCACTGGCCTAAGGACAGACATTTCTTTAACCCTCAAACTAAAGAAGTTTATATCACACTTATGGCGTCAACAGATTGGTTCCTTCCCCTGAACAAACAACGGGGAATGAACTGGCCAGAAAGAAGATGGACGACAATTACCAAGAACATCTGGGGCCCACAGTTGCCTCAAGATATGAAGGTCTTCCTCTGGAAGGTGCTGTGGGGAGCCTTGCAACTGTTGCCTCAAGATATGAAAGGTCTTCCTCTATGAAGGTCTTGCTGAACTGTGGGGCCTGTCGATCAATGTGAAGGTTCTTGCTAGGGGGATTGGCCCAGACACATGCTCTCAATGAAAAATAGTTAGTGAAGACCTCTCCTATCTCTTCAAGAAATGCCCGACAATTTGCGGTATGGCAGGAAGGATCTGCAAAGTGGCAAGTGGGTCCAAAGGGCTTGGAAGATATGTTTCTATAAAAATGATCTCTTTCTAGGAGAAAAGACTTTTAAGAATCAGGAGATGCTAATTGCCAATGCAAATTGTCTCAAATAGCTTTGGACGACCACAAACAATCGAGTGTTCAATAACACCGTGGAGATAACCAAGTTTATGGAAATAGTTCAAGAAAGCCGGATGATGATTATAGCCCTAGGGAATGGAAGGATTCGAATGAGTGGATCAAGCTGAAGATAATCGTGGTAACTGGCTTGCAAGGTTAAAGAAGTGGTCCTTTTGGGGTGATTCCTTGTCAGTCGATGTATCTATGGTCTCCTTGTGATGTCATGGCTCGACGCAAGCATGCCAAGAATTTGTAATTTTTTGGTCAATATAGGATTCACTACACATAGCTAGTGCTGGGAGACCTCTTGAATTTAAGGGCGCGGTTTGCAATAGGCGACGACACAATTTTTGTAAACGCTGGCAGCATATGAGGCGAACACACGTCAGCATCCTTGTCCACACTGCACGGTGACACAACAGGATGCGGATGGTGCCAGCGCATGGAAGAAAAGAGGGCATTTGCTCCCCCCCCCCCTTCTTCCTCTCGGGAATATCTCTTCCACCCCTCCACATCGCATGACAGCGTCCTAGGTGGACATTACCCTTCGATTATCCCAAAGCTCATAACGTTAAACAACTCCCCCCCCCCCCCCGAATAAATATATTGTCTTCCAATTTGTGAACTGGCAACATCAAACAAATATATTGTCTTCCAATTTGTGAACTTTCAACATCAGACAGAGAAGGAGATTTTGTTCCTTTGTACCTCAAAGCCTTTACATTGTCCACATTTAGGAGGAGCAAAAAGATTGGGTTAGGCCATTTTCTAGGGTCATTTTTTTGGTCCATTCTTTGCTAGTGTCTTTGCAAATTGTGTGCCATACACTAATGGAAACTTTTATGGCGTTCTTTTAGGGCGAACGAGTCAAGCAAACAACTGTGGTGCACACACACCTCATTAAGGTGAGGTTCGCTTATGTGAATCACACATTCATGCAAAAAATGAAATATTGTGTGCATGTCTTTAACCTTTTTTTGTGAATGCAATGTAGGTACAATGGACCCCAACGCAAATCAATTTTCGGATTCTCAACGAGACAATGATATGACCCTATTCTCTCCCAATCTCCCTTCTCATCTAATCTATCCATAACCCCCCCCCCCCCCCCCCCCCCCCCCCCCCCCCCCCCCCCCCCCCCCCCCCCCGGCCTTCTTTCACATGCCACTACATGGCTACCAAGCCATGTTGAACTCTCCTTCCATCTCTCCTAGCTCTCCCTTCATGTTTAGACCCCCAAATTATGGTTCTCAAATTCCACCACCTCTTCCCTCACCTCCTCTAAATGCTCATAGCCCACATTCTCCTTTGGCTACACACCCTTCTCATCCCTCACCCCCTATAAGTGTGCAACTAGTCCTAACTCCAACATGGATGTGCCCCCCAATCATGCAGCATCCCAACCCAAGGCAAGCCGTGCCAAACCTTCGAAGAGAAAGAAGCCGCCAACGGGGAGGTTGTGCTACAAATCCAAGCCACTGCGAGGCGAAGAAGCCCAAAGCCTCCAAGAAGAAGGGGACCGTCGACTTGGGAGATGACACGGACGGTGACAATAAGAAAAGCAAGTGGAGAGATCGGTGGGTGGCCCAACTAATTCACATCCGGGGGGGGGCCTGAATGAGGAGTTCAATAATCCCGGAAACAAGGGATTAATTTGTGGGCAAAGGTGGCTACTAAACTAGCCGCCACTTACCCCGACTTTGATAAAGATAACGAAAGTTACCGCAAAAAGTAGCAAGCAGTTTTACAAAAGTACAAGCAGGACAAAGCCCACAACTCAATTTTTGGCAATGATAGAAGGCAACAATGAAAATGGTTCGACACAATGGATGAGTACTACCATGCTAGAGCCGTAAAGCCACTATGAAGTACGAGGAGTCCTTGGCTGAGATGGCCGGTACTAGGAAACTTCTCTTGGAGCATCTAAAGGAGACCTCTAGCCAAAATATTGCCTTGGAGAAGGAGCGGCTCACCATTCTAGCAGCAATGCGTATGACTATGAGTGGCTTTTTAAAGGAGTCTAGGGGGAGTGACAAGTAGCTCAATGCTTTCCATGTTTCAAAACTTTGAATTTTTTCAAAGCTTTCCAAGGCCCAAAGCTTTCCAATTTTATTGGCACGCTTCCCAAGTGTATTGTGAAGTGGCAAGGTTTTAATGTATTATAAAAAAAGTTGTAAATTTAAGTAATCATTGAATATGTTGTGGTTTGACACCCTTTGGAGGATTTGATGGCCATATCCAAGGAAATGGCTCTCTATTGTGCATGGTTGTGTTCTTTAGCCATCTTATAGAAATTTTCTTCCTTGTTGCGAAACACTCCTTACTTATTAGAAATGTAAGAGTATGTGCCACGATCCAAAAAAATCCTATTGAAGAGAATCTTTTAAAGATGGTGGGGAGGGAGCTGAAAAAAAGACGATGATAGTGGGAGATGCAGCGATTGCATGTTTTCAAACATCACAAATGGTCAATCGCTTGTTTTCAACATCACAAATGGTCGTGCATAGTTCTGAAAAGGTCGCCGATACCCGTCGACAATGGGGAGTGGTATGATAGTGCAGGGGTTGTGGTGGGGAGTTTAGGCTAGGAAATGTCCTCTTTTTTAAAGTTGGCGAGGTGCTTCCGAAACGCATGAACTGCTCTCGCATGGGCTAGTTAGCGAACTCAATGAAGTCGTTATCTCTCGTACATCGGGTTCGAATCACGGTCGTTGTTAGGAGGCGAAGCAAAAGGGGGTAGAGGAATCTGTATAGATTCTCACTAATAAAATAGGTGAAGAGCTAGAAATGAAATGATTCAGCTTGTGGAAAATTCTCCGAGGAGTTAAAGTTGTGTATGGAATATTCCAGTAGACAGATTGTTCACCCAATTTGCCCAAGGAGAACTTTGAGAAGTGTGTGGCAAATGTGGGGCTGCCAAAGTATTTTGTATTGTTCTCTAGGCTATGAGTGCATGAGCTCACGCGCTAATTTCTGCGCACCCCTCTCTTCATCCCCACGCAAGTGCGCGGGTACATACACAGAGAGTCTCTCTCTCTCTCTCTCTCTCTCTCTCTCTCTGCCTCCAGTCTCCCTCTTTGTGGCCAGGCTTCTTATTGCAAACCTGCTTTGCGGATTCCTTCCATACCGGCTCAAGGGCTCCTGCAATTAACGCGAAAAGGCAGAAATCTATTCTTTTTTCTTCTGGGTATTTATTCAGCACGGGGCGTGAGCGATCACAATGTGCAAATTTGGTTTTTTGGTTAACCTACATTGTCTCTGAGTGTTCACCATGGATCCCTCTCGAGTTTTTTTTGACGAATGCCAGAAGAGTGATACTGAAGGTGCCTGCTTTCTGTTCATCTCGGGGATTTTTTTCACCTTAGATCTGTCTCTGTCATGATGGATGATATGCCTCTCGTTTCAATTGCAGGTAGGGACTGCCATAGTCACACGCTCAGATGGAAGGCTTGCCATTGGCAGGATTGGCTTGCTTTGTGAACAGGTTCGTTCCTTTAAGCTGCACATGTGACTGATTTGAAGCACGTTGATCAAGACCATGCACATTGTCTATGCTCTTATGATGCATTTGAAATGTGGTTTTTTGTGCTTTCAAATTGGATTTCTAATAAGGGCTGAGCTTCGGGTCGCATTTTGGATACAAATATTCATGTGTGCTTATTGATGATTTATCGTCTCTCTCTCCAGAAGATACAGCTGATTGCGCCTCAGTTGCACCATAAATAATATTGTAATTTTGTTGCATGCTCTTGTTTTGTAAATGTGAGATTCCTTCTTTTCTCTTTTGTTTCTTTCCCCCTTTCACCTGGTCTCAACACTTTTGTCTTTGTATCCATTAGTGCATGCATGTCAGAAATTCTGCCTTTAGTCTATCGATATCCTTTTAACAGGTCAAAGAACTGATAAGCAGAGGCCTGGAGGTCATAGTAGTCACATCAGGAGCAGTTGGTATTGGAAGACAAAAATTGCGGTACCAGAAGCTCATAAATAGCAGGTAACTAGTTTTTGCAGAATCTATTTCTCTTGGTGGAAAAAAGGGTCTTGTGTAATCTCAAGTGCAAAAGTTTTTATTTGCAAGGGCAGCTTTGCAGACCTTCAAAAGCCCCAAGTTGAGCTGGATGGAAAGCCTTGCGCTGCCGTTGGACAGAGTGGACTTATGGCTCTTTATGACAGCCTTTTGACTCAGGTAAAAATAAACTCAGAAGCGTTGAATTTAAGAGCCATTCCAGCTAGTGCCGTGTTTGCAATTCTGATGTGCATTGTATAGAATTTGCAAGTGGCGGAGAAGACTGGTGGACAGCGGGTGAAGATACATGTTGACCATGTCTTTGGCTTGACCTCTTCTCCCCATCCAAGAGGTCTTGAAAATACGTTCAATCCCAGGGCTGCAGCAAGGATTTTCTGTGGGATATGAACCTAGATGGTCTGGATGAAAGTACTGCTCGGTTAAACATGCAATGCGGGGGGGAGGGTGTGTGTGTGTGTGTTGGGGGCGTCCCTTGGGTACTGTAAGCAAAAAGATATTCTAATGGGAATATCAAGACAGTTTTTTCATTAATAGTTTTAGTATTTTTGCTCTCTGAGATTAGTGGGCTGTGTAGTGTGAGGAAAGGAGGCTTGCTGTTGCAATACCCTCCATGTGTCTTTCGCAGCCTTATCTACTAGGTCAAGGACGACTTGCTGTTGCAATACCCACCATGTGTCTTTTGCAGCCTTATCTACTAGGTCAAGGTTGAATGTTTTTTCTAGTTTTGTTTGTTTTTTCTACTCGTTGCAAGCTGCATCTTGTTCTTACAACTTCTTCCTTTTTCTGGGTGGTTTTTAATCTTTTCATGCTTGTGCTGCTCAGCTGGATGTGCAATCGTCACAGATTCTTGTCACAGATCGTGACTTCAGTGATGCGGATTTCAGACGTCAACTGTCAAAGACAGTGGATACCTTGTTAGCATTGAGAGTTGTTCCAATTTTTAATGAGAATGATGCCATAAGCACACGCAAGGCTCCATATCAGGTATCTGTGCTGGGTCTTTCTAAACAAATTGTCCTCAATGTGTGCATTTTGTTTTTTTTTTGTTGAGCGTGGAGGATCTCTCTGCCAGGATTCAACTGGGATATTCTGGGACAATGATAGCTTGGCTGGTCTTTTGGCAGTGGAACTGAAAGCTGACCTTCTTATCCTAATGAGCGATGTTGAAGGGCTTTACAGTGGACCACCCAATGAACCTAGCTCAAAACTCATTCACACTTATATGAGGGATAAGCATGTCGATACTATTACTTTTGGAGAGAAGTCTCGTGTTGGCAGAGGTGGCATGACGGCCAAGGTGGCTGCTGCCTGGACTGCTGCAAGTGCCGGAATCCCAGTTGTCATAACTAGGTGGGAGTTGTTAAATTTTTGCTGCCAATCAATTCTCAAATTTGGATTGCATGCAGATAAATGACTCCAACTTTCAGTGGCAATATCTGCCTACTTAGAAAGGTGAAGCATTTGCTAACCTTTTTCCCCGGCATTCAAAAGTGGATTTGCAGCTGATGGTGCATTGAAAGTGGTGGAGGGCGAACGAGTTGGGACTTTGTTTCATAAAGATGCTCATTTATGGGGCCTAAAGAAAGAGCAAAGTGCTCGACAGATGGCTGTTTCGGCGAGAAAGGCCAGTCGTGAATTACAGGTTATATTTTGAGAGTTTGGAATTTCTGAATCTGGTTTGTGAAAAAAAGGGGCTTTGATTATCTGTTTTTCTGAGTTGTCATCTCTTTCACAGAAGCTGTCTTCTCTTGAGCGAAAACAACTGTTGTTGGATATTGCGGATGCATTGGAAGCCAACGAAGAGATAATAAGGCAGGAAAATACGCTAGATGTGCGGGACGCCCAAGAAGCAGGAATAGCAAAGCCCTTAATAGCAAGATTGACTCTAAAGCCTGGAAAGGTGAGTCTAGAAAAGCATCATTTTAGTGACTTGACCTTGAAGCATTGTTGTCCTCTGTTAATAATTTTCAAAATGCAGGTTGGAAGTTTGGCAAATTCTGTGCGGACTTTGGCTTTAATGGATGAACCAATTGGGAAGATATTGAAGAGGACACAGGTCTCTTTCTTGCTGTAACAGCACTAGCATGTCATGTTGTAGGTGATGTGTTGTTCTAGGTGACTTGCTAGCTGCTCTCTCTCCTTGTTCTTAATATAATAATGTCGTTGTTATTTTGTGCAGGTTGCAGAGGACCTTTTTCTGGAGAAAATTAGCTCTCCCTTGGGGGTTCTTCTAGTAATCTTTGAGTCACGGCCTGACGCTCTTGTTCAGGTGAATTCAAGTGAATGGATGCTCTCAAGTCTGCCGTAGGTTAATGTGGCCAACACCTTTTATTTTTTACCCTGAAAAAAATGATCAGATTGCAGCACTATCAATTCGTAGTGGGAATGGTCTCTTGTTAAAAGGCGGCAAGGAGGCATCTCGCTCAAATGCAATTTTGCATAAGGTAACTTGCTCAAAGGGTACGGAGAGTTTCTTACAAGAGAATGTAATGATTTAACTGAATTATGTGTTTGCAGATCATAACTGAAGTACTGTCAAAGCAAGTTGGAAAGGAGCTCATTGGCCTTGTGACATCCAGAGATGAAATTCCTGACCTTTTGAAGGTAATGGTCAAGTGTGTTCCTCAAGTAAAAGTAAGTCCTGTTCTCTTCGTTCAACCAAGAGACGATGATAGCTGGCTATGTAACTACAGCTGGATGATGTCATTGACCTGGTTATCCCAAGGGGGAGTAATAAACTAGTTTCTCAGATAAAGGAGTCCACAAAGATTCCTGTGCTTGGTCATGCTGGTAATTTTTTCACATTCAACTGCCTCTGATCTCCTGGTAATTTTATGCATGATTCAGGTGCTAACTTGGTCTTGTGTTTTCATGCCTGTGATTTGCTGGACATTTGGACAGATGGAATTTGCCATGTTTTTGTGGATAAAGATGCAAATTTGGAAAAAGCCAAACAGATTGTTTTGGATTCAAAGCTGGATTATCCAGCTGCATGCAATGCAATGGTGTGTGCATGTGGGCTTAAGCAAGTAAAGAACATGAGTTAATGATTTGCGCCATCTTGCAAGAAGTAATTTTGGTCCCTTCATCCATGCAGGAAACACTGCTTGTGCATGAAGCTTTGGTCCAATCTGGGGGACTTGAAGAGCTTGCATCTGTGCTGCGGTCAAAAGGTAAGAGTGTCCTTTGGATGTCCTCTTTTCTGCCATGATGCGTTTGAAGTGGAGCAGACTGAAGGTTTTGTTTTGTGCAGGTGTCGAGCTGTTTGGAGGATTACAAGCTTCAGAGCTCTTAAAGATTCCAAAAGTAGTAGACTTCCATCATGAGTATAGTGCTTTGGCATGTGCCATAGAGATCGTAAAAGATGTTTATGCTGCAGTGGAGCACATACACCAGTTTGGAAGGTAACTACACTAGGCAAGCAATGTTTATATTCCTGAAACTCATTTTCAAGGCAGCAGCATATGAAGTTGATTATCTGTTTATGTCAATTTCAGTGCACATACGGACAGCATTGTGACAGAAGACACCACCACAGCCGAGCTCTTTCTGGCCCAGGTGGACAGGTAAGTTAACACCGTCATTAGTCTGTTGGTTACTGCCCTCTTTTTCCAGCTATCATGAAAATCTATTCACTTGCTTTTTCCTGACCTTGCAGTGCTGCAGTTTTTCATAATTCTAGTACAAGGTTTTCAGATGGGGCTCGATTTGGACTTGGTGCAGAGGTGGCTATTCTACACCCGAATTGAATGTCTTGATTTGCATTTTTTATTTGGTGCATGCATTTTTGAAGGGAAATGATGAAATAGCATTCTATAAGCATGAGGCTGGGTTTGTATCTGCTTGAACCTACACAGAATCTTCCAAATATTTGACCATGTCTGCAGTCGAGAGTATTTTGTCATATTGGTTCTTATCTTAATAATCATGGCCATGGTCAGTCTTTCTTGCAGAACATAGACATAATTAGCATGTTAAGACCTTTGCGCGAAGCCCCGCTGAAATCGTAATGGCATTGCCTAACCGCATTACTATGCTAGGGACAAGAGCCTCGTCACAATGTAATAATGCGAAGGTTTTGGTGGTGTCATTGACACTCATCTTGGTTGTTTGATAGGTTGGAATTAGTACCAGCAGGATCCATGCCCGTGGTCCTGTTGGAGTAGAAGGCCTACTGACTATGAAATGGTAAGAAGCCCGCTTATCCTGTTGGCTTAATCGAGGAGTGCGTGAAAATCGATTGACATGACGTTACATGGTTGCAGGCTTCTTCATGGGAATGGGCAAATTGTAGATGGGGACAACGGTGTGATTTATCAGCACAAAGAGCTACTTTGTGAAGATGCAAAGCGAGCTGCAAAACAATCACTGTGTAATGGCTCTTCGAATGGGGTGAGTTGTAATGGCGTACTGTGAAGGCCATGAAGAAGGGCTATGCAGGGTGACCTGCTAAAGGCCACTTTGTTATTTATTCCATAAATAGGCAGAGGACAGCAGGATGATCTAACTCACTGTCTTCGGAGAGAAGTTTAATCGAAGCGGAAGAAGAGCTATTGTCATATCAGGAGTGATGTTTCTGGAGGTCGTTAACCCCTCTCCATCTGATGTAGCACTAATGGGTGCTGCATACAGAGGGCCTTGATGTATCTCTGAAGCCAATTTTCCCAATCTAGTTGCTCTTGAGTTGTAAGTTGGGCAACTATTTTAAGGCCTATTTGTATGAGATGATGACCAGCATTAATTTTTTGAGAGCATTAACACACAAGGCTTAGTTAGTTACTCTTTGGAATAGCCACGAATCGTTTTGCTTGAGTTGCACAATCTCATGCCCATCAGATGCACTTAATTCAATTCTAGTTTGCTACGTGTTCGAAATAAAATGTTTTCTAAAAGCTTGAGAGGCCTAAATTAATAGAGGTAATTTGGAAGTTGACACCAAATTCCACTAAAATTATGTACATTCTTACCTTGAAATAAAAAAATGCAGAGGTAGATTTCAACTCTAGTAGCGGAGCCACACTAAAGCTAAGTTTTGTTCAAGCATGCATTCTTTAGTGACGTCTTTTGGACGGCATTATATGCACGGCATGCTCAACAAGAACATGGCAGGAACTTTGAAGTGAGGATTTCTCTGTGTCCAGTCTCTCAACATGCACTTCTAGGAGGATATCCCAAGCATGAGTTGGCTAAGGGAGCTTTAGGTTGTTTTCATTGGATGCCCCAAATACAAGCACTTTTGTTTTATGTGCTTCATATGTGTAGTAAAGTTTGCAACGAAGAAAACCTTGGGTCCCACTTTCATGATGAGAGAGTTAGTTAGGAGACCCTTGTAAAGATTGTTGTGCTTGGAAATGCATTGGTCGACATGTACATCGAGTGGTGTATTCACATAACTCTTCATGATCCTCTTGCTCAAGATGTCTATTCGAATGCATGTATTATAGGAGATGCCCATCAAGGGAAGGATTACAAATCGCACCGCTCTTTTTAAAAAAGAAGCGAGGGCTTCACTATTGTAGAGGCAATCACCTATGCTTACATCTTGAAAATATATGGCAATATGCAAGAAAGTGACTTGAGCAAACAAAGCTATGGTGAGATAGTTTATAAAGGGCTCTTTGGAAAAAAAATTGTGCTTAGTAATGTGTTGATTAACATGTATGCTAAATGTTCTTCATAAGCTTGCAATTGATTGTCATCTATTGGACTACATTGCTTGCAAGATGTGCTCCATGAGAACATGGCCGGAAAGAACAAGGAAACCCAAGCTAATTCATTGCAAAGTACATTCCATGTTCAATGATAATCATGTGAAAGGCTACCATATGATTTATTTCCTTCATGTGGGCTATGCAAAACAATAGCAATCTCAAGTTTCTAGCCCCAGTCTTATCTCTTAGTACACATCACTTGTCCTCTAGTACACCTAGGATCACATGACAATCAACTAGGATCCATGTAGGTTACTATGCAACTAGGTTGGTCTCCAAAAGGTCTTTTCATAGATTTCATCTCACTTTAAGCAAGTCTCCCAATGGTAAGACGAGTCATCAATATTTAAGCAAGTCTCCCAATACTAGATTTGGTCTCACTTTAAGCAAGTCTCCCAATGGTAAGACAAGTCATCAATACTAGATTTGATCTCACTTTAAGCAAGCCTTCGAATGGTAAGACAAGTCATCGATACTATCATCATTGCTTGCACATTGTGTGAGAGCCAAGGTTGTGGCCATCAATGGAATGGGTACCACGTCAACTTTTTCATAGAACTCTGTCATGTAACTACATACATTGACAGATTCTACTATTTGGAAATATTCCTCTCGTTTGCAACCTTCCGATTCTATGAAGGCCTAATTTTCCTCCCCTAAAAGGAGGATGCATAGCTGAGAGATTCAACCCCAGCTCATTAGACTCTCAAAGTACACAACATCACTCTACGCCAACCGGGCACAAGAAGTTTTGGACAAATTCTCACAAAAATTCCCACATTGTGACTTACCTCAACATCATGAGCTTCTGTGAGAGAGGCACCGCATACCTAGCTAGGTACGATTGGGGGCAGGGGACCGCCGGCCCGGTGGGGCGGGGCAGGGGGGGCCCCCGGGGCCGGGGGTCCCCTGCCCCCAATCGTACCTAGCTAGGTATGCGGAGCCTCTAGAGCAGAAGCTCAGGATGTTATTCATTGTATAAAACAGTTTTCCTACATGATAAAATTTCTAAATCTTCTTGTGGGGCAAAAAAGCCCATCTTCCAGATGTGGCCTTCCACCTTCTGCGCGCAGCCGTGGCCTGCCCTGCATATGCGCCTCAGATAGCGCCCCCCCCCCACCCCCCTCCCTTCCCCACAAACCCCCCGCGCCGCGCGACTGTTTTCCTGGCAGCCCCCGCCGCTCTTCGCATCACGTTTTTTTTTTTCGATTTTGCGCCACCCCCTACTAGGCTAGATTCGGAAATTACTAATTTCTTTGTGATTTTGGGTAGATTTCCTCTTCCTTGTTCCATTCTTTGCGAGGTGCTATAGTAGAAGGAGATGGGGGAACAAGTCCTTCACATGCATGACATTTTTTTCACATTTCATCCCAAAACTAGGTGATAAACTGCTCATCCACCAACTTGTGCATTCAGCATAGCTTCGATCATAATTTTTTGTAGTAGTACACACCAAGAAGCCTACCCCATAGGTCAAAGCCATAATAACCTAACAATCCAGGAGCAAAATGATATCCCCAATCGAAGAGGCAAAAAACATCTCTAATTCAAGAAACAAACCATACATCTCTAATCCAAAAGACAAACCACAAGATACCTCCCATGAATAGTGTATGCAAGACTAAGACCATACTCCAAGAAATCTGCAATAAGAATACCTCCCCTCAACAAATGCGTGCAAGATCGAAACCATGCTACTCCAAGCAATCTCCAATAAGAATACACTACAAGAGGTAAAGGATAAATAAAGCTAAGAAATGCCATTACTTTCATAGCCATAAGAAACATGATTGTTCTTGCCGATCCCCACATGATGGGTTGTGGGGTATTTGTGGGAGTGGGTTCGGGCAAGTTGGGGTGATCCCTATAAAGGGACCTGTCTCCCCCTCTCATGAGCATTGTATCAACTGCAAAGTGATGCAGATTGCCAATGTAAAAAAGCAACGGGGAAAGTTTGATTCCAATTCCATCGGATGATTTTTGTCGGCTACCACACACTTTCAAGGGATATTGACTTTATGATATAGTGAGAGAGGAGATTGTGCTGAGTCGAGATGTGGTCTATGATGAGCATATTCCTTTAGAGGGGGCTTCTACTCACAATTCTTTCACACTTACTCCATATTTGCCTCTCTTCTTGGAGATCTAGTTGATGATTCCTCTCTCGTTTGGTTGATGAGCCTTCTTCTCCAGCTCTTATCCCTTAGGATTTGGATATTGATGCACAAACTCATGATGATGGCTATCACCATGGTGCAGATGATGATGAGGAGATACCCGTAGCTCCCTATTTTGGGAGCAAATCTCGTAGACCTTGGCAAAGGAGATTGTGACGAAAGATCTTGGCTTGCTTCATTACTTTCTTGGATTGAAGGTATGGAAAACATAGGGGGACATCTTTCTCATTTAGCAATGCGATGCCCAATATTTGTTGGAAGCATTTCATATGACCGAGTGCATATCTATCTTTGATGGATCTCCACCACAAGTTGTCCTAGTAGTAGTTGATGCTACAAAGTAATAAAAGTTGGTCGGTTGTCTTTTTTGGTTTCTAAACTCCCATTTTAACATTATTCTCATGGTGGGGCTTCTTAGTTCATTTATGTAGAGGCCTACCAATTCACAGATGGACTAAGCTCTTTGTATCTTGTGGTATTTGAAACAGTCTCAGTCTTTGGGCATTTGGTATGACACTAGAGGTATAGACTTCAGGCTTACTGTTTGAGGATGGAGTGATTCTGATTGGGGTGGAGATGCAGGTGGATTCCATTTGACTATAGGTTACACCTTTTCATTTGGTATAGGAGCGATTTCTTGGAGCAACAAGAAGGAGCCTACATTTGCCTCATCATCTCCAGAGGTTTGGGTTTTTTGCAGGTGGATTCCATTTGACTATAGGTTACACCTTTTCATTTGGTATAGGAGCGATTTCTTGGAGCAACAAGAAGGAGCCTACATTTGCCTCATCTCCAGAGGACTAGGTTTGGGTTTTTTGCAGTGCTACATGTGAGTGGGTGTAGTTATGAAGGTTTATTTTGGAGATTGTTTCTTTGTGCAATGGATGACTACTGATAAAAAAATGACACTATTTGACTTGAGTGAAGTTCTATGTCAGATAACTCTACTTTGATATCTTCACCAAACCTCTACCAAAGTCTACATTCTCCCTTCATGCCATCTCCCTTGGATTGGTTCACTGTCAAGGAGTTACAAGGGGGTGTTAAGAGTTTCATCTTCATTCCAATGGTGGCTTTAATATCTCCTGGGAAAAGTTTAGGGAGTGGGGGCTATTTTGTGGATACACCTGCAATATTTGAGGTAGAGGTACCTTTTTTGGTGGTACAAGCCATGCATGTTGTGCCCACCCGACAAGCTCACATAAGGTAGGACCTTTGTTCCTAGGGTTTCCTAGGGTCAAAGTCTCTAGTTTCTATAGTTTTTCTCTAACTTATCCATAGGTGCCCTTACTGTGAAAATTAGGAAAGCTAGGATAGTTCTCACGATAATAACTCCTATTTCATGATGTGGCATTTTCCTAGGCACCCCCATAATTATGGGTCCTAGGGTATTTGTGGGAGTGGGTTGGGCAAGTTTGGGTGATCCCTATAAAGGGACCCTAGTTCCCCCCCCCGTTCCCCCTCTTATGAGAATTACAGAGTAGTGAAGATTGCTAGCATTTGGGTTCTCTACTGGTTGTTTCACCTCTCCCTGGCATTTTAAAAAATGCTTCCCTATCTCTAGCATTTTTCATTTTTAGCCACCTCTCTCCATATTGAACATGAAGGCTTGAAATTGCTTGAAGACTAGGGTTTGGACGATGAAAATAAATTTTTAGATGAAAATGCTAACTTAGATTGACTGAAATTTGGCACATATTGGAGGATGTATACGATCAAAGGGATTGAATATTGTGCCACTTTCTAGGCACAAGGTGAAAGACCAATATCTAGATGCATTTTGGAGTTTTGATTACCTTATGGTTTATGCAAGGATTGTGCTATGACTTGCATGCTAAATGTGGACTTGAGGCCACAAGTGTGGTTTTCAAAGGGCTCAAGGAAATGCACTCTGTTTATCATCAAGACTCAAATGTAGACCTTACCATTCTACATCGGTATAATCAAGAACAAGTATAAGTAATTCTTTTCCTAGAGGCATAACTGAAATGCTAATATCTAAATTTTTGTTCTCAAGGAAGAGCGTGAAGCAAAAAGGAGTCGGCAAGCCGAGCTATAGATAGTGTGAAAACCTATCTTGGAAGACAAAGCACAGTAGAAGGGAAGTAGGTAATTTGTCCAACTATAGACGAAACAATCAATCCCAAGCACATACAAAGCTTTCAAAAAAATACATCAAGAGAACTTCACAAAAGGCTAATCCAATATGTTAAGAATCTAGCAAGATCTTTTGATCTCCCACCAGCTTGCAAAATAATGAAGGAGCTCAAAGTCAATGATGACAAAAAATATGATTATGGCACTACAATAGTTTTCAAATGCACAAACTATCACAGTGCATTTTCCTCCTACTCTCTATGCAAAAGTCAACATAACCAACAGGATGCTTAGCCGCCGATAGAAAATGCCAAGGAAACTATCGTAGGCAAGTTAGCAAAATATCGACATAACTATGATGGCACTTCTACTCAAGTGCACAATCCAACCATGAAGAGCACATCCATCTGCTGAGAAAAAAAAATTCCTTTGATAAATAATAAAGTTGATGTAGTGTGGGATATTCTCACAAAAGTAAGAGAATCAAGTCTCAATTGTCCAAACTTTAGACTGTGTATTGCAAAATCTTCCTAGAGATATAATGATAAATTATACGATAGAGTTGCAACTTTTAATAGAAAATGCCCTAGAAGTGCACAATGCTTAGCAAAAACACACTCAAGATTTCATTCGATAGCACATGCAAGACACTGATAGATTATAGAGAGAGCATACCCAAAAATAAGAAAATTTGGAGAAGAAATTCAAGCTCTTGGAAGTGAAAAATGTAGAGATTAAAAACTAAAGTTCAGGATCAAAGAAGGCATGAAAAGTCTATCAACTAGCCACAAAAGCATCAACACACTGAAAGATTGGGAGAGTGTCAACAATCGGGCACTTGAGATGAAAGTCCGACTACTCAAAGATTAGAAGGAAAAGCCAAAGAAATTATGCAAGTGGATGTGGTGGCATACAAAGCTAACAATGAAACAATCAATGCTCAATGAATCCACTCCAGATCTCTCCTCACTAAAACACTGTATTACATAAAGGAGATTTGTCATGATATTTTGCACTACAATGTGGTCATGCCAAATTTTAGCCCTTGCAAGATCCTCCTTTGCACATCAGCTTGTCAATGTTACTTGTTGCTTCAATGCTACCAAACATGGCGACACCAAATCAAAATGTAATGATGCCTTTGAATGATGAAGGAGCTATTGAAGCATCTCGTGTGGAAAACCTAGCAAAGATGCATGTTGCCTATTTTACTAAGTCTAGTGGCATGTTTCCTATTTTGCGCTCTCTTGACCTGTGGGTTCAACCACCCCAAGACGTTTTGTTCCAAGTAGCACTTCAACTCAAATCCTCAAGTTAATAAGGCAACAAAGGAATCTTGGCCTCACCATTGTTAGGCTTCCAAGTTGCAATAAAGTTTGACCCATAAAATCCGTTGCAAAAAAGTTTTTTTCTCATTTGGTGTAGGTAGTTGTGCCCTCTCTTGTGGACTTGAGACTTCAAAATCCCTTTGAATCCATCACGTGTCCCAAGTGTTAATGGTTCTACCCATTAGTTAGTAGTTACCAACCATCCAAGTTGAGAAATGGTCATACAATTGAAGATCACTGTTTCTTTTAGTCGATGCAATCTAAACCATAAAACCAAAACTTAAAATGATTTATCTAAACTTAAATTGTATTTACTAAAACCTAAACCCTATCTTAAACTTAAATCCATTTAGTTAAACGTAAGTGTAAACTAAAATTCAAAAACTAAATTAAAATGTAACCTAACAACTATACTTAAACTTAAAAATTAAAACTAAATTAAAATGTAACCTAACAACTATACTTAAACTTAAAAATTAAAACTAAATTAAAACTTAAAACGTAAATTATAAACATAACATTAAACGTAAATTTCAAACTTATACAAGAAACCCAAATCAAACGTTAAATATCAAATTTATACTTAAATCATAAACTAGCTATAAATTTATAATAATTAAAAGTTAAATATATTTAAAACATAAATCTAAATATAAAAATTTGATAAAATTTAATAATAAAAAGGTAGCATAAATAATAATGAACATTAGGAAAATTTATAAAATACTTCAAATTAAAATTAGCTTAACTAAATTAATTCTAAATTAAGAAAAAGATAGTTTTTTTAATTTTACGTTTAAAAGTGTGCTTGCATGCTTTTGTACATGTGTGTGTGTGTGTAGATTTAGATTTATACAATAAATGTGTAGATTTGTTGTATATGTATATGTGTATGTATGTAGAGAGAGAGAGAGAGAGAGAGAGAGAGAGAGAGAGAGAGAGAGAGAGAGAGAGAGAGAGAGAGAGAGAGAGAGATGAAACTTACTTGCATCAAAGCTTGGGGAAGACAAAGGTGTCCCTTATAGTGAATATCTCAAAATGAGCTCATAATAGATCTCAAACTCTTCGCAATTTTTAAGCATTGTTATTAGCATCTTATATGGATCATTTTCACAACCAATATTTTCAATGCATATATCGATGCTAATAATGACTGCGGCTAAAGTACCAAAATGTGTCAGATGGTTAACATAGAAACCTAGAAAAGATCCAGATATTACCTTTGACATTCATAGTACTGAGGAGTAATATGAATCATCAAAGCATAATGCTTCAATATCGACTCTCGATGATAAATCGTTACTCTTTGACATTTGTATCTAATCAAAACATAACTACTTGATGCATTATCAAAATCATAACTCTTGGATATATAATCAAATCATCAAAACATAACTACTTGATGCATTATCAAAATCATAACTCTTGGATACATAATCAAATAATCAAAACATAACTACTTGATGCATGATCAAAATCATAACTCTTGGATATATAGTTACAAAGAATAAAAAGAATAATCCAAAAATAATCATTTCACATCATTTATCAAATATAAAATTATTATTATAAATATAAAATCATTTTTTCCTAATAAGTTCTCAAAACATAAACCTTTGATGTTTGGATCGTAGCAATGTTATTTAACTCATACATTTGATATCAATTAGGCTATAATCCCTTGATACCAAAAATTAAAGGATCAAACATTGACTTTAAGAATAAAGAATATTCTACAATGGATGCAAACCTCTCTATAACAAGATTTTTTAATATATCAAATCATACATAATCAAACAAAGCAAAAAAGAATGATGTGATGTGATCCACATTTGATCTAATTTTTGCATATCTATTCAATTGCATGTGATGCACATAAATAGCAAATAAGAAGATCAATCAATCCATCTATCTTTTACATATAAATCTAATTGAATGTGATGTACATCCACCAACATAAGTAATTCCTAGTTTCTTTTATATGCTAATACAATTACATATGATGAATGAAAAGAAAGTTCAAGATTCACACCAAGAAGCTCAATATATGAATTTTAAAATATAAAAGCTTTTATCTAATCAGTTTTCTTCAAAACATGTATAAACCAGTTATCAATTCACCATAGAGTAAAATATTGGTGCAAAATTTGATGAATATGTCATCATAATGAGCAACTTTTAGACACCCCAAAATCTCAAGAACAACTCTTCAAACATTGAAATTAGACTTTTTAGCAAAAAATTATCATGATTTCATGTATTGTTGAATTGTAAATTTTTTTTGCATGCAACCTGCACAAAGCCCCACAAAACAAAAACACCCTATTTTTGTAAAGAAAAATCAACTATATATATAGCTCAATATCTTATACAATCTTCCCATTGTGTTCCACCAAGTTTTACATCGTGTGGATCACAAAAGTTTATTGAATAAAGTGGATTTTCCACACTTGCAAAGCCATAAAGAAAATTTTTTGGGCACCAATAACCATCCAGTGGTCCAAACTCATTCAAACAAAAGTTGATTTTTAAGAATATCTTATAGCACCCTATTTACCTAAACAATTGTAAGCATTAATGTATGTTGAATTCAAATGACAAATATATGGAGTACATGGTCGTAGGTGCATTATGACTTAGGAACAATAGAGTGCAATGGTAAATTGCCCAAGATGTCATGAGTGAATAAGTGCTATGTACCTCTCTCATACTGAATGAAATATGAAAATGTAATAGAAAAGAGAGATGAGACAAGACATGAGTAACAATGCTGAAAAAATATGTATCATTTGAAGGAGACATTAAAAATAGTGAAGCCCCTTGGAGTGATGAAGATATGTAAGTGTTGCTCTAGGTGATGTAGAGCTTTGCACCTTTAGGGAACTCCATGGGCTCATGTTTTGCATGGATGCCCAGGTCACTAGGCCCTGGCTCCATCTCTTGTGATCTTGCTTCTTCTACTTCTTGTTGGAGCCTCAATAACTGTTGCTGCACCAGGATGTCCATCCTTGTGGCCTCTTTTTCTTGATCTGCTAGCAACTCTTGCAAATTTTTTACCTGGAGTTTGAGTTGTTCATTCTCTTTTTGTATTTCTTGCTAGCTGGCTATCAATCTCTCTTCAGTGGCTAGGGAACCTTCTGCCATATGCATTCTTTGTCTTTGTTCTAGTCGTAATTCCTTCTATAGTGCCATGACTTGAGCCTCCAACGCTTGTATAGCATGGCTATTTGCTCATGTACTTGCTCTTGCAGCCCTTGGGGTTTCTCTGAGCCTCTGTATCATCAAATCTTGGAGCTCTAACTTGGCTTTTAGCTCCATTACCTCTTACTTAGTTGACTCCAGCTCATCCTTCATCTTTTCCTTCTCTTCATGCAAACTCTTGACTTCGGCCAAGACCTTTGCCATGTGCAGTGTAAGTGTGTCTCGTTTTCTTTCAGTATCCCTTAGTGTTTTAGTGAGAACCTCAAGCTCTCGTTCTGCCACCTCAACTCTTTGACTCGTCATTTGGAGATTTCTAGTGAGGTTTACATACTCTTCTTGCATATTTCCCTCCCTGGTGTGTATCTTGCTATTCTCCTCTACAAATGTAAGAGATCGAATTTTGATTTTGTCTATTATTTGATGAGTGTCCCTTGCATCTCCTTCATTAGCCGCTACCATGTTGCTTGTCGATGGCCTGGGGAATGAACATAAAAATGGAACCTGGCGTCCCATTCTTAGAAATACCCCATTGGAGGAGATCTCCAAGGGTTGGCTAAAGGTCTCCATTGTGGTACTAGTGGAACCTGTACCAACCCTGGTACTCCAGGTTGGGGTGAATGATCTTCTGGTGGTCTTCTCTGTGTATCTAGGTCTCTGAGATTTTCTTCATCCTTATTTTTGTCCTTTGCAGCCCGCGGTGGGATAGAGATGCCATATATAGCCTCAGATGCATCCTCAGCTAGCTTTGAGGAGGTCTTCATAGGTGCATCTCTTGGCCTTTTTTTTTCTCTTATGGCGTCAATTCAGCCTCGGTTTTCTTCTTTGGTAAGTTCCTTTGTTGAGATGCCGGGTGTTTAGGGCTTGGGGAGGTAGAGAGGTAGGCCTTCGGGAAGGTACATGTGGCAGAGTATTCCCTCCTTTCTCACTTTCTTTGTTCTCCTTCACTTGTGTTTCTGAAATCTCTTTCAACTTCCTTTTGATATCTAAGACTTCTTGAACTGTGAAGGGCCCTAAATCTTGCTATTTGATCACTCTTTTAGATTCTTCATAGGATCAAATGTAGCGACCGAACTGATATTCTAGTGGTCTTAAGGATCTGGCCCCAATCTTTGTAGGATCTGGCACCCAATACTCCTCAAAGTCCCCTTTTAGAGCTTTTTTGGCCTTGAATTACTCGACCAATCTCTTGATTTGAGCTACCCTTTGATTGGTTGTTTCTTTTGGCTTTTGTTCCTTTGCCATCACCACTTTCCCTTTATTTTTTGGTGGTTCTTTGGATTTTTCCTCATGTACAGGCTCTAGCTTTCTTCTGAGCCGTGTCGCGATAGGTGGTGCTATTGGTGGTCATCCTCCACATCCTCTTTCAGTTGCAACCACTCATTTTGTGTAGGTGGGTCTGGCCATCATCCTCTGGATCCGATAGCCTCATATGCAATCCTTGTCAAAATGTCTCCACCCCATATGTAGTTTGGTTTCTCCATTTTCATTCCGACCACTTTCTCTTGCGGATATTGGGGCATAGTTCACCTCTTTGGGCACATTGCTTCTTAATGCCCATGTGATTGTGTTTGCTACTGCATGTGGAGGTGTCGTGTAATTTTGTGGTTGTTTGTTGCAAATATGAAAGTATTGGTTGTAAAGTTTGCAGATTTTTGCATCCCTCAGATCCTCTAAGTCTTCAAATGTGGGATTGGTCTTTTTGTGAGAGTAGACCTTCACATCATCTCTCCTTTCTCTGAGAGAGCTGCCCTTATTGTGGAGTTCCAGATCATCTGCAATGATTTGAGGGGTAATTACCACCTTAGTCTTTTGGCCATCCAAAGCGATAATCACTGCTTTGCCATCTTTTTGAATGGAGCTGGCTAGCTTGTAGACTCTTTGTGTGTCCACACCTACTAGTCGTGCTAAGAAGAAATAATATAAATCTTCTCTCTCCAGGTAGTTGAGAGTATCTTCTTTGTTTGAGTATTCCATGATTTCTTGTGGATTTATTGGGATATCCATGGTATTTCCTTGTGGATCTCTGAATGTACCTTGATACACTACTAGTCCTTCTCTTTCCAATGTCGCTTCATCCACCCAAGCCTTGGCTGGCTTCAATCTCTCTTTGGGTACTATATAGGGGTTGGTGGTTGCAATGATATCCTTTAAAGGACAACCTCTTCTTCTTTGTTGGTGATTTGGTAGCTTCCATTGATCCAGTGGGCACTACAAGTGCAAAAGTTAGTGTTGTACACAAATCCTGGAATTTTCTTAGTTTTCAGCAATCCAAATGACTTCAAATTTGAAAAAAGATAATTAGGGTCTAACAATGCTATGTATGTGGTCAAAAGTGCATTTTTGGTACAGATTCATGCTGTGAGACATCATGCGCGTATGATGTCTAAGTGCTCAAGATGAATTGATTTTTCATATGTGTATAGCTCATAGCATGTACATCTTGTATATATGCTTGGATTTCAATTTGGATGTCATTTGGACAAGCCGCGACCATTAGAACTCCTTTCAAGATTTGAAGTTGGATTATGGATTAGTTTTGAGCATATGAGGTTCAAATGGGGTGTAACTTGGTAGATACTCTCATAATCATGTGGTGAAGGCCTAAAAGGGGTTAACTTAGCTTCTAGGTGCATTTTCAGGCTAGTGAGACATCATAGACGTATGATGTCTACTTTGTTCGAAGGGGCTCAAACTTGTACTAGAGCTGGGCTTTAGCATGGCATAAACTCCTGTGGCATCAAATTCTGAATTGGAATTATTCTCATGTGCTTGAAGCCAAATTTAGGTGTAGAGATTCAAAGTTCCAAAACCTGGATTTAGATGGGTACAGAGAATCAAAACTTGATGGAACTTGAGCTATGGGCTAACAATAATGGGATAATGGCATTGGAAGTGAGAAATACCCCCAAATTGGTCACTTTGGCCTCTAGAGACATCATACGTGTATGATGTCTCTGTTGAGATTTTTGGCCCAGACTTGATCTATAGTATCCTTATGTGATGGATAACCCTTTGATCATCTCAGATTTTGATATGGAGATGATTTATGTGGTTGGGGCCATAGAATGTGTCCTAGGCTAGGATTTTCCATTTTTGGGCTTCAAGTGGTCACAACCTTACTCAAACTTGTCAAAATTGAATGCATGACCTTTATACTATGTGGTGAACATGATCATGACGAAAGATGTGGAGTTTGAAATCTGCATTAGAGAATAGACATCATAAGCATATGATGTCTGTTGATGCAAAACTGTTTGGGATAAGATGTGTATAGCATGTGCATGATGCCCATAGCCTCATATTTGAAATTGAGCTTGAAAAAGGATGTTCAAAGCCATAAAAATGGTTTGTGCGTCTAGATTTACACCTTGGAGGTCAAATAATATCCAAATGTGATGAAAATTTGATGGGGATCTCATAATAATGTGGTTAAAGTGTTAGAGTTTCCAAAATCATAACAACATGTCAATTGAAGGGGTCTAGACATCATACGTGTATGATGTCTAGGTTGGAGTTTTTGGCTCAAACTTGGTGCAGAGGTACCTCATGATGGGAGCATGGCTTCGATGTGTGCAAATATGAATTTGGACTAGGCTCATGTGCCCAAGGCCATATAATGCATTTAGGAAACTTTGATTTGGAAAATGATGAGGATGGTGATCAAAACATACCCAAAGGTGCCCAAACTTGGTGTAGAAGCTATATGTACCACGCTATACAAATCTAGATGCCCAAAATGTTGACAGAACTCCTCTATGACAAGTCTAGACAAGGAATGTAGAAATTGGCTACAAAAGTGGGTGCTCTTTTTGGTGTCATAATTTTCAACAATACATAACATTTGTGCTTGTTATCTTTCACAATTGAAACAAAATCTTCTAATCCTTTATTAATCGAATATGCAACTCCTCCTTGCACTCTTTGTTGCTTGATATTCTTTGACCACATCAATGAATGGTCATTGTAATCCTCAGCTTGTGAACACTAGTACTGTAATTGGACACTCAAGTGTCTTGAGACACTAAAGTGTCCTATTTTCTTACCAACTCTTGGCAATTTATTTGTCAAGCTAGAAAGAAGATTTTTACACCTTGCTTCTATCATAGGTTGGTTATGAGGAAAAAATAACATTGGATTTTTCTCCATGTCAAAATACAAGTTCTATGGAGAGAATTGTGGTAAGTTCTCAGTCATAAATTTTAGTAAAATTTCAAACTATTTTGTCAAAAAAATCATAAAATTCTTATATCTTTTTGTAGAGATGAGCTTTTTATGCTTGTAAAAGCCAAGGATGAGTACTTAGTGTTACAAAAAAATGGAATGACCTTTAAGGAATACTTTCAAAGTCACTTGTGAGTTATTGACATAATTGCATGTTTGAGCACGTGTTGCCTAAAAGCATAATTTTGGCCTTTCAAAGGTCCTCCCATGGAATTGGGACTATTCTAGTGCAATTTGACAGTGGGAAATGACTTTATATGTTGAAAACAAGAAACTAGTATTTTTTTGGCTCCCTAACTCATTTGAATCTCATTGCTTACACCCTATCTTGAAATTTTTATTGTGCAAAAAGTCTTTAAAATCTTGAGTCCTCCACAATAACGTTGAAACCAAGGTTTTAGGTACCTCAATTGTGTCTACAATCACATCCCCACTCATCGTAGTGCTCCTTGGTAAGCTGATCCTCATTTTCTGCATTAACCTCATCTTGTTCTTTTGCTCAGTTATGCCAATTCTTATCACTTTTGCTTGACCTTGTGGCTGATTTTGTTGCTGCTATTGTGGATTAGCTTGCTGGTGATCCTCATTGTATTACAGTACTAGCATTCCTCTTTCCTCTCTATGTTTTACCCACAAAGCACAATTTCAGACCTACCCAATGATCTACTCCACCACAATAAACACATGGCATCACTCCTAGTGGTCTTCTCTAATTATTGTCTTGATTTCTCCAAGGAGGTCTCTAAAATGGTGGTCTCTCTCTAAGCGGAGCTACTTGATTAGTTTTTGCATCATTTCTCCCTCCACTTGCATTACGAATAGGTATACTCCTACTATTAGGATTATACCAATAGTATGTTGAATTATTCCCTTCTCTTTCACAAATTTGGAGCTACCATAGAGTATCCAATCTTTTTCAATTGACTTACCAAATCCTCTTCTTTGTCTTTCTTATCCGTTATCACTATGCTTCTTTTGCTTTCCCGTTTCAACTTGACTAACTAATAACCATTTTGAATTCATTTCTTTCTTAGTTTCAAACTTAGCTTCCTACTCTTCTTTTGAATAAGAGTTACCTCTATTGTTGCTTCTGGTCTTGGTTGTGCCAAGCCTTTTCTCAATTCTCGTTGCAGCTACCACTAAATTGTTGAACCCACTTGCAAAAACAATGACGTCCACAACATTCTTCAATAATTTCCTTAAACCTTTCAAGAAATATCATGCTAACATTTCATCTGTGGGTCTTTCATTGCCCTGTAATCTATCTACCAAAATTTTGAAATTTTGAGCATAATTTTCTACCAATAGATTTCCCTGTCTGTTGTCCTTGATTTTCTTCAAAACATATGCTGGACTCTTCTTCTTTCTGAATCTCAAGAAGAATGCTACTATAAGTGTAGCATATGTTGCAAAATATGCAATACCACATTGGATAAACTAACTCATGGCTTTGACTTCCAATGTTGCTATAATTTTATATCATCACCATACACAACATGATATCCACTAGCTTGCCAATTGGTCACAAATTGAGCCACATGACAATCAATTTTTACTTGACCTTCCCATGAATTTGGCTGCTTTGGCCTTAAGGGTAGGAGCCATTGGGATAGGCTCAGGTACTCTCGTAGACCTTTGCTTGTTGGACACCTGCAGCAGGTCAAAGAGGAGTCTTTTTTTACTTCTTGTAGATATTGCTGTCAAGAGTAATGCTCCCACCAATTGCCTCACCTGCCTTCCTTTTGGTGCTTCTGAACTTTCCCCTTCTTGATTCCTTGGATGCAAATTAGGGATAAATGCTTCATGCGATCCATCTATGGATTGCTCGTAGTTCAGAAGATCAATGTTTCCTGCTTGGGATTGAGCCCGAGTATAATAAACTTGGGATACTCCACGTGGTCTCTATGACATGCATCATATCCAAATGAAACACAAGAACCAACTCACACAATGCTGACCCAAAAGTACATTAGGCACAACAAACAAATAGGCACAATGGGATTGCCAAAGGTGTTGTGGTCCTTCAACGTTTGACTCTGAATACTCTCATGCAACATGAAATACACAAAAATGTCATAATAATCAATATCCAATTCTCCTAAATGATTTTCTCATGTTAAACTGATCATTTAATATGGGGAAGTGCCAGGGGAGAAAAAGCTAGAATATTGGTTAAGCTAGCAGACCGGCCACAGTAGGGATCCAAAGGAGGGAAAATAGGGATCCAAAGGGGGGGCCATTTGCAAAAGAGCCATGTGCAACAATGGGCTAAAAAGACCCTAAGGTTCAGCCCATTAAGACTTCCAAAATGCTAAGGTTCCAAAATTCAAAGGTTGTGTCCAAAGGTCAACCTTAAGGGAATTGGATGCTTTGTGTGTGACCAAAAAAGTCTTTGTACATCCCTACATAGGAGGGGGCGAGCCTAGCATGTAGGGGATGAGAGAGAAATCCACACACACACACACACACAAGCTCCCTTTACACAAAGGGAATGAGGGACACATGTCAGCTCCCTAGGCCAGATGCCCACAAGGTGTACCCAATTTCTATTGGATGGCCTTGGAGGTGGACCAATGAGAATTAGGCTAGAGTAAATCTAGTTTTAATTAATTTAAAAACACTTAATAAAAGAACCAATGAGAATTAAGTCTCCTAGATGACTATTGGACAGTCTCCCAAGGGGTCCAATGAGCATTCAGCAGCCCAATGGCTTGCCTGATTCCTATTGGCCAGGAGGCAAAGGGGTCCAATGAGAGTTTAGTTGAATTATTAAATTACCTAAAGCTCTCACAAAAGGGAAAAGGGGGACACATGTCAGAAGGCTATCACTTATGGTGCTTAATTGTCATTGGCTTGACTTGGGGAGGTCCAATGAGGGCATCAGGAAAAAATTGGACCCCCTTGGGGCCATGTAAGGATTCCTAATTTTAAGGGATTAAAGCTAATTTTGTAGGGGATGGAGGGAACAAAGACAATAAATAGGGCTACTTTTGTAGCTCTCTCTCTAACTTCTCTCTAGATAGGAGAGGGGGAAAGTAGGGAATGAGGGTGGTAAAGTAGGAGGAAGAGGGGGGATAAAGTAGGAGAGAGAGGGGAGTAAAAAGAGAGAGAGGAGTAAAAGTAGAGAGAAGAACCATTCTCTCTCTACCTATCACCAACAAAAAGAGTAAGTAGTTATGACAAAATCCACTTTTCAGTTCGTGCATCAATTCACCCCAAAAAATGAATTTTTTATAAAATCTTCAAAATGGATCTTTTAAGCTTTCAAAAGGTCCCTATATATATATATATATATATATATATATAAAACAGTATTTTTTTAGAAGAATCTAGCTTTTATAAGCTCCAAATCTAAAATTCCTTGGGTCCCTCTCTACATTAACTCCAAGAATAAATAGATAATGCCACATCATCAAAACGTCCATCTAATAAAGCCTAAAAATTGAAATTTTTAAAATTTAAAAATTTCCCTTCTTTGAGTTCAAAAATTGAACCTATATATGAAAAAAATATATTTTTAAGTCTTTTTATCCCAAAAATTGTCTGTTTATCCCAAAAAGTATATCTTATTAAATTTTTCCCCATCATAACTTTTCACCATGTCTCTTCGCGACATAACTAATGAATCACCTGCATCGTCATCTACTAGGTCAACTAATGTCAGTCTGCGTCTACCGATCGAATTTGCTCCCACAAAAAAAATGACGAGAAAGCATCTCAACCGGCATCTGTACGACGGTTTCGAGGAGAAACCAATGTTGACTTGTGGCTTGATGGAGGGTTGTATCCAAAAGATCCGCTCGTGGACTGTCATCCGACATTCCGTACACTCCCAAGCTTAATCAAATATGTGGGAGAAGGAGAACGTGGTCTTCTTGGGTATTGTAAGAGATTGGACTCCAATCACACAGGTGCGTCGGCATATTTCCGACAACAATGTCAAGTGTTACACATTCATTCCACAAATCTCCAACAACAACTACATTCCACAGAGAAACAACTCAAAGATCTTAAAGAGGAGATCAAAGCTACAGAAACAGAGGTAACTAAGCTACAGATTGCAATGATGCACCTAAAAGCCACTCCATTTGGCATGCGTGAGCGTAAGAGGGAGTTATCTTCCATTGAAAACTTAGCCTCTAATGGAGGGGCACGTAAGAAGCGGATCACGACAACCGGGTATTTTTTTTAATTCACAGTGTTCATAACTCTCAAATAATTTCCATCAATTTGTAACTCGGTTCACCTTTTGAAATATGACATATATACAAGATGTGTGTGGAAGTTTTAGACAAGAGGACCGTTGCAATCTTCTCCTAAGATGCATCTCAAAGGAAGATATACTTTACATCATAGGTTGTGAAAAGGCCAAACACATGAAAGATGCCATCACAAAGGAGATCCTAAAAAAGATCTCTAACCTTGTGTCTGAGGATGATGTCCAGAGAGCTTGTGATGAGGTTGGGATCAACTACAAATGCATACCATGCACTTCATGGATTGATGAAAGATGCATTACGAGAGCAAGGCATCACCGAGAATTTATTTCCTATTCCACATAGGGACCGACTTGCAAAAAAAGCAAACAATGATCTCGTTCGGGAATCCCTTGGCGAATACAAACACATTGAAGGATCCATGGTGTACTCTTCCACGAGTGCCAAGTCACGTGGTAATATAAAGGGAGGCAATACTATTCCAAATGGGGAAAAGTCTTTTAGTTATCATCAATTCAACAATATTTTTGTTGACTTGAAACGACTACAACGAGCTATGGTTAAATTTTATGCTTTGTCTCCACAAGGTAATACAAATTGTAATGTCATTTTTTATTTGTATTGAATATCATTTAGTATAACAATTCAATTCCTGTGTTGTTTCAGTACTTGGAGAAAAGCTCATATTTATTCTTAAGCTAGATGAATGTCAAATTGTCAAAGGAAGGAGATTGGAACGTATGAGTGTGACACTCATGAATGAGGCGATGTTTTTTGCAAAAGTTGATTAGGAGCTTTTGAAGTTCATTTAGTGTACAATCGGAAAAAGAAATATGGTGGTTAGGAGCTTTTGAAGTTTCGAAAGAGACTCATGAGGTGTTGGCATGGGTCTTCTCTATGATCCCGTGGATCACAGAGGTTATTAAGGCACAACTAGAGGGAGAAAAGCTAGAAGTAGATGGAGTAGGTACATTTGATGTCGAGTAGCACTTAGGAGGTGAACTAAAAACAATCAAATGTATACTTGGGTGTAAACAAGGTGCTTCATCACTTCTTCCTTGTCCATATTGTGTACGAGGATACAAGGAGAGTACTCGTGGCTCCACATCTTCAAAGAAAAATGTCAAGGGAAGTCAGGCAACAGGGTCAATGGATGATGATGCAAGGGATTGGGTGTGCTCGGTGTTGAAGTGTCCTATCATGGAGGTCCCCAATCGGTCGACAAAAGATAAAACATGGCATCCCATTATCAATTTTCCACTTACAAATGTACACTTTTGCACTTTGCATGCCTTTATGCGTATATTTGATCGCTTGTTAAAGCTTCACATAGAGTACGCTTTCACAATGAAACCACTTTCCAGATCCGTGGAAGCCATTGGAATAGTTGAAACAATTCTAAATTTGATTGGATGTCATGGTGGCAATGTTTCTATCATCGGTGAGGTGGAAAATATGCATGAAGTGCCACAAAAAGTATCTATGAATGGTGTGAAAGCACGTAGGTTTTTCAAGAAACCAGAGATGAGAAAGGAGAGGGGTGAGGAGGATGCTCCATGGGAGCTATGGAAAGCGCTTTGCAAGTGTACGACCGATCAAGATTCAAATCCCGTGCTTGTAAATATGCGTAGGCAAGTGTGGCACCACTTGGAGTTAGTGCTTCAAATCATGTGGAAACCCCAAACCACGAGCGAGCAACAAAATTTGTTCAAAGATCACATTTCGAATTTCACTAAAGAATTTGTGCAAGCGTGGGGAGAGAGCAATATCACACACTACATGGTAAGTTACTTTGTTCAGTTCAAATTTTGATGCTATACATAAATATTTATTTGATCTAAGCATTTTGATGCTATACATAAATATTTATTTGATCTAAGCATTTTTTCTTGATGCAACATATTTTGTATGCGCATGGAGCATTCTTTATGTCAAAATATGGTTCATTAGACATGTGGAGCACTCAAGGAATGGAAAAATCACATTATCGAGCCAAAGGTGTTTACTTTAAAAATACACGTCACGCTGATGGAACTACGAGATCCAACTACATGAAGGAGATGTTTGATTGGTTCTTTCGTTGTTCTTTGGGGAGATGTCATGCCATAGAGCGAGCGCGAAAGTCAAGTCTTGCCAAGGAGGTTAGGAGATAATCTCGACTTACTGCTAAAGAGAAATGGAGAAACTCCACCGGACCCCTTAATCATGCTAGGTGGTGTGAAAATCGCCATAGAGTGGGCAAACGTTGGTTACCCAACATGTAAAACAAATGATGCTATGCAATGTAATGTTTATGTTGTAGATGTCTTTGTTGAGTTGCATATAATACTTCTCCATTTATTCATTTTTTGTTTTTTATATTTTGATGATATTAAGAGTTTTTTTAAGTGGCCTGGTCAAGTGTGAAGAGACCTTTTTTTTAATAAATAGAGGGCTTTTAGAGAAGAGGGAGTCTCATTTTCAATCTTGCCCCTTCTTACACCATGGCACGCACAAAGCAAACAACAAGAAAAGATCAACCTTTTTTTGCTCACCCTCACTCAACCGTCCAAGGTGCTCAAAAACCACCTTGGATACATGAACAAGAGCTCTTAGAAGAGATGGAGAGGGAATGGTCAGGTGAAGAGCAACAAGGTGGACAACCTTCACGCAAGAAGAAACGGGTAGTGACATCAGACACAGAAACCGAAACGGACAACGAAGCACAAAGCCCACCATGGAGCGGACAGGAGATCCCAAGCAATCATCGAGTTCCAGCTGGGAAGACATTGCCATGTGGCTTCGGCGCTCTACCGTCAGATCAGCCTAGAGCTGATCATGGGTTACTAAATGAAGAGGATTTTGAGGATGTAGAAGACGAGCCAGTTGGAGCGCAGGGTGGAGTTGAAGAGCCAGTCGGAGCACATGGTGGCCTTGAAGATGCGCAAGCTCCTCCTCGCAAGCCCTCTCGTAGAAAGAAAAAGTTTTTCAAGGTTCGCCCTCGCAAGGCCCATGTCCCAGATCCTACCATCCCTCAACAACGGGCTCCTGCTATGAAGCGACGCATTCCAAAGGCGTTGCAAGAGATTCGTCACTATCAAAAACTTCAGACCTTCTCATCCGCAAGGCACCATTCGCACATTTGGTGAAAGAGATCATGCAAAGTTATCGAATGGCGTTTCGAGTTCAAGGTATCGCCGTAGAAACTCTACAAGAAGCGGCAGAATATCATCTAATTTCTATTTTTGAAGACACCAACTTGTGTTTCATGCAAAACGGGTGACAATAATGCCCAAGGATTTAGCTCTTGCGCGTCGAATCAGAGGAGAGAGAGATTGAATTTGACTTTTATGCAATTTTGGCAATGTAAAGATATCTTTTTGAAATATAACGAGTCGTGGATTTTACAAATATAACGAGTCGTGTACATTTGTGTTTTAAGTGATATAAGTAAAACTAAGGGGGAGAGAGAGAGAGAGAGAGAGAGAGAGAGAGAGAGAGAGAGAGAGAGAGAGAGAGAGAGAGAGAGAGAGAGAGATGTGGATAGAAGAGCTATCAACCAAGTGTGGTTGATTGAATAACCAAAAAAGGCATAATATCATTGTATTCTTATAAATTTAGCCTAAAAAAGGTTTAAAAAGGTTGTCTAGGGGCCTGACGCAGAGGCGCGCGAGAAGGCAAAAGTAAAAAGTTACTTTTGCCTTCTCGCGCGCCTCTGCGTCAGGCCCCTAGACAACCTTTTTAAACCTTTTTTAGGCTAAATTTATAAGAATACAATGATATTATGCCTTTTTTGGTGTTATTTATATGAAAAAACTCTATATTTTGATTCAGAGAATTGCACAATCGTATCACAAGATAGAACCAATCACGTACTGTCTATCATACCATAAACTCAATACAGAAGATGTAAAGTACCAGTTAAAATCAATTCCCATTCGAAATTTGAAATAACAAAGTACAAAGATGTGATATATCTCATTACAAATTTGAAGGAGTTAATTACAAGATTTATGCAGCTATTGAGTGCTTGAACCATCTAAGATATGGCAAGCAATGTTTTCTCGGCGCTCTTGGGCGCAGGGAAGCTGTTTGTGCAGCACATCCCAAGCAATTTGTTCCACACTGCTTAGACCTACAACTTGGCTTAAGGCCACATTACAAAGCACACGACCACGAATGTGTGTCGCAAATGCAGCACTGGCCAGAGATTTATTTACAAGATATATAACTTGGGAGGTTTGAGATATGGTTGACATGCATAGGATGCGGCTCATTGCTTTCATCATTGACACCCAAAATTGACCACAAGGAGTGTACTCCTTGTGGATTATCGCAAAGCCGTCCTGGGGGAGCTTGCCAAGGTAATGCGCAAGAGAAAATTGCCATCCAAAAGCTTGGCGCCTACCATCTCCTCCCCGACTTGCATGCTCATCCAACTCCACAACATTCTACAAAGAAATCAATAGGTAAATAAGATTTCAGAATGCAACAATGAAAATTAACGTAATCACAAAACAAAAATTAATTAATACCTCTTGTTTTTCATCGTCCTCATCGTTTATGCCTTTGCTGTCAAGAGAAATAGATGAATTGGGAGCCATAGCGACACTCTCAAGTTCATCTATGTGAACAGGCATAGGAGTGCGTTGGGCGTCAAGCAATGCGCGTGTAGCTACAAACTCATCCTCCGACACAGATGAGTGCGGTGCATGTGTCACCGCCACCATTGCCAACTCCACTGTATCTACCACACTCTCTCCAAGGGGAAGGAGGCTTCGATGCAAAGGATCGGAGGAGGGGTCAATGGCAGAGGACTCTACAGTGGCACAGAGGATGGACAGAAACTCATCCATTCGGATGTCAAAAGTCTTTTCAAGATTATGTAAAAACAAATATTCCTCCCCATTTATCACAATTGGGGAGAGGTGTTCAAAAAAAACCTCCGGAGTTAATGTCTCCTCCGGCGCATCTGCAGCGGGCTTAAAGGATGCTTTTGCATCCTCATCACCCATGGATTTGGCGGCATCCATGACACCTCGTGGGTAGGTTAGGGCAAGAATATTTCCCTCTTTGCTTGCATCCTAGGGTGCTGTAATGTCGCCAATCGACTTAGAAACTGGGTGCCGACCTTCTTCTTTTTCAAACGTGAATATTTAATGTACTGACCTGCATCACCCGCAAATAGACAAAATCATTGAAGCCGCTGGGTGAAAGGCCGATCGCGTTTGTGTATGTAGCGAAGCAAATTGCATGGAATCCACAATCTCCCTTGTCCGACAATTGGTACAACATACTTGTCGATGTAGAATTCAAAAAATTCCAAGATAGGCTAAAAAGATTGGCTGTTTAGGTGAATAGTTGCGTTCACATCAGGGAATTGGGTGAAGAAATTGTGAAGATCGTCACGATCTTGCCACTCAGTTGTTTGTAAAAACGCTCGGAAGCGTTGTAACGCCGTGACTTCGGGAGGGGTGGAGGAGGATGCCATAATGCTAGCTCTCAAGGTAGGAATGCAAAGAGTGCTAGAGCTCAAATGAGAGTGTGAACAGGCTATGTAGGTGAATTGTGAAAATGGTAGGGTTTAGGATGTTTTATATAGCACGCGCCCCCCCCCCCCCCCTCCCCCAAAAAAATTAATAACAATAATTAAAATATTAAACAATTTTCATAAAGTAACACAAATAACAAGAAGTTATAAAAAACTTTCAAATTAAATTACAATCATTTAACTCAAAAAACACATCACTACGACTTTAAGATAATGTGCATTGCCAAAATTTGATACAACCATCTGCTTGAACTTACAATTGTGATATTATAAGAAATTTAAGTACAAAACAGAACTACTCTAATGATAAAATCAAATTCTCTTCCGTCGTCCATGCCTTTTCAATTTGAATCGTGCTCTCCATGCGGCTACCAATCTAGCAAAAAAAAAAAGAAATAGCATACCCACCTTAGAGCAGGGAATAATCCAAAGAACATAAATATAACATAATTAAGAGAGAAAAATCATTCACCTTACGTCGTCCGATGCAAAATTTTGTATCTTCTCCATGCTCTAAACCCATTATCACTAAGTGCTCCCGCACATTGGCAAATGTCCAATGCTTGTTCACTTGGACGATTTCAACGGCACCACTCAAAAATTTGATTGCAATATCAAATACCTCAATTGTAGCATCACTGGATTGCAATGGAATCCATTCACCAAGCTTGCACATCCATCTTTCACAGAAGTACCGCACGTAAAGGGTGGAGCGCACCTTGATGAAATGGATAGCAATGTCGAAACTTCCAACCTGACACCGAAAGCGATCTCTGTTGTAAAGGCCTTCAAGATACCCCCACTTCTCGCCAAGGATGGCTTCCAATGTATCGTATTGTAGATCTTTGCAAACATACATAGTATTTGTATGATGGAAAGGCAAAGATCCAAAGATGCTAGCGAAGACATGAGCAGGACAACACCATCCAAGCCCAACGGAACGCGAGGCTTTTCCAAATTTTAATGATGCTCTCACATCAGCTACAATCTTGGCTTTCAAAGACATTACAGTGAATGCATCTGGCTTTGGCCACTCCATGCTACGCAAGGTTGTAGCCTCCAAAGGTTGTAGCTCTCCGTAGCCTTCCTCATCTGTAGGTACAATGTACTTGTGGGTGTAGAAGAACACCCTTTGTCGTGCAAGGTTTGATGAAGTTGTGTTGGAGAAGAGCATATCCCCAAGACTTTCATGCATGGCTGTAAATGTGCCTGAAAGGCACGAGAGTGGTTGCTCCTCCACAAGGCTAGAAGGGAAAACATCTACATAGAAACAAAACAGTCCGTGAGATGTAAAAAGTCCATTTTTTTGTTACCACCAAAACCATTGAAGTGCAAGGGACATACAATTACAAGGAAAATCCCTTGGGTTGGTGATCCCTCGTAGACGCATGTGTCCAAACATGAAAACATGTTGAACGATTGCCACCGTACCCTTGTCTCTTACTTGCTTGAAGCCTATTAGTTTTCCCTTCCAATGGAGATCAACGTTTGTTCTTTCAAGAACACGATGGGGACCGATTGCGGAAGGTTGCATGTAGACCCACACACCTTCTTGAAAAACCCGAGGTTCCCATTGCTACTCCTCATTCTTCGAGTTGTGGAGAACCATACTTTGAATGATGGGTTTGGGGCATCTATTTTGACCATTGTTTGCCATTGATGCTTAAGTGGGAGCTTGAAATTGCAATGGAGAGCTTGGGGAAGGAGGAGGGAGACAAAGTTTAGAGAGAGAGTGGGAGCTTAAAGTTGCAATGGAGAGCTTGAGGAAGGAGGAGGGAGACAGAGTTTAGAGAGAGAGTGGGAGCTTAAAGTTGCAATGGAGAGCTTGAGGAAGGAGGAGGGAGACAATTTAGAGAGAGAGTGGGAGCTTAAAGTTCCAATGGAGAGCTTGAAGAAGGAGGAAGGTGTAAGAGTTTAGAGAGAGAGTGAGAGCTTTGTGTTATGGAAAGGGGCTATGGAGGACGAGAGTCTTGGGAAAAAGGTTCTAGAGTGAGAAAATGACTTTTTGATCATAGGGTAGGTTTGGGGGGGGTTTTGGATGGAATATTTTGAATTTATTTTTTTTTGAAAATTTTGAAATTTTAGGGTTTTTGCAAATACGTATTTGTGGACCCACCACTCCCCCCCCCCTTTTTTCCCGCTCCCTCTTTTACCCATCCACCTCCCTCTAGGATACAAAGCAATACATGAGTGGACAACCCTATTATTCTCTCTACTTTCTTAGGTTCTAGACTTATATACATTGCTCTCTTCCTATTGGCGGGAGCCTAATTAACCTTAATCCTATATGGCCCAAGGAGAGTCCACATTTTTCCTAATGGTAGAGCAAGAGCAAATAGCAAGAGGGCTCGCTCAAGAGAGAGAGGGGGGCTGATTTTTGCAAGGCATTATCACACACACACTCACACAATCTCATGTGTGAAGAAAAGAAGACTCTCTCTCCTTCTCAAGCTTGTGGATGACATCTATGTACAGTTCATGATCTCTATTGTGGTAATGAGATTGTTGCATGATGCATTTTATGTTGTGGGCTATATAAGCTCACTTTGTATGGCAACTGTGGCAAAATTTTGCAAATTCATTTATGGATTCTAAGGCTATTTCAGATGCAAATTTTTTTGGCATGCATGTTTTGGGCATCTGAATCTTGCCATTTTGCTGCATCTACAAAAATTTGATATGGTTGCTTCTTTGCTGCCTCTTGAAGCACAGGTCAAACATGTTTATAAAGGCTGTATTTTGGGTAAGATGTGGCATTTTAAGTTTCAAAATGATGGCTCACTTAGGGCTACATGCAGGTCACAACTTGTGCATAGTGATGTTTGTGGGCCCATGCAAACTCCATCCTTGGGCAATTACCTTTACTTCATGACTTTTATTAATGATGACTCTAGGCATGCATGGGTATATCCACTTAAACTTAAGGCCAAAGTATTTATGTGCTTCAAGAAATTTTTGACTATAGCTAAAAATGTCTTTAAATGTCTCTAAATATACTATGTGCACCCTCTGTTTTGATCGAGAGGGGGAGTATATGTCTCATGAATTTAATGCATTTCTGGCTAGTCGTGGGATGAAACACCAATGTATAGTGCTGCATACACCTCAACAAAATGGTGTTGCTAAAAGGATGAACATGTCGCTTACGGAGATGGCAAGATGTATGATCACGAGTCAAGCTTTGCCACATTTGTTTTGGCTTGAGGCCATCATGTGTGCTACTTATGTACTCAACTGTGTCCTACAAAATCTTTGCAGTCTATGCCTTCATATGAAGCGTGGCATGATAGAAAGCCATCTATTGATTGCATGCACATTTTTGGGTGTTTTGCTTATACTTTGGTGCCACAAACACATCACAAAAAATTGGACAATAAGGTTGTCAAACACATTTTTGTTGGTTATAGTGCTGAAAGAAAAGGTTATAGGTTGTACCATCCACAAACAAAGTGTATCTTGGTTTCACGATATTTTCTATTTGTGAAAGATTCTATTTAGTCCTTGTTGTCATGTGCTAGAGATAATAATGTAAGCTCAAAGGACATTTATGACAGTTTATTGCCTCTTTTGAATGGTAGATGTTCGAATGTAGATTCCAATGAGGCAAATGTACAGCCTAAGGGGGTTTTTGAAAATGTTACAAAATCAGACAATTTCTGATGCAGATGTACATGATGTACTTGATAAGCAAAGGACTTAGAATGAGCAGGCTAGAGGTATGCCAACATGGCTGGTGCATACTTTGCGTGACATCAAATTGGATGCACCTTTTTCTAGTCGTACTTGTTCAGGTTCTTGCCATGGATCTTATGCATCATATTGCTATGCTTTGGCTATTTCCAGTTTATGTGATGTTGAGGAACCTTTGTCTTTTGATGAAGCACAAAACTAAAAAACTTGAATGGCTACCTCATGCAACGAGAATATGATGCACTTATAGAAAATGACACATGACTTATGTGATTTTCCTCCCTTCAAAGGAAGATTTACAATACGAAGAAAAGGAGGCAAGAGATTTGGCTACGAAGATATACAACAAAAGGCTTGATGATGAAATAGGGTCAAGCAAGATGAGTGAAAGGAGTTCAATCTGAAAATTGAGAAGGATCCAAAGATAATCAAGGTGAGTGTTCGTGTAGATGGACAATTTTTCATGATGTGCTCAAGTTGTTGGATGGAAAGTTATTCGATAGTTATAATTTTAAAGAGGATGTTTTGTTGGAGCTGGTGCCAAATTGTTTCATCAAGGCCAACTTTCTGCCTACACTTTATCTTTGGGGGAGAGGATTTTGCATCAAATTTTGGTTCCATAAGTTTATTTTGATGATTTGATTTGGATGTATTTGTATTTGAGAGGTTCCCTACCTTGGTGTGTTGTCAAAAAGTGGAGCAAAATGATATGGGATTGCACATGTAAGGTAGCAAAACATTTAAATTTTGAAGGGATATCAAACCAAGGACATGTTGTTGCAAAGGATAGTGGAATGGCTATCAAAATATTTGCATTTGTGCTAGAGTTCATCAGCATGCAATAGATTCAGGTAGAGACTCAGATGCAACAAGTAGCAAATTCTAGTGTATTTAAAGTTTTGCTATAGGAACAAATTTAGTTAATGGATAGTATGAAATCAAAGATAAAATCTATGGAAGAGAAGCATAAACAAGAGCTGCAAAAAATTATGACACAACATAAAGGTGAAGTGTCAAAATTTAAAATGTCACTTGGCATACTTTGACACATGTCTCTAACACATCACATTGCCATTTAAAGAGCAGAGAGAGGGCTTGTACACTGATGATTAGTGGGAGGAGCTTGACGCTCGTGCCACGAAAACTACTATATATTCTTCATGATTCTGAACAAGTCCAATGCTAAAGAACTTTGGGAGTATTTATGCTCAGCATGGGATGGCAAGAGCGCATCAAAGAAAGTATTTCTAATGAAAAATCCTATGTGTCTTAACATGAAAGAAGGTAGCAGTGTCATTTCAAAATTGAACAAGATGAAACGTGTGTTTACTCATTTGACATAAGAGAGACTTAATTTTGATGACAAAATAAAATCCATTTTCTTGCTATTTCATTTCCCACATCATGGAATACTTTTAACACTACCATTTTTAACTCCATCTCTAAGGACAAGATTGTTTTTAGTAGTGCTACTAGTGCTTTGCTTATGGAATGATTTCAACGTTAGTATCTTGACACTAGTGGGCAAGGTGATGCGTATATGACAAGTAAAAGTATCAATAGGAGCAATCAAAGGTAGAGAAGCCATAGTTCTAGTTGCGATTGTTCTCAAGATTGAAAGAGTGCACATAGAAAGAGACATCAATGTGACATAAGGAACATTAAATGTTACCATTGTCACAAGAAAGAACATATAAAAAATAATTTCTATTTGTTGCAAAGAGAGAAGTATAAAACCATTTTTGTATGATGTACACCTCCCAAGAGCAGCGTGAAGATAGAAAACTCAATGTCATTGAGTTTCCACATGCTGATGTTGTTTCTGATGTGCGATAGCCATCAAATGCTTTAGTATTCACTTTTGATTTGAGTCTAGAGGCATTTTTAGCTCTTGTAAATGTTATGTGTAGAAGTGGATTATCAACTTAGGTGCCAATTTTCATGTTACTCCTCACAAGGACTGGTTCTCTAATTATGTTTCCACACATGGTTCAATCAAGCAAGGTGATTCTCATCAGCTTGAGATATGTGGCATTTGAGATAGCAAGTTGTGTATGTTCAATGGTATTGAGTTCATGTTGCGAGGTGTTAGAGACATGTGCCAAAGATAACTAAGAGCTTGGTTTCATTAGGAGATCTTGATGATCTTGGATATACTACAATGTTTTGAAATGGCTCCTAGACTATTAGGAAAGGTAACTTGATCATGCTCAAAGGCTGAAAGGCTAGTTCATTATATTTCTTATATTTCTCTTCTATAAAAAAGAATTTTATCTATGTAATTGAGCTGCCTTCTATTGAGTTGTGGCATAGATGGCTTTGTCATATGAGTAAAAAGAGAATGAAGCAGTTATAGTGTATTAGCTATATCCCTATGTTAACCTATTTTGATTTTAGTTTGTGTGAGCATTGTGTATACATAAAATAGACTAGGCTTACATCATTTCCATTGGATAGGAAGTCAAGAAATTCTATCTTCCTATTCAATAGACTTACTAAACCAAGTATATAGGAAATCCTATAGACTTGGTTTATACGATCTATGTGGGCCTACTCTACATAAGTATCTTTTGGGGGGGGGGGGGGGGGGGGGGGGGGGGGGGGATTATATTTCCTTTCATAGATAACTCTACTCAAAAGGTGTGGGTCTACCTCTTGAAGAGGAAAGAAGAATCATTTAGTGTCTTTCAAAAGCTCCTAGCAATGGAAGAAAACTAGTTAATCAAGAAGACTTGTGTACTGACAATGGGGGAGAGTACGTCTCCACTTAGTTTACGAACTTCTTAAGCAAACAAGGCATTAGGAGTTAGTTTACTATGTCATACACACTTTCTCAAAATGGAGTTATTGAGAACATAAATGGTAATATCCAGAGTGCATGAATAGAACTATTCAAGAGAGGTTCACTTCCTTGCTATCTATGGAAAACGTACCTCAAGAGCTTTGGGTGGCCTACTACATCATTGAACTACAAGATTTTGTAGGAGATGTGGATAAGCAAGAAGTCTAGTCATGACAAAATATGTGTGCTTGTGTGAGGCATTCTCACATGTGCCTAATAAAGAGCTTAGAAAGAAGCTAGACCCCAAGTCACAAAAATGTATCTGCGAGCATCTGCCTTGGCTACAATGTAAATGGAGATATAGGGCTATATCTTTGGCACCCCAAACCTTGGAGAGTTATTTGTAGCTCAAAAATGATCTTTAATGATTCATCAAAGATGCACAATAGCCTGTGAAATAGGTTGAGTATTGCATAGTGAGATTTGAGGGCGTAGCCACAAGTCCAATTATGCAAAAAACTCAATCTACTAGCATGTACCTACACTAGTAGTGCTCTATAGAGAGCTAAGGATGCTCTTGAGAGAGTGAAATCCTTGTGTGTGCATGTATACATGTGTGCACAGTGCATTGTGGAAGAGGAAAGAGGAGAAGAGAGTGCACTATGTGGGTAGATCAAACCTCCAAGAAGTAAGGAACTCCTTATTCTGAGCTTATTCTTTGGTATATGAAGAATAAGGCTAATGTGGTCAGTGGGTAGTCAGACACCAGATGTCCAGCATTGGGTAAAGGCATAATGTCTTTACCCCAAAAACCTCTCACTAAAAGGAAAATGTGCCAATGAGTGGGTGCTACTAGCTAAACTACTAGTATGTATAAGAAAATAGGTAAGACACTCTCTTAACCTACATCCACTGGCTTACTCAATCAATATACATTCAATGTACTGACTCTAGTGATAGGAGAGAATGTGTATCCGTGTTAGAGCCTACATGTACATCTTGTAGACAACTCTGTATGGTCTATAAAGCTCCACAATGCATCATGCTAGTGTCAATCACCATAAAAGTGATAATACCTACTATAAAGGTTTCCACTAAAGTCCCTACAACACTAGTTATCCATACATGAAAAGCTCCAAACACTCACAAAATCTATACAAGGCTTGGATATCCTAGCCTCCCCCTTTCTATCTGTATGCACTACATCATCAAGACTACTCATTGAATATGGATGTGTCACACTAGGATGGCCACATCCCTCTCATTCATAGGCAGAACCATGTGTTCTGGCATCAACTCATTAACCTCTAGCATGATCATATAAAAAAACTCCATGTCCCTCATCTATGCATGTGTCTCTAGGGAGAAAACCCGCTCTACCTCTACATGCACAGACTTTGACAACACCTATTTTGACTCACTAGAGTACTGTCACTCTACCTTTGTCTTTATAGAGTCTACTGGCATGTCCTGCACAGCTAAATGCTCTATCTCATGAGCATGGAAGAGCTCACCCATGAAGGAGACATGTCTTGTCTCTTGCTCAATTGATGCCAACAATAAAATTGTAACCATTCTGTCTTATACCTTAGATACATGCATAAGATATAAAAAGACACTACGAGATCCCCTAATATTCACTAGTCATCCACAATGCATCTAGAAAGACTACTCTCTAAGCAGTTTTGGACACCCACAATCTACAAACTGTCTCACTAACACGTGACCAAGGATCCACTAGAAAAACTTTCGAACCACTCACGATGTGGTGTGATGTGTATAATTGCATCCTCATCTAGCAACCAATGGGGAGAAGTGTCACCTTTTAAATAATTTTAAGGAGGACGAATGCTAAAGGTAAACATGACATCACTATCACTAGCATATGAAGCCATCACTCTAGCATGTGTCAAAACCTCATCTACATCATGCTTACTTCTCCATTGATTCCTCATATGTCTAAAATTATGGCAAAGGGTCTTGAGACTAATTACATGGCTAGATTGGTTGCTAAGTGTTTCAAGAAAAAGAGAGGTGTGTATTTTGATGAGATTTTTTTCTCTAGTGGTCAAGATGACTATGTTGCATCTTCTGCTTGGACTAGTAGCCACTAAGGATGTGAAACTTGTCCAGATGGATGTAAAGATGGCTTTTCTTCATGGTGAGCTTGTTGTGGATGTCTACAAGAAAAAACTAGAGGGTTTTGAAGTAGAGCATGAGAAGCATATGATGGAAAAACTGGTGTGTAGATTGCATAAGGCATTTTATGGCCTAGAACAAGGCTCAAGGCCACTAGTGATACATGATGTTTGACAAGTACATGCAGTCCCAAGGGCATGAAAGGAGCCAGGAAGACCACTCCTTGTATACCCAAAAGTTGAAGTCACTGCTAGCACCAATATTAGAGCCTCCAAATTGGACATTACCTTTTCAAGTTTTTGTTGATGCATCAAATATTTTTGTATCTGATTAAGAATTAATTTTTAATAGGGAGATTAGCTAGATGGATTTTGTTGTTGTAGGAGTTTGATTTTGTGATTCTTCACACACCAAGTAACGAGCATGTTATAGTAGATTACTTAAGCAGACTTGAAATTGGAGAAAGGTATAACACTATAGTTGATGATCAATTTCGGATGGTATTGAGTCTTTTTTATGATCCAAAGAAAAAAAGTTTCAAGTTGCTGGAATATCAGGGTCAAGACTGCTTAGTCAGACTTGGTCGGATATTTTAAGGGAGAATTTTTTCAAATTAACCTTGCTTTCAATGCTGACAACCCACTGAGCTTAATGATGAAAGTGTCGGTTGCTTTAAGTGAATCTTGCATATTTTGTATTGGTCTTGCACAAATCAAAAGTGCGTCACTTCCTTACGTACGCATGGAAATGTTCTCTTCTAAGAACTTTAAGTACATAGCAGCCATGTAAAAGAAACAAGAGATGGAAAAATCAAAGCAGGTAAGCTCCATGCAACCAAGCGCAAGGAGGAGGTCTCACAAAAAATCCGATTGCACAGATGAGGGTGGTGACTATGGATGCCATCAACCCTGAGTACAAGTTGCAAGATGCATCTGCTAAGGAGAATGATCCACCAACACCTCCAAAAACGGCTAAGATACAATAGTCCTTGATGTCACCCTTTGTGGATTAAAGTTGTTATTGACTGCAAGACTGAGTGAAATTCAGGTTGTCTTAAGAAAGCCGGTTTGTTGTCCTTTGCTTTGCTACTTTGGGCTAAATGGAGGAATAAATATTATGCCAAGTCTCAATTGGAGATTTTGAGAAAGAAAAAAGGTATGCTTTTAGAGAATGTTTCATTAATCCTTGAAGTAGTTGCAAAGGTTTTCAGATTGCCTGTGACTACTATCATTGTAATCCTAAAATGTTCTAAGTTTTTCTAATGAAGAAATTTGGGGCCGGGGAAGGTGGAAGATAGTACTACATGCTTAAGAATGTAGGATATGCTAGAAGGGAGCAGTTGAAGTGATACCTAGAGAGGTTATGCTTTCTTGTTAAATTTGATTATATGTCCAAGGAAAACTTTGCACCTCTATGTTTTGCTGAGCAAGGGGGCTATGCCAGCTGGGCTAACTAGCTATATGAATGGATTTTTGTTGAGGTGTACTTGTCGGATAAGAGGAAGGCTCAACCTAATAGTAGGATGAGTGCTTACTTAGCAGCCCTTTTTAGTTATGTTCATAAAGTGACGGTGTGGTAGGGTGATGTTGAGGATCAGGTAAATCCAAGTTCTTCAACTAAACCACCTCTAGAGAAGGTTACAGATTTTTCAAGCTAAAAGATCACTAGGGAATTTTGGAGGTCATTTGGAGGGCCTTCTAAGAAAATGGAATTTTTGGCATTCTCTCTCTAGAAAATAGGTGTGGTAAAAGAAAAGTTTCGTCAAATAACTATTCAAAAAGTGCACTTCCAAGTGGATTATTTGGACAAAGCCATAACGACCGTGATAATTGAGGGGATGTCTCTTTTTAGTTACATTTAATGCACCTCCTCATCTTGGAGGGGGTTTGAATGTTTCTTGCATTGAGCTGCAATGGCCCTCTAGCACTGAGCTGCAATGGATTTCTTATCCTCCTTGCACTAAGCACTAATGGCCCTATCCTCCACAAACTCAAACCTCCGCACCAAACTTCCTAAATATCATCTACATATTGACTTGAATTCACAATATGAACCTCTATATGAACGAAGCAAAACCAATACACAAGTCATAGAAGTAGGAAAATAGAGACTCAAAGCAGAGGGAGCACAACATGTAGACATTTGGACAAATGGTTCCCTCTATCCTCTTAATATATTTACAAATCTCACTGGTCTATTGACCTTTGCTGGTGATGGAGAGAATGGGTTGCTTGGATATTGCAAAGCCTTAACTAGCCAAGCTGAAAATCACATATGCATGCTTCATGCTCAAGAAAAGGAGATTCTATGACTCTTTGGTTTGCATTGTGATGACCAAAAAACCATATTGTAGCACACAAATTAATTACAAGTCCTACAAAAAAGGTGCAAAATTTACACAAGAAAGATACGAGCTTGGGTGCTTGTGTGCAAAAGAAGACTACAAAATCTTGAAACCTTGAAGGTTGGATCTTGTGGTCTGAAAAAGAGAATCCAAGCATTTAGATGATGAGATTAATCTTTCTATGTATTGGTTTCTTTATAGACATACTAATCAATGTATTGATATGACTTATTTATACTTTCATTGTAGACATACTTATGTATGATAATCAATGTATTGGTCTTTCATTATTTATACTTTCTTTGTAGACATAGTAATCAATGTATTGCTTTGAGTTATGTATTGCTTTATTTGTAGAAAAGATATCTGTCCAAACAAGGAAAACATTGATCCTATAGACAATGTAGGGAAGCAATTGTATCCTTTAATAAGCAGTAGCCTTGCAAAAGATATAATCCATGGCAAGAAGTTTAAGGTTTTGCAAAGGGATGCTATGGACCGATTTATTTCTCATAATGTAGTGTTTGAAATAGAGATACAAGGCACACTTGACTCAATTGGTGTGAGCAAGAGAGGCTATTTAGCTATTCAATAGTATGTGTCCTCCATATTTGTGAAGAAGGGAATAAAATCCAAGCTTCTACCAACAACATCAAGTGTTTGGAGAGAGAGACTTCAGCTCAACAATGAATAGAATGAATTGCTTGGTTGTCCCTTTCATATTGAGAGTACTTACAAAGGCCAAGGAACAACTACAACTTATGATGAGTACAATAATATCTTCATGGACCTAAGTTGTGTATCTACAATGGAAAAATTGCATATCATCATGAAGGACTAGGAGCCAGCTACTTGCAATGCAAAGGTTGAAGTGTGGCATTCCATAGATGCACTCTTTTTTATGTGTGACAAACATGTGATTGGTCACAAGACGATCTCAACAAGTTTAAGGAGAACCTACCGCTTCTGAAGAAATTGTTCAAGACAACATGGACATACACATAGATTACTCTTTACATGGTACTCTCAAAACAATTACAATTTTTGTTGGTGTATGCTCTAACTACCTTTCCTTCATAAGCACGACATCATTTTCAACCATTTACCATATTGCATTCAAAAGTACGGAAACCCAGGCATATGCAATACCTGGGGCTTTAAAAAGTCTCATTACATGGCGAGGAATTCCTGCTTCAGACACACTCAGGATGGTGGCTCTTGAGACAAGGAAAATAACCTAAAAGAGATTTTCCAATGGTTTTATCACATAATCCTTCATCGCCTGCAGTAGAAGAAACTATTGGTGTCCTCAACAACAACACATGCAATTAGAAAATTACAACAAAGCAAAATTAAACGGTCCGAGGCTTTCAACAACTCTAGTGCTCAAGAAGGCCAAAGAAAGTGGAGAGAGACATTGCAATATGTCAACCATAGGTGGAGGAAGAGACATAGTGTTTGACACAATATGTACTTCAATAAAATTATACAGACGGTAATGTGTTTACCACAAAACATGCACAATATGTTTAAGACAATATGTACAAGTCACAAGTTGTGTTTCAACTTGTTGAGATTTTAGACATATGTTTTGGAACATTGCCCTTGTATCTTAACATCACATGTGCCACACTCTAAGAGTTCATTTGGGTCTTTTTTTTCTAAGGATAGTGACATTGTTGTGTAAGTGTAGTAATATGCGGCATGGCCACATAGGAATGTATCCAAAACAATCCCTCATAGCACAAAAATTCGACAAGAATGAGTTTGTCTACATTGTTTGGCAGCATCGGTCCATCAAGGAAGCGGGATAGTGTCTTCAAGGCAATGTTGCAAGATTCCCTTCTTCCAACATTCCATTGTGAAATACGAGTATCGGTGCCTCACAGATTTGGTTTAGATATTGTGAAAGAGCTGCATCTCTATCACGATACTCTTGGGTGCGACGACATAGAAAGTCATCCTTTTTAGCAATCCAAGACTATATACAAAACTAAGTGTCAAATTCAGAGAAAGACATGGGAGGGAGGAAGGGGGGGTGGGGGGCATTACCATAAAACTTTCATCTTGCATCTAGAGTTTGTTCTTCCATAGGTCCACTAAGCGAGTCGAACCCTATGTTGGGTGCTTGTACCATTCCTCTATTTCTTCATTGCTCGTTGAGGGCTTCAGACTATCCCTGATTGCTTGAAAAGTAGCCTCATCAGAGTGTGTCTCCTTATACTTGTTTGCTTTTTGGAAACATAGTTTGAGTCACTCCAATGGGTTGTTGGAGGTTTCCATTGCCTCATCATCACTACTGTCTTCGAAGACAAAGCCACTCCTCTCCTCATGGAATTTGGAGAGGGTGCCTAGTAAAAATTCTTCTCTTAGACCAAAAATACTTTGACTATCATGGAGAAAAATGTATATCCTATCACCAAATCTAAATTTTTTCACTCTAGGAAGCATCAACTCAGCTTGTTTCTCATTAAGTCCAGACACATCCAAGGGTAGCTTGATTTTGTTGTTTTCAAAGACAACATTTTGCACTGATCAACCTCCTTTGCTTCAACCTCAAAGGTAATGGAATCCTCTATCTCTTCCACTTCATTGTAGTCCTTTTCTTCATCCTCTTGTTTATTTGGAGGTAGATCTTTGAATGTGGGCACACTTCACTCTATCATCCCCATGCCTCGACAAAAGATGTCGCCCATGTTTTGCTTCAAGGACGTTGCTGCAAGATAGTGCTTCAAGAGACTAACATAGGTGCTACCATTTGGTAAAATGTGGGCACACTTCACTTTATCATCCCCATGCCTCAACAGAAGATGTCATCCATGTTTGGGTTCTCATCTCTGACAGTGCTTGCTTTACATAGAGGCACCTGCATGACTTCAGGATGGACCACGCTCTTTGTTGTTTCATGTTTATCCACATAGCTATTGTTTCATGTTTTAATATCATTTTTTTGAAAGTTTATATAATGTTTTTTAAATTTCTTTCACAAGAAAAACAGGGGGAAACACCAAAATTTGAATGTTTAAGCCTAATCTGGGTTCATTAATAATCGTGGTAATAACAACGGTAACAACAATGTTAATAAAAGCCGTAATAACTACGGATATAACCATGGTAATATTTTACAATACAAAAATTTCTCCCCCGTCCTTCTCTCTCTTCCCTGCCCAGCCTATTTTGGACTCTCTCTGTCGTTCAAGTTTCTCCACGGAGCAAGCAAGTGTGTGAAGGATTGGAGGTCAGTGGGGAGCACATGCCTAAACCTAGAGATGAACAAAGTGAACGGCCGATGGATGATGTGAGGATTCTAAGCTGGAGGTCAGTGGGGAGCAAATGCCTAAACCTAGAGATGAGCTTTCAAATATGCAGGTTGATACAGAGAGCGATGAAGAAGTGGAGTTTCATAATGAAGATGCAAAAGTACAGATTGAGATAATATCTTTGGTGCATCATCTCTCATACAAGATGAGAGATTGACTACTGATTTTTGCTAGGAACTCTTTTGTATTTCTCTTTTAATTAGTCTACAATACTGAATAGATATAATGAGTTGTATTGTAGCTTTGTTTTTTTTGTTATTTACTCTCCTAGTTTTAGTTTTCTTGTCACTACGGCTGTCATGTCACCCGAGCGTTGGGACCCTTTTTGTCATTGTTCACATCAGAGCAGGTTACTTATGCAAATAACCTTTGGGAACTGGTCCCTCTAGACCTAGTACGATCGCCCCTACGCCTAGGACTAGTGTGCCCCCTACACTGACCGGCCCTACACCTCAATCAGGTGTGCCATTTACACCGATGACTGGTTCCTCTTTGAGATGAGGTAGGCATCATTCTGGAGGCAATAGTTGTTGTGGTAGTGATTCTATCAATGCATCCACACCATCAAGAGAGCGCCAACACTCTTTTCAGTAGATAGTTCACCGATTGGTACACCACGTACACCTTGGGGATCACGCGAGCATTATCTTAGAAAGGTGTACAAGACCAGGGATGGGATTGTTGTGGCGGATAAGGTCAAAAAGGCCATGCGATAGAGGATTCGACAGCTCTGTATAGTTCAGTTTGGCCACTCTATGATGGAGATTTGGGATGATCAAGATGATGATAGAGGATTCGACAGCTCTGTATAGTTCAGTTTGGCCACTCTATGATGGAGATTTGGGATGATCAAGATGATGAAAGAAAGAATTACATCGTCGACGCCATTCACAGAGAGTACATGCCGGCAGAGGGGTACGATCCAGTCTCAAATGACTAGATCTTGAGCATGACGATTGCCACAATGTCACACCATCGGTCAGAGGCAAGAGACATGAACAAGGCCAACAGTTCAAAGCCGGCATAGTTTGATGCAGAGGAGTGGGTGGGGATTGCACAAGAGACACATGACAATCCTCAGAGATTTGAGCAGTAGAGAGATGCAACCAGAGCACGTTTGGAGTCTGTTGGAGCGTCACATCTTGGGCGTGGGAGCTACAACGTACTTCAATATGAGTTTGTAAGTATTGTATGTATGCTTTAAATTGCCGAATATGTATATGTTATTTGAATATTTATCTTATGGGGTTAATTGTTTATTTTGTAGGAAGTTACCGTGAAGCTCCCTCCGACACGTCGAGAGGAGAAGTGTGGGTACTGTTGGGATTAAAGCCCAAGTGGCCTCTTATGCGGATATGGCTGGCCGCCCGCCTAACTCACTTCCCTCTAACTCTTTGTATATACTAACTTATACTTTGTGAATACAAAGGTATTGGGAGATAACCCTTCTAACAGTTCTCTGCGTACTGTACTGTGTAAGTTCACTGTGTGTATGTGTGAGAGAGTCGACCCACGCTCCGCTCCGCGACTTCAATTGGTATCAGAGCCTTGGTTCAGTGCGGATTTGCGCAATCGCGCGCGCGCGCACTTTTCCGGCAGATTCTGGATCCGGAGTTCGAAAATTCACACTCGGCATTCCGGGAACGTTTTCAACAGGCGACCAGGGGTTTTACCCCCCTTTCGAAGCCGTTTATGCCCTCAGAATTTCGTTCTGAGCACTACAGCAGAAGATAGATTTCAGCCGCAAAGAAATCCGTCTTGTGTAGATTGGCAAGCAGGAGGTGGCCGACATCAATATCGGCATCGACATACATCACTCATTAGTCTTCAGAGCATCATCTATAGACCAGGTACACATATATATCATCAGATATATATATTGCAGTCTGCATTGTTACTTCTTGTGCTTGCTAGGTTCCAAGGGAGGTGTGGCCATACGACGGCTTGACACCACTGGCATGTATTGCAGATTGATGTACTGTGATTGTGGGTCTGCTAGTTGTGAGTCACGCTAGCAGACAGACCGCCGCAGTGGTGATAGGACAGTGATTGGTCTATTATAGGATGTATGCTAGTTCTGGGCAGTTTGCTGAGCCATCTGAGAGGGTCGTGTGTGAGGTTTTTTGAAGCCAAGCACTGGGGGCTGGGTTACCCAGTGTGAGGTGGATTAGGTTGCTGGATTTCCCCTCTACACGCATCCTCTTCGGCGACTTTTATCCCTTAGGATGTATGACTTTGTGTAGACACTGGATTGCATCTTATGCGTCAGGCCATTGAGGCATTGTTCAGGGTTCAGTCTTGAGACAGATACAGGTTCTGTCATCGCCCAAAGAGGAGACAGTGTATGCTTACAGGACAGCATATTACAGAGATTTTTTAGATTTGTCACTGGTCAGCTATTTATGATTGTTTTTTGAGCTATCTTTTGGTTCCCAGAGCTCAGTTTACAGGGGAAACTCTGCCGGATTTTTCTCAGGGGTAAGCAGTTTGGCAGATATGGCATCTTCTCAAAGTGAGACTCTTTACAATATAAAGAAGCTGGATGGCACAAACTTTCCATTCTGGAAGAAGCAGATTTGGCAGGTTTTGGTGCAGAAAAAACAAGTGAAGCCACTGAAGCTCAAAGGGGAGAGACCAGAAGGTATGGCTGAAGATGAGTGGGAAGAGCTTGACGAGTTAGCTTGTTCCACAATCATGCTGACACTGGCAGAAAATGTTTACTTCAACGTAGCAGAAGAGACTACAGCGTATGGCGTATGGCAAAAGCTATGTGGTATGTACGAGAAACAAAGTGCTGCTTCTCAGATTTACTGGCTCAAGAAATTGGTGGATTTGAAGATGAAGGAAGGGACAGCCATGTCAAATCATCTGAATGAATTTCACACAATTTTCAGCCAGTTAACAGCACAGGAGATAGTCTTTCCAGATTCAGTGAAGACTATGTTTCTCTTAATCACTTTGCCAGACAGTTGGGATACTTTTCGTACAGCGTTAAGTAATTCTGTCGCGCTAGAAGGTCTTACAAGTGCCAATGTAGAAGGCAGCTTGCTCACAGAGGAAGTGAACAGGAAGAACATTGACAAAGGCAAAGGCAATAGTGCTTTGGTCGTTCGAGGGAGACAACAGTTTAAAGAGAAGAAGGGTAAGAAGGCACAAAACCGAAGTAAGTCTCATGATTCGAAGTCAAAGGATGACATAGAATGCTACCATTGTGGCAAGAAGGGTCACATGAAGCGAGACTGTACGAAGTGGAAACAAGAAAAAGGAAAAACAAAGAGTTCTGAGCAAGATGAAAAGAAGAGTTCAGTGAAGATTGAAGAGGTGAATGTCACAGGATCTGGTTCAGACAGTGATTCTGGTATAGCAGCTGGTGACATCTTCCTTACAAGCAATCTTGATTCTGTTTTCTTGACTGCAGAGGATGGACATGCTATGAGTGATTGGATTATCGACTCAGGGGCATCTTTACATGTTTCTCCGCACAAAGAGTGGTTTACATCATATGTGGCTACTAAAGATTATGTCAGACTTGGCAATGAGCAGGTTTGTGACATACTTGGAGTGGGAGATGTGTAGTTGAAGTTTCAGAATGGCTCTTCTTTATGGCTCAAGAATGTCAGACATGTTCCAGCAATCCGAAAGAGCTTGATTAGTACAGGGAAGTTGGATGATGCGGGTTATGTGACAGTTTTTGGGAACAGCGCTTGGAAGATCTCCAAAGGTTCGATGACTGTAGCACATGGCAGCAAGTCAGGAACTCTGTACACTTTACATGTTTCAGAGGTTAAAAACCATGTAATTAATGTGATTGAGCAGCCAAGTGTGTCACTGTGGCATCGTAGGTTGGGACATATGTCAAAAAGAGGAATGGAAATACTTTCTCATTATGGTTATTTGCCTGGCTTTTCATTTCAAGATTTTGAGTTTTGTGAGCATTGTGTTTATGGTAAGCAAACACAGGAACCGCACAGATCAAAGAGGAATCGTAGGGACGAACGGTTAGCTCTTGTACACAGTGATCTATGCGGACCAATGCCTAGTTTGTCACTAGGGGGAGCAGCGTACTTTTGTACATTCATAGATGACTATTCTCGCAAAGTATGGGTTTACTTCTTGAAGCACAAGGATGAGGTGCTCAAGGTCTTTAAGACATTCTTGCAGCTGGTGGAGAATTAGAGTGGTCAGAAGCTGAAGTGCTTGAGAACTGACAATGGTGGAGAGTACGTTTCCAAAGCTTTTCAAGACTTTTGTGAAGCAAAAGGGATTAAGCGGGAACTTACTGCACCATATAATCCTTCACAGAATGGGGTTGCAGAACGTATGAATAGGACCATACAAGAGAAGGTCAGAAGCATGTTGTCAAATGCTGAGTTGCCTGATGGATTTTGGGCGGAAGTAGTGGCTACAGCAGTCCATTTGATCAACAGGTCTCCTAGTAGGGTTCTGGATAAGAGTGCAGTGGCCGAGATGCTATGGACAGGCAAGGCACCTTCGTATAAGCATCTCAGAGTCTTTGGTTGTGAAGCTTATAGCCATATTCCTAAGGAGTTCAAAAATAAGTTAGAACCAAAGAGCAAGAAGTGTATATTTCTTGGCTACGGAGAATCGGGCGAGATGGGTTACTGGCTTTGGGATCCTGAGTCCAGAAAGCTTATTCGTAGCAATGATGTGCATTTCAATGAAGCCAAGTTTCACGCTAAGCCAGAGAAGACAGAGGAGATCAGAAGAGTTGTCTTCAGGGAAGATGGACCTAGTGCTAGCACATCAAGACAGCATGGTCAGGCTCAGGAACAGCCTATAGTGGCTAGAGAGGCAGAATCAGTTGTGGTGAGACGTTCTGAGCGTGTCTCCAAACCACCTGATCGTTATGTGCCATCTCTAAATTATGTCATGCTCATAGATTGCGGAGAACCATCTTGTTACAAGGAAGCATTACAAGTGGTTGACTCGAAAAAATGGCAGTTGGCCATGCAGTCAGAGATGACAGCTCTGCATAAAAACCAGACATGGAAGTTGGTTAAATTACCACAGGGCAAAAAGGCTCTACCTTGTAAATGGGTTTACAGGTATAAGATCACCGCTCATGATAGTCAGACAAAGTACAAAGCAAGGCTTGTTGCCAAGGGCTTTAAGCAAGAACAAGGCATTGACTTTGATGAAGTCTTCTCTCCAGTGGTCAAGATGACTACATTGAGATTCTTTCTTGCATTGGTTGCTATATTGGATTTGGTGTTGCACCAAATGGATGTCAAGACAACGTTCTTGCATGGTGATTTAGATGTGGAAATTTACATGCAGCAGCCAGAAGGGTTTGTTGAGAAAGGCATGGAACATTTGGTATGCCAGTTGTTAAAGAGTCTTTATGGCTTAAAACAATCACCGAGGGCATGGTACCATAAGTTCCACCAGTTTATGCTTTCTCAAGGCTACAAACGTAGTGAGTTCGATCACTGTCTATATACAAAGAAGGCTAAGGATGGCAGTTGGCTGATCCTTATTTTGTATGTGGATGACATGTTGATTGCTGGCAAACACTTGGAAGAAATTTCAGCTTTGAAGTCAAAGATGGAAAAATCGTTTGACATGAAAGACATGGGTGAGGCAAGCCATATACTTGGTATGCGCATTGAGAGCGACAGATCAAAGAAGTTGATTTGGTTATCTCAAACAGAGTATATTGACAAGGTTTTGCAACGTTTCAATATGGAGAAGGGAAAGGCATTGAGTGTTCCATTGCCACCATATGTGAAACTTAGCAAACAAGATTGTCCTGTGTCTGAGGAAGAAAAGGCTGAAATGGATAAGATTCCATATGCGTCTGCAGTGGGTAGTTTGATGTATGCAATGATTGCTACACGTCCGGATATTGCATTTGCAGTGGGAGTGGTTAGCAGATATATGTCAAATCCCGGCAAGAAACATTGGGAGGCAGTGAAAGGTATCATGAGATACTTAAAACATACAAAGAGTATGCGCATATGCTATGGTAGTCAGGATTTGAGTGTCAGAGGATACACTGACTCAGATTATGCAGGAGACTTGGATAAGAGGAGATCTACATCAGGCTATGTCTTTACATTGGCTGGAGGTGCCATATCATGGCGATCTCGATTACAAGATTGTGTTACGCAGTCTACTACAGAAGCTGAGTATGTTGCAGCAAATGAGGCATGCAAAGAAGCTATTTGGCTTGGTAGATTGGTTGCAGACTTGGGAATCAAAGTAGATATGCCAGAGTTATATTGTGATAGTCAAAGTGCTATACAATTGGCAAAGAATCCAGTGTTCCATTCGAAGACTAAGCATATTGATGTCAAATATCACTTCATTAGGGAAGTACTTGAAGACAAGCACATACAACTGCTGAAGATCCACACCAAGGACAGTCCTGCTGATCTACTCACAAAGAGACTTCCAGGAGAGGGCTTTGTGCATTGTCGTGAGTTATTGGGCATTGGATAGATGGCAGCCATGTAAATATTTGTACATTTATGTTCATAGATTTAAAGTTACTTAAAGTGCCACATTGGACTTTAAGTGGGAGCTTGTTGGGATTAAAGCCCAAGTGGCCTCTTATGCGGATATGGCTGGCCGCCCGCCTAACTCACTTCCCTCTAACTCTTTGTATATACTAACTTATACTTTGTGAATACAAAGGTATTGGGAGATAACCCTTCTAACAATTCTCTGCGTACTGTACTGTGTAAGCTCACTGTGTGTGTGTGTGCGTGTGTGTGAGAGAGTCGACCCACGCTCTGCTCCGCGACTTCAGGTACAAGCATGGACTTGTGGACCTTTATAAGTGACTTAAAGATCACAATATGCAAGTGTAGAGTGTGCATAGTGCATGGTACCTATATAATTACAATGTCATATGTACAAAGTTATTACAATGGCAGAGAAGCTAATCTACAAAGAGTGAGGCCGAAGCAACTCCAAGCTCCAAGTGCAAGAGGATGAAACGTGACTCGTTGAGGCCTTTGGTAAGAATGTTTGCAATCATTTGGTCACTTGGACAATGTTCAACCATTATGGTGTCTTTGCGTACTTTATACCTGACATAATGATAATGCACAACAATGTGCTTTGACTTATTATGTTGAACATAGTCTTTTGCAAGACTAATAGCACTATGGTAGTCACACCACAAGGGTGTGCTAGAAAGAGAATAATCACCAATATCAACCAGCATTTATCGAAGCCAGATTAGCTTATGAGCTGCAAGTGATTCCGCTGGATATTCTGACTCAGTCATAGAAACTGCAACACACCATTGTTTCTTGTTGGTCCAAGAAACAAGAGAACCATTTATAAAGAAGCAATTTCCACTAGTAGATTGCATAGATAAATGTGAGCTTGCCCAATCTACATCTGTGTAACCCAAAAGAGAGAGAGATTTCATAGAATGCTATGTCAATTGTCGTCGATAGACCAAACCAAAATCTGTAGCGCCTTTTATTTCAATATACGCTTTGCTGCAGACCAATGCTTAAGAGAAGGACGTGCAAGATGTTGTCCAAGATTATTAGCAACAAACAAAATATCAAGGCGAGTATTCATACCAACAAATTGAAGACATCCAATCAAGTTAGCATAAGGTTGATTTATGACAAGTTGACCGCCACTGTCAGAAGTGTTCTTCGTAGAACTCGCAAGACAAGGTGTGTTGGCCGAATGTGTAGATTCCATACCAAATTTTTGAATAGTATTTGCAATAAACTTTGACTGTCAAAGAAATAAAATACCTTTTGTGCGGTTCCTTTGATGCCAAGACACGAGTGAATCTCTCCAAGATCCGCCATATCAAATGCAGAAGACAATAACTTTTCATTTGCTGAAGAAATCCCAAATCATTGGAAACAAGGATGGTATCATCCACATAAAGAACAAGAATCACAAAATTGCTACCTTAGTGCTTTATGTATAAGTTGGGGTTTGAAGAGCAAGAGATGAATTCTTTAGAGGTGAAAAAAAGATCAAATTTTGTATACCAGGCCCGTGAAGCTTGCTTGAGACCATATAGTGCCTTATGGAGTTGAGCAAAAAGATCTCCTGAAATAACAAACCCTTCTTGCTGTCCCATATAAATTTTCTCTTCCAAATCACCATTCAGAAAATCAGTTCGCACATCCATTTGATGAGCTTCTAAATCATATTGAACAGCAAATGCCAATAAAACTCGAACAGTTGTAATGCAAACAACTGGTGAAAAGGTCTCTTGATAATCAACACTAGCAACTTGGGAGTAACCTTTTGCAACTAAACATGCCCTGAACTTGTCAAAAGATCCATCTACTTTTACCTTTGTCTTATAGACCCACTTACACTTAATAGATGTATGACCAGGAGGTAGTTCAGTTAGTATCCATGTACCTTTAGAGATAAGAGAATCGTACTACTCTGCTTCCATAGCTTCTTGCCATTGATCCTTTTGTGGTGAAGAGATAACTTCATTATAAGTAACAGGATCTTCAAAATTGCATTATCAACAATATCATTATCATAAACATGACATGAACCATGCTCAAAATCAATAGGTGTTGACTGGATATTATATGTTGAGTCTGAATATTGGTTGGTCTGAAATTTGTATGCTACTCTGAATATTGTTAACTCTGAATATTACTGACTATGAATATTGCCGAGTTTGATATTTGGTCAATCAAATATTTTCTAACTTTGATTATTACTGAGTCTGATATTTGGTCATGCTGGTCGGATTATGTCATGCTGGTTGGAATTAGCATCAATCGGATTTTGCTGACTCTGATATTTTATGCCAAGAAAATTTTTGGGTTGGACAGTTATCACCATCAGTTAGCACATGTATTGGGAGTAGTTCTGAGTAGGGGAATGCGAGAGAAGCTTTAGCCATGGTGTTCTTTGCTCTATCTGATCTTTCTCTTTGTTCTGTTTGTTGCTGACTCTAAAGTTATTTGACTGTGTCTTTTGCTGAGTTTGATTACAGAGTGAGTGTTTATTCTCTGTTTGAGAGCATGTGTGAGAGAGAGATTCTTGTGTTGTTTGAACCCCAACACATTTGGCAATCCTGCTATGTTTACAACTTTGTTAGGGTTTGGTTGGAATTCTCTCAGTGTCAGCATTGTTGCGGGCATCTTTGTTTCATTAACTGATGATGTATGTTAGAGAGACCAACTCTGATTTTCCATTTTTCCCGCTGGGCCATTGAAGGTTTTTCCAACACATTTGGTGAACCTACTGAAATTGTTTGTATGTTGTGTCTGACATTTTTTTCTTGTTGATTACCTACTGTAATGGTATGTTTGCTGGGTCTGATTACCTTCTGTCATTAGAAAAAGTTTGGACTAAAAAATGGGCCTTGTAAGAATTGTTTGATGTGGCATAGCTTTCAAAAAGTGGGGATCGGTAAATTTTTTGCAAATAAGATCCAAACTTGTCGGAGGTTGGATATTTAGAATCTACTCTTCAAATGTTATCTATTGATATATAGCATGCATGTATCGGACATTGCCTTCATGTAGATATAGAAAAAGGTGATTTTAGATTACCGTAACAGTAACAAAACCTGGCTGATTGAAAAAAAATGGCATAACTTTCATAGAATTCATCCAAACTTTTCGGACCTTGGCTCTTTAGAATCCATTTTTCAAGAAATTTCCAATGATAGGTCATATCATGGGGTTCTAAGCAATATTTAGAGGGGTCTACCGGGTTGCTTTCTTTTGTACAACTTTGATGATGTGGCACTCTTAAAAGGCCCAAAAATGAGTTCAAAATTTTCCTAATGGTTAGCATTCGAGGTTGGTGTTTGTGTTACATGAGAATAATGATGCTATGAAAGAACCTATCCCGAAGGAGAAATTGTTAGAATGAGGAGCGAAAATTCAGGAGCAGCAAATCATGTTTGACTAGAAGCATTACAGCAGATTTAAAATTCAGATTTTGCTGCTATAAGTGATGTAGATTCAAGTTGCATAGATTCATCAAGGTGTTGCAGGTTCAGGTTGCACACATTCAACAAGGTGCTGTAGATTCAGGCTGCACAAATTCAGACTGTGCAAAATGGAAAAAATTTGGATGATTTTGCAGAGACAAAAGAACAATTTCTTGAAATCAGACAGAGAAATTTGATGCTGAATTTGATGTCAATAATTAGATCTGCTAAAGCAAATAAACTCAAGAATGGTATCTTTTACTGAATCTTTCCAAACATATAAATACATCACTAAACTAAAATATCCCAATCAATTTAAGCAACCAATTAAATGGACTATGTGGATCTTGGTACAACATCCGTGGCTCTTCGTATAGTGAATTTAATGGGTCTCAGATTGGTGTGGTGCACCAATCTTGAGGGCTAAACATGATTGTTGTATTTTAATGAAGTGAATGTTATGGGGGGTAAAAGGAAGAAAAAGAAATGTGAGGTTTGCATCAGTAAGAAGCATGAGGAGGTGGATGATTGTCCATGTGTAGTTGATGAGTGATCAAAGAGAGATGCTTGTAGGAAGTGGTGCATGGTGAATTTGTGCACAAAACTTCATAACATTAGCCGCAAATTGCAAACGGTAACTTCCTATAACAAAATGGAAAGAGCCTTAGAGATGCTAGATGATTTTGAAGACGACCTGCAGAATGCATATGAATGGCTAGATGATCATAAAGGGGACAGGCAAAAATCATGTTCTAGAAGAAAGAAGGTTTTCAAGTTGCAAAAAGCATGTGAGAAGCTGAGGGATGCATATGAGAATGAGTTTGAAGGGGATCGAGTGATGATGATGATGGGTGGAGGATGGGTCATGTAATCCACCAAGTAGGGATACCAAAGATGGAGGAGAAGGAGGTGTAAAAGGAGGTTGGCCAAAAGAGCTTAGAAGAGCCCCTAGATACCCCTAACCTACCACTAGATTATACCCATGGAGTGGAAGAAGAGATCCATTGCTTAAACTTATGTTGTTTGCATATAGAAAATGTTTCTATCCTATTTGTGGGGAGAAGCATGTCATACATAACCATGATGTTGTTCATGTTATTCAAAGCCCACTTGAAGAGGTGGATAGTGAGATGAATGCTCTAGTGGAATTGCTGGAAAGAAGATTTCCTAAAATCAAATTTGATGAGGAGGAATTTCCAAAAACCATATCAGTTCAGGAGGAGTCTCCACCAAAAATAACCCTATGGGTGAAAATGCTATAAAAAGGTGTTGAAGGAACATTGAAGTAGTTTACAGATGCTAATTCTATTGATCGGCGAATTCAGACAAAAACTCAGACCACTAAGCCAGATGTTTCGGATGATCAAGCGAATCAAAATTTTGGTTTTGAATGTTTTGAAGGACATATTTTGATTTCACAGGTTGATCTCAAGCAAGGATATGTTAGTTGCAAAGAATTGGAAGAATCAGATTGATTGTTGTTCCAATCTAAATAGGGATGAATCAGTAAAAGGTCTTACATATCAGATTGAGCATGAGGAATGTCAAGAGCAAGTCTTTAAGGAGTATAAAACATGTTTAACAGGTTTAGCAGGTTTTGTGGAGCATGCAATGATCTTTGAAATGCAAAATGATGAAATATCAATGGATGTGCATTCTGAAATTGATGTGGGACAAGTTGTTCTCAATCCAAACATACTTTTATTGGAGGATGTTTGTTTTAAAGCTGATAATGTTGTAGAAGTGGATTCTTACAGAGTGGATTGTCAGATTTGGATGGCAAAATATCAGAATTCAGATTTTCATGTGTTCTAGATTATGGAGTTGTTAATTTTTGGAAGAGGAATGTGCTACAAAGTGCATAATGATCAAAATTTATTGTTTGTGGATCCGATTTCAACTCAACAGGTTCAGAGGATCTGTGTGGATTATAAGAAGCTTATACCTAAAGAATAGATCAGCATACATCTTACAACATTGAGAGGAGTGTGATTCTTCTATTCAGCAATGCCTTCTGTTGAGGTGAATACGGAATATTGTGTTCATGATGAATTTCATTGTCTCAACATAGTAACTCACAAACTCTCGAGAAACATATTCGCCTCCATTGTCACTATGAAGCTTCTTGAGGTGACGACCAGTTTGAAGTTTCACAGCCTTGTGAAATTGTTGAAAACAGATAAGGCCTCAAATTTTTGTCTAAGTAAAAATACAATTGTAACCGTGATAAATCATCAATGAACGTAATGAAGTAGCGATATTGTGATCTTGAAGAAGATAGATATCCACATATATTAGTATGAACAAGATCCAATACGTCATGAAAATGAGTTGTATTTGTGAGAGGAAAGTGTTTACGATTATGTTTTCCAAGAGCACAAAACTCAAAAATTCCCATATGGGGATGAGCTTTAAGATCCATGCCGTGAACAAGATCACGATGCTAAAGATCAAGGAGTTTTGAGAAATCAGCATGAACAAAATGGTGATGCCATACTTTGCAATCATGATCACCTAGACCAGTGAAAAAATTTGCTACAACATCATTGTCATTGAGAGAGAGTTCAAACAAATTACCATTTCAAGGAGCAGTGGCTATAGTCTGTCAATATTTTTCAATTCGGCATTTGGTATGATCAGATCCAACAAAGAGACCAAGATCAACAAGTCTAGCAATTGAAAGAAGATTACATTGAAGATTTGTACATGTAATACTCCTTGCAAAATTCAAGTGGAAGAAGATAAGATACTAAGATATAAATCTCCAATACTCTTTACTTGACAAGTCGTATCATTAGCAAGATAACAACACGTTGAACTGGTAGTGGATGATAGTTATGGAGCCACTTAGACTGATATGTCATATTTCTTGTAGCACCAGAATCGAAAATAAAAAGTGATCCATCACGTACATGGCGTATTTTTTCTGGAGCAACTGAACATAGGATGCATCTTGTTTTTGGTACAATATTGTTTGGATGTTCAGTAGCATATGCTCTATTATGATCTGTGTCGAATCGATGCTTATAGCACATATGAGTGGAATGATCAAATCATCCACAATATTCACTAGAAGAAGAAGAATCTTTAGGTAAATGTGGTTGTTTAGTGGTAATATTGTGTTTTTCATCATACTGACGAGCCCAACAATCATGTTTAGTATGGCCATTTCTGTTGCAGTAAGAACATTGCTTATTGGGAAATTTGATACGAGAGAAAATATTACTGCAATGGCCACCTCAACAATTTTCTTGTGGAAATGGATGCGTTGTAGCATAAAAAGCACGTTCCATCTGTTGTGACTTAGTCTCCTCTTGTGAAATCATAGTTGTATCATGACCAGCATTACGTCACTCTTGACGTTGAGAGTATTCAATTAAAGACATGTATGCTTGGTCAAAATTGAGACCATCTTTATTAGAAAGAATTATAACAATGTTATCATAAGAAGAGTCCTTCACTGTGTCAAGAAGAAGTGTAATCAGTTGTTTTTGTGGAGCAGATCACCGACAACAGCAAGTTGATTAATAATGGATTTGAAAGAATCAATATGTCCCGTCATGGCAGTACCAACTTCATATTTGTTATGAGATTGGGCACCCTCCTGCTGCATGTGGTTAACTGCAATTGGGATAGCTGGCTTAATGGTTAATTATGTGCTATCTATTTGAATTTTACTAACAGTGAGTGCATGATGGTCTGTAGATTGGAACTCTGAAAGTTGACGAGGAGGCACCGACAAATAATAATTCTCTCAATCATTTTATCCTATCACAGATTTTTAGAATAAAATACTACGGATCCTTTGTAAATAAGTGTTAGAAGCGGCTAACGGCTACACCAATTATGCACCAAGTTGTGGATATGTTATGGATGTACACGATATTTACTTTTCATTGTATAGGGCTTGGGCTCATTTAGGAGTTTCAAAGTTGTATGAGTCTAGGCTAGAGAGCTCACTTTATCCCATAGTTGAAGGGTTTGAGGCCCAAAACTATAAAAGAGCCCTATGCTTAATGAGAGGTCATTCTTGAGTGGTCCTTTTGAGAACTCTCTCCCTAGAGGAGGTCTTGATGGCCTAGCCTTTAAGCTTAATGCCCATGCTTAGAAGGCTAGTGCTAATCACATGTAATTAGTGTAATCCTCTCTTAATTAATCTAGTCTTCATTATGTTGTCAATCATGTTTCTCTACTTTCCTTCATTGTTTTGAAGTGTTGATCTTCTCTAATCTAACTCTTACTTATGCTAAGCTTCTCCGATTAGTGGAGTCCTTATCTAACTCTCTCGATTAAGCGGAGTGGGTGTACTCGTGATTGAGGGATTAGAGTTGTCCTCTAATGGCGTGCTTGTGCGTGTGTAGGTTTAAGAATCCTTAAGCGGCTAACGGCTACACCAATTATGCACCAAGTTGTTGATATGTTATGGATGTACACAATATTTACTTTTCATTGTATAGGGCTTGGGCTCATTTAGGAGTTCCAAAGTTGTATGAGTCTACGCTAGAGAGCTCACTTTATCCCATAGTTGAAGGGTTTGAGGCCCAAAACTATAAAAGAGCCCTATGCTTAATGAGAGGTCATTCTTGAGTGGTCCTTTTGAGAACTGTCTCCCTAGAGGAGGTCTTGATGGCCTAGCCTTTGAGCTTAATACGCATGCTTAGAAGGCTAGTGCTAATCACATGTAATTAGTGTAATCCTCTCTTAATTAATCTAGTCTTCATTATGTTGTCAATCATGTTTCTCTACTTTCCTTCATTGTTTTGAAGTGTTGATCTTCTCTAATCTAACTCGTACTTATGCTAAGCTTCTCCGATTAGTGGAGTCCTTATCTAACTCTCTCGATTAAGCGGAGTGGGTGTACTCGTGATTGAGGGATTAGAGTTGTCCTCTAATGGTGTGCTTGTGTGTATGTGTAGGTTTAAGAAGCCTTAAGCGGCTAACGGCTACATCAATTATGCACCAAGTTGTGGATATGTTATGGATGTACACAATATTTACTTTTCATTGTATAGGGCTTGGGCTCATTTAGGAGTTCCAAAGTTGTATGAGGCTAGGCTAGAGAGCTCACTTTATCCCATAGTTGAAGGGTTTGAGGCCCAAAACTATAAAAGAGCCCTATGCTTAATGAGAGGTCATTCTTGAGTGGTTCTTTTGAGAACTCTCTCCCTAGAGGAGGTCTTGATGGCCTAGCCTTTGAGCTTAATGTCCATGCTTAGAAGGCTAGTGCCAATCACATGTAATTAGTGTAATCCTCTCTTAATTAATCTAGTCTTAATTATGTTGTCAATCATGTTTCTCTACTTTCCTTCATTGTTTTGAAGTGTTGATCTTCTCTAATCTAACTCTTACTTATGCTAAGATTCTCCGATTAGTGGAGTCCTTATCTAACTCTCTCGATTAAGCGGAGTGGGTGTACTCGTGATTGAAGGATTAGAGTTGTCCTCTAATGGTGTGCTTGTGTGTGTGTGTAGGTTTAAGAAGCCTTAAGCGGCTAACGGCTACACCAATTATGCACCAAGTTGTTGATATGTTATGGATGTACACAATATTTAATTTTCATTGTATAGGGCTTGGGCTCATTTAGGAGTTCCAAAGTTGTATGAGTATAGGCTAGAGAGCTCACTTTATCCCATAGTTGAAGGGTTTGAGGCCCAAAACTATAAAAGAGCCCTATGCTTAATGAGAGGTCATTCTTGAGTGGTCCTTTTGAGAACTCTCTCCCTAGAGGAGGTCTTGATGGCCTAGTCTTTGAGGTTAATGCCCATGCTTAGAAGGCTAGTGCTAATCACATGTAATTAGTGTAATCCTCTCTTAATTAATCTAGTCTTCATTATGTTGTCAATCATGTTTCTCTACTTTCCTTCATTGTTTTGAAGTGTTGATCTTCTCTAATCTAACTCTTACTTATGCTAAGCTTCTCTGATTAGTGAAGTCCTTATCTAACTCTCTCGATTAAGCGGAGTGGGTGTACTAGTGATTGAGGGATTAGAGTTGTCCTCTAATGGTGTGCTTGTGTGTGTGTAGGTTTAAGAATCCTTGAGCTTAATTTGATTATGTGTGACTTGATTTGGACACCATGATGGGCATGGTTGGGGTGGCCGACTTGAATGCGATCTTGTGTGCTTAATCGTCAATGCATGTAATTAGAGTTGTGCTTGAGAGATTCCAAGATTAGTGTGTTTCACTTCGTTGCTTGATGTGTGTAGATGATTGCTTGAATTGATGCTTGATGTGCGATTAGCATTAGTTGACTTGGGATGATTTCTAATCGCATGGGAGGATGCACGCTCTTGAATCCTCTCAATCTTTGCATCCAATGACGCTCTCGCACATTCTTTGTGTGATGCTTCCAAGCCCTAGCCGGGTCATGCTCTCTCTTTCCGGATTGATAGATTTGTGGGAGATTGCCTATGCTATGGCGAGCCTCCAACATTGGCGTCGTTGCCGGGGATGGGTTGCCTACGCTAGTGGAGTTGAGGTTGCAAAAGATAAGAGTAATTTGATTACCGATTTCTTGTAATTAGGTAGGATTTGATTTGTGTGTAGTGTAATTAGGTTTAATTGGATGTGTATAGAGTCATTTCACCCCCCAAAACCCCTAAATTCTCTTTTGATCTTGCTAATTTTTCACTAACCTTCACTAATTTTGCATCCCATTCATGCTAATTCCATACTAATTTCATGCTAATTTCATGTTAATTGTGCTAACCTAACCACTAATTTTGATTTGGAATGTATGCTAAATCCCCCTAATTGAGGAGGATCTTCACTCTTAATTGCTCTAATCTATGCCTAATCATGTGATTGAGTGTTGATTTTGGTTAAATTTTTTGATCAATTTTGGACTGAATCAGAGTTGCACACATGTGTGTGCATGATGAAATCGTCGCGTGGAGCAAGGATTAGCATGGATGCAATCAATTGTAAGTGGAGATTGACCTACTCCGTTCAATTTTTGATTGATTAAGTTGATCCCATTGAGTTGCTAAATCATTGCTAAAATTAGGTGTGTGTGCCTAATTGATGGAATTTATGCTTAATTTGATGAAATTGGAATGAAATTGTAATCAAATTGAACACCTAAATGCTTGTAGATTGATGATTTTGCAAGAAATGTGTGTGCAAACATTAGGAATTGGCTTAATTTCGTTGCTAATTGAGCAAAAAATTGGATTTGTGCACCTAATTTTTGTGTGTGTGCAATGCTAAATTGAGTTAAAATTTGATCAATTTTGATTAAAATTGAGTTAATTTAGCATGTACATACTCATGTATGTGTGATCAAGTGTGCAATTGATGAAATGCAATGAGTGTTTAATGAAAATTTTGCACAAATCGACGGCCTAAATTTAGGTGTGTGTGCCTAATTAATGGCCAATTATGCTTAAATTGGGGATGAATAATTGGTATTTTTACCAATTATGATGATTAATTTGGCCTAAAAAGACCGGTGTGTAATTAATTGATTGACTTGAGATGATTCAATTGACGTAATTGAAAATGATTTTATGAATTACTATTGCTATGTACGCCAATGGGGCATGGTAATTGGTGAATGCCACATGAATTAAAAGTGTGCAGCAATGTGATGACAATCCAATTGGGTTTGGAGGATTAGGCCTTCTAAATATGAGCAATTAGTTTTTGCAATGATTGAAAATAATCGGACTTGAATGGACCAAAAGAGATTTGATTACTCATATTGTGTGAATGAATTGATGTATTGAAAATCAATTTTGAGCATAAAATTATTCCAATTCTAGTGTATGGCGAAATGGATGAGATTGGATTAATAATGTGTACATTGATGATAGTTGGATGGTTGTCTTGTTTTTTGCATGATGCATGTGGGATTCTAGCTGCTAGGATATTCAAATTGAGGTGTATGCACCATCAAAGGGTGCAAAATTTTAGGTTCAAGACTACAAAAGAAATATTTTTATGAGCCTATTATGTTCTTGATCGGATGTGTGCATCATCTCCTCTCCCTCACTAGATGTCGTGCCAAGTCCGACTCACTCCCAATCTCTTGATAGATTTGTCAATAACACAAACTCACACACCCTCTAATTTTCCATAGGAACCTACTCTTAAGAGGAATTTTCAAACAAGAAAAAAACCCACACACACAAAAGCCTTCTTGGCTTCAGCGGTGGCAGCCGTTTGTTGCATTGCTGGACTTGCACCGGCTGCAGTAACTCTGGCTCCTGGAATGGCGCGCACACACACTTACCTTAATTGAGGAGGATCCCCTGATCCTCGGACCTCCAGCCTCGTCCCTCGCTACCTGCCACGGCTACCTTCAATCGTGCCTGGCTTAATGGTGACGCACCCCACTCTCTCTCTTTCTCGCGGCCCTACACGGTTGTGTATGGCACCTGCCTCGGCCCCATTTTAGGCTCCCTCTCTTCAAACACACAGCATTCAATAGCTGCCAGCCATTCTTTATGTTGTGGCTAATTTTTTCTGCAAGTTTCAACTCACACACACACACGCGCGCAGAGTCCGGGTACTGGCCTGGCCTGAGTTGGCTTAGCTTCAAACACACACACACTTCGTGCTGTGAGAACCCGCCTAGCTTGGAAGTCGGCTCACCACACAGACCTTCGTTGTGGCTTCAATTGAACCTCACCCAACTGGGTCTCGATTGGCTGCCCTGCGTTCCATCCAGCTCCCACTTGGCTCGCCTTGTTTTCCGGCTCCGTCCAAACACACACTGCCCTGGCTCGCAGTCCTGCCGGGTTTCATTCCAAAGAATAACACACACAAACTGCAGGACGGTGCAAAATGCTACCGATCCCCTTAATTCGCTGCAACTTGCTGAGCCCGCACCAGCTGCGCTACACGTTAACACACACACACACACACACACACACACACACACACACACACACACACACACACACACACACACACACACACACACACACACACACACACACACACACACACACACACACACACACACACACAAGCCTAAATCCGTCACATTGCCTTCACAGAATATCGCCAAAAAAAAAAGAAAAAAAAAGAGAACTTAAATAACGTTTTTTTGGAGAGTGTTCCCACCCTTGCCCCGATTCGAAATCCAATTCATCTCCGTCTCTCCCTCAGTTCACCGAATGTCATTTGCTAACAAAATAAAATAATACGTGGACTCTTATCACGGGAAGATCTCCCTCCCTTGATACATCAGTCTTTGAAGGAATAGTCTTGAGCTTATCAATGTGACAAAATTGTTGACGTAAAGAGAACGAGTGAGATTGTGAAAAATGTTAGCTTAAGTATTGGTTTAAACGACAGATTTTCATTGATAAACCATTCAAAAGGGTGTTCACAGTTAATTTTGAGAGTTCATTTGGTTTTTATTGCACATGAGAGTTGGCTGTTGTCATGTGAACATCGATCTACCTCTCGTGCAAAACTAAAAACTGAAAAACTCATTAGGATGACAGCCTCTTTTGTCATGGCGGAATTGAGGAACTCATTTTAAATGCATTCATTGGCCTATGATGGGGATTCCAGTTTTGAATAATCACTTCAGAGAAAATTGAACTTGATTTCATCATCTCCTTTTCTCTATTTGCTATAAGAATATATTTGCGACTCTAGAGCAAGGTGTGGGTGTGGGCATGGATAGTGGGGGTGATAATTGTGTGAGTATTTGGCTTATGCATGATCCAGTGATTGGCTTTATTGAAAATTTCTCTTTGCATTAAAAGGAAAGTTATTTTTTGGCAAGCATATGAACTTCAAAAGCTAGTGCTTGGGTAACATTGTTCGTTTTGGGCTTGATATTGATTATGCAATTGAATGAAATATCATTGGAAAGCATTGGAATTGATCTTATTTAGTCCAAGAGTGAGCATGAAATTTTTTGGGCTTATGATTGATTATGAATTCCGTTAGTGCTTGTATTGGATGTTCAAAAGATTAAGAAGCACTAATGATTTGAGTTGTTTGAAGTGATGTGAGCAGGTGTGTACTTCCAAATGATCCAAGAAGGGCAATATTGCAAAATTTGGCTAATTAGAGCCATTCCATGTTTGGATTAAAGCTGTAATGCTAGCTCATAGCTTGGTCTAAAAATGCAATTTTTTTCATTTGAGCTAGTATTTACACAACTTTTTTTTCAAGTACATAATTGGACTAGTGAGAGCCATTCATTTTCATTTCATTAAGTTGCAGTCATCTCTAGCTCATAGAGTATGCTCTAAAATTGTAAAATTTATTGAGCTAGTTGTTAGCCAACTTTTGAAAAGCTTTAAATTGTAAACTCCGACTTTCAAGAGTCACTTCACTTCATTCAAAAGTTGCATTATTTTCAGCTCTTGGCTTGTTTAAATTCCATATCTCATTGAGCTAGAAATTAATCGACTTTTGAATCATGCATGAGAGATGGTAAAAATTGCACAATTTGCTTATATAGAAGCTCATTTTATCTCTCATTGTTGTTGTGTATGCATAAATTTGCTACATTAGAGCATCATGTGCTTAACCAAAGGCATTTTTTTCCCTTGGGTTTTTTCCCTTTGACAAATTCGGGTATGCAAGACCCTAGCTTTAGGTTTTCATTAATGTTTTTTGTGTGCTTTTGGCTTTCAATAATTGGCTTTTGTAGCTTGTGTTTACACTTAGCTTCAAAAAGCTTCTTTTGCAAATAGAAAAAAGATCAAGAGACTTCTCTACACAAAGGATGCTTGCTCAAGGGTGCTCAAAGAGCATGAATAGGTGTAATCCTTCCATGATTTTGCTCTTTGTTCATCTCTCCATTCTATTGCTTGGTTAAAGTGAAATTTTGCTTCTAAGCTATGGTATTTTCATGTTAGAAATCGAGGCAGTTTAAAGTTTCAACACCCTACTTTGTGAAAATTAACTCACAAAAAATTAGGTTTTATGTATGTAAATCATAGGTAATTAGCCTTGACCTTAGGTTAATGTAGGTTCATTTCTTGCTAGTTCTAGATACTTAGTGATAGTCTTAATATCCCATTAACTTTTGTCATGACCTAGGGCTATGATTAGGCTTTAGTCTTTTTTAGTCCAATTGCCACTAGTTCTCATAAAGGAAGCAATAAAAATGTGCTAAAACAATGAATCATGAAGCAAATAAGTGTCCAAAAAAGTAGCAAAAATGCTACTCAGGCACATGAAAATAAAAATTCTATGTTATGTTGTGTCTGTGTGAGGCCTAGCGCCTTATTGACACTTGGTAGGCGAGGGGAATCACTTTGGCTCGCTTGGTCAAGGCCCTAAACCGATGCCCTGGGCTGATAGGGGTTAGCCGTCGCCTCGGTAAGCTAGTAGGCTTTTGGAACACCTTCTTGAGGGTTCAAGAAGCCGAGAGTCGCATCTAGACTTGCCTTGGGGTGGTAGCCTTGTGATTGTGCTTTAATTTTTCAATGAATGGCTAAATCAAAACTTCCACGAGCTTCAAAAAACTTTGACAATGTACGAATAGATTAGGAGCCTTTTTATAACCCATAGACATGATAGACTTGAATGATTTATTAAGATTGTTCACATAGTTTTTAGGCTAGTAGGTTTATGAAATTGCATTAGCCTAGGGTCATAATTGATTACTTGTGTTTCATGCATAAAACTGAAATTTCAAGTGGTTTAATCTTCACAATAATTTGAGTATTTTTTTGCTTTATGTTATCTAGTTTTTGACTATGATTAACCCATCTTTTAGAAACAAAAAATCACTTTTCATGATTGTTCATTTATGCTTCATGTTTTATTCATTATTGGTGACCATTGATGCTCATTACTTGTTCTTATGTTTTGCAGCTCAACATTTCTTCCTTGGACTTGCTTTGTACCATGTCACCGTGTCTTGCTTCACCGGCACACGAGGACGTGTGCCAAATTAGGAAGGGGGGAATGTTAGAAGCAGCTAACGGCTACACCAATTATGCACCAAGTTGTGAATATGTTATGGATGTACACAATATTTAATTTTCATTGTATAGGGCTTGGGCTCATTTAGGAGTTCCAAAGTTGTATGAGTCTAAGCTAGAGAGCTCACTTTATCCCATAGTTGAAGGGTTTGAGGCCCAAAACTATAAAAGAGCCCTATGCTTAATGAGAGGTCATTCTTGAGTGGTCCTTTTGAGAACTGTCTCCCTAGAGGAGGTCTTGATGGCCTAGCCTTTGAGCTTAATGCCCATGCTTAAAAGGCTAGTGCTAATCACATGTAATTAGTGTAATCCTCTCTTAATTAATCTAGTCTTCATTATGTTTCCAATCATGTTTCTCTACTTTACTTCATTGTTTTGAAGTGTTGATATTCTCTAATCTAACTCTTACTTATGCTAAGCTTCTCCGATTAGTGAAGTCCTTATCTAACTCTCTCGATTAAGCGGAGTGGGTGTACTTGTGATTGAGGGATTAGAGTTGTCCTCTAATGGTGTGCTTGTGTGTGTGTAGGTTTAAGAAGCCTTGAGCTTAATTTGATTATGTGTGACTTGATTTGGACACCATGATGGGCATGGTTGGGGTGGACGACTTGAATGCGATCTTGTGTGCTTAATCGTCAATGCATGTAATTAGAGTTGTGCTTGAGAGATTCCAAGATTAGTGTGTTTCACTTTGTTGCTTGATGTGTGTAGATGATTGCTTGAATTGATGCTTGATGTGCGATTAGCATTAGTTGATTTGGGATGATTTCTAATCGCATTGGAGGATGCACGCTCTTGAATCCTCTCAATCTTTGCATCCGATGATGCTCTCGCACATTCTTTGTGTGATGCCTCCAAGCCCTAGCCGGGTCATGCTCTCTCTCTCTCCGGATTGATAGATTTGTGGGAGATTGCCTATGCTATGGCGAGCCTCCAACAATAAGACAGTGAGAAATCACGCTAAGAGGTCATGCAATAAGTAGTGTGTACTAGACAAGGGGAACTAGAACCTAGGAGTCCACCACCCAACCACCCACTATATAGCATAGCCCTTGGCCCTTTGCCCTAGTTGGACTCGCTTTCCACACTGCTTAGCCTGGCCTTGCCCTTGTCTAGTCCAGCCTTGCCGGTGTCGTGACATTACTCCCCCCTTAAGAAGAGTTTTTGTCCTCGAAAGCAAAAGTGGTAAACTTCTTCTTAAGAGCACTAGTGTTTTCCCAAGTGGCACCTTACTCAGGTCGGTCTTTTCACTTGATTAAGGCTTGTTGACGTACATGATGACGTGTACGCAACTCATGATAATCAAGAACACGTTCAGGTTCATGCGGTAAGGTAGGAGGTTCAATGAAATCAACCAAAATCTGTTGGTCAATGACATTATCGTCCCCATGTAACTGCTTACGTAAACGCTTGCATGAAACACCGGATGAATACAAGAATGTGAAGGTAGTAATAATTTTTAGGCACGATCACCTACTCACTTGAGTATTTTGAAAGGCTCACAATATCGGGGAGATAATTTAGGTGTTGGCCCAGTTTTCAGACTTTTTGAATGTTTTGGTACACGTAAAAATACTTCCTCCCCTTCTTCGAAGGTAACTAGCTGACGTTTCTCATAAGCATACTTCTTATATTGATCCTGTGCTTGTCGGACATTCTGACGAGTGAGTTTCAGCATATCCATGTGGTCTTGGAGAAAATCCTTAACCAGTTGGAGTTTTTTGGTTGCCAACCCCACCGTAATTGGTGACCTAGGTTAAAACCCATACATGAGCATGAAAGGACTAAATCCAGTTGTGACGTGCTTAGCACTGTTGTAGGCAAACTCGAGAATAGGTAAGTATTCTTCCCAATCTGACTATTTTTTGCTGACGTAAGCTCTTAGCATATCCTCTAGCACCTGGTTAACTCGTTCAGTCTGACCATCTGTTTTTGGATGATCGGTTGTACTGAGATTCAGTTGTGTACCCAATTGTTTAAACCCAGCTCTGCAAAAGTGACTGTTAAACTTGGGATCACGGTCGCTGACAATGTTACTTGGAAAACCATACAATTTGTATAGATTGTCCACAAATTACTTGGCTAGTTCTGGTGTCTTTACCGTTGATTTGGTTGGAATAACCTTACATAGTTTAGTCAACCGATCTACGACCACCCATACCGAGTCATGACCTCGTACAGTGGTTGGTAAACCCACAATAAAGTCCATAGAGATGCTTTCCCATTTTCCATTGGGAATCTCTTAAGGATGTAAGAGTCCTCCTGATTTCAGGCGCTCTGCTTTATTAACTTGACATTTTTGGAAATTCAAGACATAAGCTTGAACAAAGCCATGTATACCTGGCCAGTAAAACTGTCGACGTACAAGAGCATAAGTTTTTCTAATACCCGGTGTCGTGCAGCTCCCCTCCCAGACTAAGAAAGATGCCAAAAAAATACACATCAAACTTCTTTGAAACCTACTTGATTAATGGTCAGTGATCATGGCTTGTTAATATGAGAAGCTTAATGATTAATGTATGCCAAATGCGGCTTTAAAGGGCCAACTGACGCCTTAATGATGCCAAAAAGGAGCATGCTTGAAATGAGCACAGATTACAAATTATGATCTAGAACTGCAGTGCTTGAAGTGCTCTACCGGCTTGTCTTTACGGCTCATCGATTGGACCGACGGTGAAGAAGTTATTGCAGTTTGAAGTTTAAGTCGATTGCAGATCTGTACCGGATTGGGCAGTTGCAGCTGAGGGGACAGAAATGTAGTGAATGCACAGACCTGAAGTGCTCACTTTGTGGAGAGCGTCGGTCTTTTCAAATCAGTGATCAAAGTTCCGGTTACCAAGATATTATCCGTTAAAGATTCACCGGGGGCCGGCTCCGTACCAGTCCAGTCCACTTGGTCGGAGTGCCATCTGGGAATTTTTGAGCTTCATCCAGGTTTTGGAATGCGGGAGCAGTAATAGCTTGAGGAGTCTCATGTCTGGGATGCCATTTCATGCAGTGCTTGGCCGACAATAGTCGTGATTGGCAATACTTGGCTAGCAGGAACAAAAGTTTGATATTTTTATCGAATGTGATGGGAAGGCCTTACTTCAAATGCAATGACTCATACTTGCATCTAGTAGGCTTGTGACACTATTCAAGATCATTTACGGGAACAAAAATTCATGATGATATTACTAGTTAGGGGATGTTGGAAAATGATGTCATGCGAGGCATTGCCTTGGCTGATATGTATGCCAAATGTGGTGTAATTATGAAAGCACAAAAAGCTCTTGATGAGCTCATCATCCGAAATGACGTATCGTGGAGTGCATTGAGTGTAGAGAATTTTGACTTTGCCGGCGCCTTGGTTAAACTGCATGCCAAATGTGGTACCCTTATGAATGAAGGGTCAAAGGACCTCCCACCTATGAGATAAAATGAAGTGTGGTGCCCAAGGGCCAATGGCCGCCAATGTGGCACAAAGGGCTGCCCACTTTAGGGTTTTTTGGTGTGAACAAAAGAAGGAAAGGGCGTGCAAGCAAGAAAGAAGGGATGCAGGGGAGCCAAAAGGGCTCGCGCTGGGGGCGTTGTTGCTCAGACGGCGGTGCCCAAGAGACAAAATTTGCTCAGATTTTCAAGGCGCTGAGATTCAGCCCTGGTTCCATCAAATTCAACGCTCCTCCCTGGCTGGACTGCCATGTCACAAGGGATTCATTCCCATTAGCAACATCGCTAATGGGATGGAAAATTTTTTAGGAGGAGGGTTTTTTCTCGCTCTCAGACAGAGGCAAAGGCACTCTCTCTCTCTCTCTCTCTCATCCTCCGTGAGCATAGAACCAGGGATTATTTCTCTCGTACTTGGTTAGCAAAACAAAGTGAAGCTTTCTTTCTCGGCCCTTAATAAACCTTTTGATCTCTCTCTCTCTCTCTCTCTCTCTCTCTCTCTCTCTCTCTTTCTCTCTCTTTGTCGCCACATAAGGTGAAGCGAGGAAGGAGGAGGAAAAGGGAGTCGGAGCTTGGGAAAGGAGCTCGACAAGAGTCGGAGCTCGGCTTGGCAAAGGTAATGATCAAAAGCAACAAAGGAAAGCAAGTTGAGATGTCATAATTGGCAAGCAAGGGATAGGGGTACCAAGGAAAAGCGCAGTCTCTCTCTCTCTCTCTCTCTCTCTCTCTCTCTCTCTCTCTCTCTCGTTCTCTCGTGCTTGAGAAGGAGAGGATCTCGGAGTTGCTGCATGAAGGTGGCATGATCTGGGAAGAGGGGAAAATAAGGCAGGCCAGGCAAGTGTAGCGGCCAAGCAAGGCCAAAGCTTCGGACAACAGTTGAACATTAGCATTAAAGCTTGCAGAATCCAAGGGCAGTTGAAGTAGATAGGAAAAATTTTCCTTCATGGTCATCGGTCTAAAGATTAATTAATAGTCTTATTAAGCCCCGATGTCGTTAACGACCTGGTTAATTTGTTAAGGGAGCTTAAACTCCTATTTATCAGTTCATCCAAGTGTTGGTGTTGCTAACAACCCGCCTTGGCTACCGATTACATTGTACATGCAGTGCAGGAGGAAAGGAAATCAGAGGACCAAAACAACAAAGTGGTTAAAGCTCAGGAAGAAATTGTGCAGGTCAATGAGTGTAGCCATATTCAAGTAGACACGCAGGAAGCTTCGGTTACAACAACTCATACTTTTTCTACTGACTTGGAAAATGAGCAAAATTTTTTGGATACAGATTCTTCCATAGGGTTGATTGATAATACTGGTACAGACTCTACCATAGAGTTGAATGATGATACAGATGTTATAGGTCAAAGTAGGGCTGCTGTTGAGAACAACACGCCCCTGGATTTTGGTATACCAGATTTACCAATTTTGGATGTACCAGATTTTGAGGACTTGGCTAACCAAGAGTATGTGCTTGATTCAGAGGGGGTGTAGACTCCTTTATTGACAAGTTCTAATGAAACACAACTATCAAATTGGAAAACTGGTCTTGAACGTGATTATGATGATTCAGAGGGGGTGCAGACTCCTTTGACACGCTTCTGTGACCTAGAGCTACCGATCTGGCAGACTAATCCTGAATTTGATGATGGTGATTTAGAGGGGGAGCAAACTTCTTCTCTATCAAGAATTTGTGACACTTGGCTCACACTATGGCAGAATGATCATGAACTTGATGATGCTGATTCAAAGGGGGTACATAGTGAAGTGTAATCTCTTGATGTTGAATATGATTGGTTTCATTGTGCCGATGATATAGATAGGGCAGTAGATGAAATTTTCAATGTGAATGCCAAACTTTGTGCTACAGAAGTGCAAAGATATCTGGTTGAGGGTGAAAGACTTGAAGAGCAGTTTACTGCAGATGCGTTTAATATGCATGTCATATGTGAAAATGCTCGTTTATTGCAGCAACCTGAGATGTACAGGATTGAGGAACCTTCTCAAGTGGTGGACCTAGACCTTATGTTCTTACTGGACGAAGCTTTGGAAGGGTTCTCAAATACAGATGCTAAGGATACCAATCAATCTATAATCATGCATGAGCCAGTTTGTTCAGATTGAACTTATGTAGCTGTTGGATGATGCTCTACTTGATTTTGAGCCTCTACGAGATAGAGGATTGTTTTTAGATGCATCTTTTGAGCCTAATGAAGAGGATTTTACCAGAGAATTGATGTATTCAGATATGCATGATTGGGATTCCAATACTAGTGAGAGTGAAGGTGCACTACCAATGCTTTTACCTGTGATTGATGATCGACAATTGGATGAGCCAGTTGCACAAGGGATATGGCAGTATCTACTGCTATCTGATGCTATATGGAATCTAATGTTACCCTATGATGTAGGGGATTTTGAGCTAGCTTTTGACCCAGGAGGTGACATATATATGCATGGTCCTGGGAAATTGACTTATATGCCATATGATCCACGCGGTTTGTATGAAGATTTGTGGGCTAATTTATGTGTATACTGTAATGATTGGAAATTCTTGTATTTTCCCTATGATCCTGGAGGATGGTGCAACTTTTTTTAAAAGGAATGCTCACAATAGGAAAAATGATTGAGTTCCCGTTTGATCCCGGGGCTACTAAAGTGCCAGTTGTAGATTTGAAGAGTACCAGCTATCTGATATAGCAGGTTGCATGGTACAAAGTTTTGTTTTCTAGATTTATGCTGAGTCAGGAGAGTTTTGGTTATGCATTCAATAAGATTACATGGCTGGATTCTAGCTGACTTTTTTGGACAATTGCTGAAGTATCTTCACATCTTTTCAGTGGGTTCTGCTACCAGAGCTTGAGGTAAAGGACTTGACGGCCATTCCGTGTGCAGACAGAGTAAGGCATACTTGAGCTTGACAGGGTTCCCTAAAGAGAGTTGATGGTCAAGCCGTGTGCATAAGTAACTGGAGCACTTGAGTCTGGCGGGGTTCACTAAACAAGTTATCAGTATTGAATGCTTTGAAGATACGACAGAGGTGGTTCAAAGATTTTTGATGGTAACTACCTAATGATTAAGCTAAACAATTGATGATAGGGTATAATCCTTATTTCATTTTTTGTACAATTACGTGACTCTGATGATGGTAAGGAGCTTAAGGTACCTGTAGCAGATGCAAATTGAAGTGCTGTTGGCACAGACCGGAGGCTGTGCAGGTTCAAAGGGGGTGGATGTCGTGCAGCTCCGCACCCAGACTAAGAAAGATGCTAGAAAAATGCACATCAAGCTTCTTTGAAACCTACTTGATTAATGGTCAGTGATCATGGCTTGTTAATAGGACAAGCTTAATGATTAATGTATGCCAGATGCGGCTTTAAAGGGCCAACTGACACCTTAATGATGCCAAAAAGGAGTATGATTGAAGTGAGCACATATTACAAATTATGATCTAGAACTGCAGTGCTTGAAGTGCTCTACCGTCTTGTCTTTACGGCTCGTCGATTGGAGCAACGGTGGAGAACTTATTGCAGTTTGAAGTTTAAGTCGTTTGCAGATCTATACCGGATTGGGCAACTACAGCTCAGGGGAAAAAAATGTAGTGAATGCATGGGCCTGAAGTGCTTACTTTGTGGAGAGCGTCGGTCTTTTCAGATCAGCGATCGGAGTTCCGCTTACCAAGATATTATCCGTTAAAGATTCACCGGGGGCCGGCTCCGCACCAGTCCGGTCCACTTGGTCGGATTGCCATCTAGGAATTTTTGAGCTTCATCCAGGTTTTGGAATGCGGGAGTAGTAATAGCTTGAGGAGTCTCATGTCTGGGATGCCATTTCATGCAGTGCTTGGCCGGCAATAGTCGTGATTGGCAATACTCGGCTAGCAGGAACAAAAGTCTGACATTTTTATCGAATGTGATGGAAAGGCCTTACTTCAAATGCAATGACTCATACTTGCATCTAGCAGGCTTGTGACACTATTCAAGATCATTTACGGGAACAAAAATTCACGGTGATATTACTAGTCAGGGGATTTTGGAAAATGATGTCATGCGAGGCATTGCCTTGGCCAATATGTATGCCAAATGTGGTGCCGTTATGAAAGCACAAAAAGCTCTTGATGAGCTCATCATCTAAAATGACGTATCGTGGAGTGCATTGAGTGTAGAGAATTTCGACTTTACCGGTGCCTTGGTTAAACTGCATGCCAAATGTGGTATCCTTATGAATGAAGGGTTAAAGGACCGCCCACCTATGAGCTAAAATGAAGTGTGGTGCCCAAGAGCCAATGGCCGCCCAATGTGGCACAAAGGGCCACCCACTTTAGGGTTTTTTGGTGTGAACAAAAGAAGGAAAGGGCGTGCAGGCAGGAAAGGAGGGACGCAGGGGAGCCAAAAGGGCTCGCGCTGGAGGCGTTGTTGCTCAGGCGGCGGCGCCCAAGAGACGAAATTTGCTCAGATTGTCAAGGCGCTGACATTCGGCTCTGGTTCCGTCAAATTTGGCGTTCCTCCCCGGCTGGACTGCCATGTCACCAGGGATTCGTTCCCATTAGCAACATCTCTAATGGGATGGCGAATTTTTGAGGAGGAGGGTTTTTTCTCGCTCTGAGACAGAGGCAAAGGCGCTCTCTCTCTCTCTCTCTCTCTCTCTCTCTCTCTCATCCTCCTCGAGCATAGAAGCAGGGATTGTTTCTCTCGTACTCGGCTAGCAAAACAAAACGAAGCTCTCTTTCTCGGCCCTTAAGAAACCTTTCTCTCTCTCTCTCTCTCTCTCTCTCTCTCTCTCTCTCTTTGTTGGCATATGAGGTGAAGCGAGGAAGGAGGAGGAAAAGGGAGTCAGAGCTTGGGAAAGGAGCTCGGCAAGAGTCGGAGCTCGGCTTGGCACAGGTAAGCAGCAAAAGCAACAAAGGAAAGCAAGTTGAGATGTCATAATCGGCAAGCAAGGGATAGGGGTACAACGGAAAAGCGCAGTCTCTCTCTCTCGTTCTTGAGAAGGAGAGGATTTCGGAGTTTCTGCATGAAGGTGGCATGAGCTGGGAAGAGGGAAAAACAAGGCAGGCCAGGCAAGTGTAGCAGCCAAGCAAGGTCAAAGCTTAGCAACGCAATTGAAGAGCAGAATTAAAGCTTGCAAAATCCAAGGTTAGTTGAAGCAGATAAAACAACAGGAAAAATTTTGCTTCACGGTCATCGGTCTAAATCTTAATTAATAGTCTTATTAAGCCACGGTGTCATTAACGACCCGGTTAATTTGTTAAGGGAGCTTAAACTCCTATTTATCAGTTCATCCAAGTGTTGGTGTTGCTAACATCCCGCCTTGGCTATCGATTACATTGTACTCAGAGTTTGAATTGATTAATTGAAGACTACGACGATTGCCAAAGCCATATGTATTTGTTTTTCTTGTGGTCTCTCACACCTCCCACAACCAGAGTCCTGATGCCTGCCCGGCTCACGTAGCGAACACATATGCCCCGACACCGGGTGCCCTGCACTTGGACTATCATGACATTCATAAAGAATTTGGCGCCAAATGTCTGTGTTAGTCGGTACACAAACACTCCTCTTATGGAGTAGGTACCCATTGTGGATGGTAAAATGCTTCCATCGCTGTAGTTCATCACTCGATAGAGGAGAACTAGGTGTGGAGGCTAGAGTTATGCTACCATCATTGGAATGAGAAGGATCCCTCATTTGAACATGGCTCCACACTTTGAAATATGCTTCATCATGCTCACATTTGCCTTTGAAAGAATCCAAAAATTCACTACGCAGTTCCGTGAACAAGAGAGAATTGATCTCCGACATACGACTTAGAGCGTCAGCCACCCCAGTGTATCGACCTTTACGATACCTTAGCTTGGCGTCATATTCCTGAAGAATCTCGGTGCACCTGGATTTCCGACCCTTCAAATCGGTTTGTTGTGTAAACCATTTGATGCTTTCATGGTCAAACACAATCTCAAACTGAGCACCATATAGATAATGCAGCCATGTTTTTAAGGAAAACACTATTGCATAGAGTTTGTGCTCATAAGCAGAGTAGTTCTGATGAGTTGCATCAAGCTTCTTGCTTTCAAATGCAATCGGTTGTCCGTCTTAACAAGAATGCTCCAATAGCACGGTCACTGGCATCCATTTCCAAAACAAATGGTTTCAAAGGATCTACAATAGCCAGTATGGGAGTTGTAGCTAATGCATCCTTGAGCATATCAAAACTGTGTTGTTGAGCGGATCCCCATTGAAAAGCTTTGCCTTTGCCTTTGCCTTTTAGTTGATCCGTCATGGGAACAACAATATTAGCACAGTTTTTAACGAACCTTTGGTAAAAACCTGCAAATCCCAAAAAAATCTGTCCATTTCCGGATGGTATCCACTTTGCATTGATCCATATATAGCCCATTAGCTGAAATAACATGCCCTAAATAGTGAATTTCGTCTTTTAGAAAATCACACTTAGATTCCTTGGCATATAATTTGTTTGTTCATAACAACTCAAACACCTGCTTGAGATGTTGTAAGTGTTCTTCTTTAGAAGCACTGTATACTAGAATGTCATCGAGGTAAACAATGGAAAATTTGCCCAAGTACAGCTTCAAAACACTATCCATAAGTGTCATGAATGTTGTAGGCGCATTGGTTAACCCAAAGGGCATCACCAAGAACTCGTAGTGTCCAAACCGTGTTCGGAATGGAGTTTTGGGTATATCGGCACGTCGAGTACGGACTTGGTGATATCCTGACCGCAAGTCTATTTTTGTAGAAATGCGAGCATGAGTGAGTTTATCAAACAACTCATCTACCCGGGGCAATGGGTATTTGTTCTTAACTGTAACCGCATTTAAGCTACGGTACGCACATGCACATACTGCCGTCTTTTTTCTTCGCTAATAGGATAGGAGAGGCCCATGGTGAAGAACTGGGTTGTATATACCCTTTCCTAAGGTAGTCAGCAAGCTGACATTCCACCTTAGCATCTTCAAAATAACTCATACGGTAAGGCGGTTTACTGATAGGTTTATAGTCTGCAGCCACGTCGATTCTATGTTGCACAGATCGTTTCGGCGATAATCCTAGTGGCAAATCATTAGGAAAAACATCTTGAAATTCCTTTAATAATTTTTGTAACTCACTAGCAACGTTTGCTTGTTTAGAATTAGCCATTGGTGGAAGAGATGAGAGAGAAGCATGCGGTGTTGAGGAATGTTCAACAATTTCAATGTTAGAAAGAAGATGAGATAGTGAGTAACACAAGAAAACTTGATCTATTTCATGATCAGAAACGAGATGCATAAGCTCAGCGGTACGAATCAATGGTGATGAAGGTATATCCTTCTCTTTTAACAATAATACATGTGCGCCATGGGATTCAAACATCAAGCTGTTGTGCTCATAGCTACGCTTCAGTGATGGTCCTAGGCTATGCAACCACTCCCTACCAAGAACCACATTTGCCCTTTCCATGTTCATAACCTGAAAATCCAAGCATGTGGAGTAACCGGGTAATTCCAATGGAAGAGCTTGGCATTGAGTATCCCAAATTTTGGTATAATGTCCATTCATCATTGCTACCCTGTAGCGGTGGGTACTCGGAGTTTCAGGCAATTTGAGTTTTTTCACCAATCCCTAATTGATGAAATTGTGAATAGCATTGTCATCTACCAAGATGCGCACCTTGTGGCCTTGCAGAGATCCGTGCATATGTACTAACTCATGTGGTCCAAAGGTTTGTTGCCACATGGAAGCTGTGAGACAACATTCATGTACCACCTCTGTGTGTGTTACTTCCACTGTAGAGAAGCGTGAGGAAGACTCAAGAGGTAGCAATTGCATCGTGTGCAATACTTTCTCCTTGCCATGATTATCAGATTTCCCCTTGGGACAATCCTATTTGCCATGACCGCTTCCTAAACATTGAAAACATAATTTTTCTTTCTTTAGCTTTATCAAAGTCCTCAAGAGAGAGAGGACCCCTGGACCCCCTGGGTTTTTTAGATGCATCTAAGTTGGCAACTATAAATTTCCTTTTATTGTGCCCATACTGAGTGCGTGTATTACCATGTGTATTAGCAGGCACATGAATATTATGTGTTGACGGGAGCAAAGAGACACCCGAACCTCGACGACGTCTAAAACGCCGGGGGCTGATGGCATGCCTCGAGCGGGTCACGATAAAGTGAACAGGGGGCACCACCTAGCTTTGAGCGGCTAGGACACAGACCACGGTGATGTGAACACCGCAAACTTACACAAACAGACACACACACACACACACACACACACACACACACACACACACACACACCACACACACACACACACACACACACACACACACAGAGAGAGAGAGAGAGAGAGAGAGAGAGAGAGAGAGAGAGAGAGAGAGAGAGAGAGAGAGAGAGAGAGATGTGATGAAAACCCTAAGGAGTGTGAGGGAGAATTATTTATGCAGTATTTACAATGACCTTCCTTCCAGTGAGGCGGCACACCGTTGTGATAGAGGTAGGGAGAAAAGATGGTGAAACTACTTGGTGCATTCTCTAAAGACGACTCGATGATTGTGAAACTTGCTACCAAGAACGTGTTCACTTGCTACCAAGAACGTGTATGTGTGTGTGCATTGACCATTGGAGTCGAAAGGTGAACGTGGCTCCCTTCACATGGTGCAATTCCCAAAGCAAACCATCACACAAGTCCCCTCCCCATGATGCCAATAGTGTCAATTCCTCACACTAAAACTCTACCAAGTGCTGACTTCTCATGAATGGCCCCCCCCCGATAGTGACCTCTCAGTGCCCTTTTATAGGTGTTGGCTGCTTAGATTAGGGTAATCCGGGGTTGATTAGGGTAAGCTAATCGGGGAGATGAAGCGAGGCGATGGGCCCGGTGTGGTTGACCCTTGCTTTGTCTTGGGAGTTATTAAAAATGAAAACCTCTAGGTGGGCCTTTGTGACCATCACCTAGAGAGAGGGAATTTACAAATTGGGAATTTTACAAGGCTTGGGTGAAAACTGAAAAAATGATGATGATACTTACGAATTACTAAAAATGGTGTCGGCGTTGCATGATGTCGGCGAATGGTGTGTTGCTGGTGCGTCGGTGTAGCGCGTACGTCTTTTCATGGTCGGCCCGGGCATGCCTTCGATGCATTTCTTATTTTTGTTGTCTGTGTTGCATGATTCGGGCTTCTCCTTCTTTGTCGATGTGTCGTAGTTGTAGGATCCTCCGTTTTTTTTGAATTTTATGTGTGGTGCGTGCATTTATGCGTGTGTGTGTATGTATGGGTGAGTGCGTGAGCATGTATATTTATGTATGTGCGCGAGCGTGAGTGTGTGTGTGTGTGTATTTGTATATACATATGTGCAGGTGTGTACGTGGGAATAGGGGGTTGTGTGTGTGTATTAGTATATATATATATATATATATATATATATAAATATAATATGGCGAGAGGATGGGGACAGTGAGGTGGTGAGGTGGTGAGGGAGTGGGTGATAGGGTTGTGTGTGTGGCTTCAAGCGCGCGAGCGCGAGGGCTGGGTCCGGAATGCGAGGCGTGGGTGCAGGTAATTCGACAGTGAGCAGAAACTGGGGGGGGGGGGGGGGGGGGGGGGGGGGGGGGCTTAGTCAACGAGAGAGGGGGGGGGGAGATAGTAGGAGAGAGAGAGATAGATTCCCCTAGCAGCGGTTCCCACCAAGGGAAAAATAAGGAGACAGAGGAGGTGTGAGGTTGTGAGGGGGGGGGAAGAGGATAGGGGTGGGAGAGAGAGAGAGAGAAAAAGTGGAGAGAGAGAGAGAGAGAGAGAGAGAGAGAGAGAGAAGAGAGAGAGAGAGAGAGAGAGAGAGGGGGGGGGGGGGTGTTGGGCCTGTGGTCCGCCAGGGTGGGGGGGGGGGGGTATACTGGCCTGTCGGGGCTGGAGTGTGGACAAGCAGAGAGAGGGAGGGAGAATATTTGGAAGAGAGAGAGAGAGAGAGAATAATATCTGTGGTGGCCCGCTGGGGCTAGAGTGGTGACAGAGGTACCAATGCACCTACTGGGCCTGGTGATGCAGCGGCAAAGTAGGAGAGAGAGAATATTGGCGGAGCCGGGCAGTAAGAGAGAGAGAGAGATCGTCTTTTGGCGATAATGGATGGGTGTGGCCAAATTGGCGGCACCCCACTAGTGGTTAACCTTGGGGGGAATATGGTGAATGGTAAGGGCTCTTTTTTTGTTTTGTTGTATTTTCTTCCCTTCCTTAGGGTGTGGTTCTCACGGTCACGGTTTCGAAAGCCGGCCATCAATGCTTTCTTTTCATCAGGATCATCATGAATATGTGCTTTCACTATGGCTTCCTCAATTGTTTTAGGGTCTTGGGTCTTGACGTACTTCTTAAGCTCTGGTGTCAGACCTCGTACAAACCCCCATACTTGTTGAAAGTTATCTAAGCCTTCCAATTTGAGGATAACATCCCAATAGTGAGAGATATATTCAAGCAATGATGGGTATTGGCTCATGCATGTGCGTGTCAGCAGGACCCTTGGACTGCTGTTGCATTAATTGAATTACGAATGTGGATAGTTTAGTAACATTTGCATTTAAAGCTTTAAAATTTTCATCCATGACTGTCATGCGTGTCTGAAGTGCACAAAATTCTTGAATATCGAGCAATTCGTAAGTGTCATCTCTTGCCGTAGCATCGTGGGTACTCTCTTTGGGAGGATCCGGCCGTGGGCCATCATTGGCAGGATCAGGTGTACTTTCCTCAAAATCAAATGTCATATTGATATCCCAATCCATGGCGACACAATGCGGTGCAAGGAGTAGTCAGAAAAAATACCTAAGATTGAGAGCACTTGCAAAGTGTAATTAGCCTTGCTAAGTCTGTCAAAATCGATAGTATCCCGGTGGAAATCGATTCGAATTGTCCATCATATAGGAAATTCCACAATTCCTTGGTAGCCGAATCAATTATACTTTCAATCGTTAGCTGATTTTGAAAGGTAATTGTACTTTGAACTCCCGTCGAAATGGTTTTCTTAAATCTCTGCGTTTCTGTCGGTAATACGCAGAGAATTTGGCGCTCGAAGTTTGTGCCGGTCGTGTCGAGATGCCGCACCTCTCTGGACCTTGCTGAATCTGCACATGAGGGAGGGGGTGGGGTACCCCACTGTGGGTACCGCCCCTTGTTGTTGAAAATAGGGTGTGGCCCTAACCCCTAAGGGGGTTGGGCACCCGTGTAGTGTGAAAAAACAAGCACACCGCAGCTATGGCTGCTTACAGCATTACGCGATCAAGGGAAGGGGCCATGGCGGCCACTGAGGTGAGCAAGGGGCTTCGGCCGAAGGTCGTGAAATTCTCCCCCGCCCAGTGCAAAGCCGTAGAGCCGGCGAGGGTTGATTTTGACGCAAGTCCGCCTCAATGGCTCCTCCTTGCAAGGGGGGTTGCCCATGGACTATCTGCCTGTTGTCTTCCTCATCGGAGAGGTGTTCCACGGTTTGGTGACCCCGACATGCAACTTGCTCATGCAAGGTTGTGTGGCTCCCCTCCTCCACAGCTGTGCCTTTCCCAAAAAGGAACCAAGCTCTTGATACCAATGTTAGACAAGGGGAACTAGAACCTAGGAGTCCACCACCCAACCACCCACTATATAGCATAGCCCTTGGCCCTTTGCCCTAGTTGGACTTCCTTTCCACACTGCCCAGCCCGGCCTTGCCCTTGTCTAGTCCGGCCTTGCCGGTGTCCTCACATTACTCAAGAATAGGTAAGTGTTCTTTCCAGTCTGACTGTTTTTGCTGGCGTATGCTCTTAGCATATCCTCTAGCACCTGGTTAACTCATTCAATTTGACCATCTATTTCTCGATGATCGGTTGTACTGAGGTTCAGTTGTGTACCCAATCGTTTAAATACATCTCTCCAAAAGTGACTGTTAAACTTGGGACCACGGTCGTTGACAATGTTACTTGGCAAACGATACAATTTGTATAGATTGTCCATAAATAACATGGCTAGTTCTGGTGTCTTAACCATTGATTTGGTTGGAATAAACTTACATAGTTTAGTCAACCGGTCTATGACCACCCATACCGAGTCATGACCTCGTACAATGGTTGGTAAACCCACAATAAAGTCCATAGAGATGCTTTCCCATTTTCCATTGGGAATCTCCAAAGGATGTAAGAGTCCTCCTGCTTTCAGGCGCTCTCCTCTGTTAACTTGACATTTTTTGCAATGCAAGACATAAGCTTGAACAAAGCCATGTATACCTGCCCAGTAAAACTGTCGTCCTACAAGAGCATACGTTTTTCTAACACCCGGGTGCCCTGCACTTGGACTATCATGACATTCATAAAGAATTTGGCGCCGAATGTCTGTGTCCGTCGGTACACAAACTCTCCCCTTATGGAGTAGGTACCCAATGTCGATGGTGAAATGCTTCCATGATGTAGTTCATCACTCATAGAGGAGAACTAGGTGTGGAGGTTAACGTTACACTACCATCATTGGAGTGAGAAGGATCCCTCATTTGAACATGGCTCCATACTTTGGAATATGCTTCATGCAACTTGCTCATGCAAGGTTGTGTGGCTCCCCTCCTCCACGGCTGTGCCTTTCCCAAAAAAGAACCAATGTTAGACAAGGGGAACTAGAACCTAAGAGTCCACCACCCAACCACCCACTATATAGCATATCCCCTGGCCCTTTGCCCTAGTTGGACTTCCTTTCCACACTACCTAGCCCGGCCTTGCCCTTGTCTAGTCCAGCCTTGCCGGTTTCCTGACATTACTCCCCCCTTAAGAAGAGTTTTCATCCTCGAAAACAAAAGTGGGGAACTTCTTCTTAAGAACACTAATGTTTTCCCAAGTGGCACCTTCCTCAGGTCGGTCTTTCCACTTGATTAAGGCTTGTTGATGTATATGATGACATGTACGTAACTCATGATAATCGAGAACACGTTCAGGTTCATGCGGTAAGGTAGGAGGTTCAATGAAATCAACCAAAATCTATTGGTCAATGACATTGTCGTTCCTATGTAACTGCTTATGTAAATGGCTTACATGAAACATCGGATGAATACGAGAATGTGAAGGTAGTAATAATTTGTAGGCACGATCACCTACTCGCTTGAGTATTTTGAAAGGCCCACGATATCGGGGAGACAATTTAGGTGTTGGCCCAGTTTTCAGACTTTTTGAATGTTCTGGAACACGTAAAAATACTTCCTCCCCTTCTTTGAAGGTAACTTGCCGACGTTTCTCATCAGCATACTTCTTATACCGATCCTGTGCTTGTCGGACGTTCTGACAAGTGAGTTTTAGCATATCCATTTGGTCTTGGAGAAAATCCATAACCTGTTGGAGTTTTTCGGTTGCCAACCCCACCATAACTGGTGACCTAGGTTGAAACCTATACATGAACATGAAAGGACTAAATCCAGTTGTGACATGCTTAGAACTGTTGTAGGCAAACTCGAGAATAGGTAAGTATTCTTCCCAGTCTGACTGTTTTTTGCTGACATATGCTCTTAGCATATCCTCTAGCACTTGGTTAACTCGTTCCATTTGACCATCTGTTTCTGGATGATCGGTTGTACTGAGGTTCAGTTGTGTACCTAATCGTTTAAACCCAGATCTGCAAAAGTGACTGTTAAACTTGGGATCATGGTCGCTGACAATGTTACTTGGCAAACCATACAATCTGTATAGATTGTCCACCAATAACTTGGCTAGTTATGGTGTCTTAACCGTTGATTTGGTTGGAATAAACTTACATAGTTTAACTTGGCTAGTTCTGGTGTCTTAACCATTGATTTGGTTGGAATAAACTTACATAGTTTAGTCAACCGGTCTATGATCACCCATACCGAGTCATGACCTCGTACAATGGTTGGTAAACCCGGGAATCTCCAAAGGATGTAAGAGTCCTCCTGCTTTCATGCACTCTGCTTTGTTAACTTGACATTTTTGGCAATGAAAGACATAATCCTGAACAAAGCCATGTATACCTAGCCAGTAAAACTATCGTCGTACGAGAGCATAAGTTTTTCTAATACCCGGGTGCCCTACTTTTGGATTATCATGACATTCATAAAGAATTTGCTGCCGAATGTTTGTGTCCGTCGGTACACAAACTCTCCCCTTATGGAGTAGGTACCCATTGTAGATGGTGAAATGCTTCCATCGTTGTAATTCGCACTCGATAGATGAGAACTAGGTGTGGAGGTTAACGCTACGCTACCATCATTGGAGTGAGAAGGATCCCTCATTTGAACATGGCTCCACACTTTGGAATATGCTTCATCATGCTCATATTTGCCTTTGAGAGAATCCAAAAATTCACTACGCAGTTCCGTGACCAAGAGAGAGTTGATCTCCGGCATACGACTTAGAGCGTCAGCCACCACATTGTATCGACCTTTACGATACCTTAGCTTGGTGTAATATTCCTGAATAATCTTGGCCCACCTAGATTTCTGACCCTTCAAATCCGTTTGTTGTGTAGACCATTTTATGCTTTCATGGTCAAACACAATCTCAAACTGAGCACCATACAGATAATGTTGCCATGTTTTTAAGGCAGACACTATTGCATAGAGTTTGTGCTCATAATCAGAGTAGTTCTACTGAGCTGCATCAAGCTTCTTACTTTCAAATGCAATCGTGCGTCCATCTTGTAACATGACTGCTCCAATAGCACGGCCACTAGCATTCGTCTCCAAAATGAATGGATTCAAAGGATCTACAATAGCAGGTATGAGAGCTGTAGCTAATGCATTCTTCAACGTATCCAAATTGTGCTGTTGAGCGGATCCCCAATGAAAAGATTTTCCTTTGCCTTTTAGTTGATCTATCATGGAAACAACAAATATTAGGATAGCTTTTAATGAACCTTCGGTAAAAACTTGCAAATCCCAAAAAAATATGTAACTCTTCCAGATTTTTAGGAGAAGGCCATTTCCGGATGGTATCCACTTTGGATTGATCCGTATATAGCCCATTAGCTAAAATAACAAGCCCTAAATAGTGAATTTTGTCTTTTAGAAAATCACACTTAGATTCCTTGGCATATAATTTGTTTGTTCATACCAACTCAAACACATGCCTGAGATGTTGTAAGTGTTCTTCTTCAAAAGCACTGTATACTAAAATGTCATAGAGGAAAACAATGACAAATTTGCCCAAGTACGGGGTCAAGACACTATCCATAAGTGTCATGAATGTTGCAGGTGCATTGGTTAACCCAGAGGGCATCACGAAGAACTTGTAGTCTCCAAACCGTGTTCGGAATGCAGTTTTGGGTATATCGGCAAGTCGAATACGGACTTGGTGATATCCTGACCGCAAGACTATTTTTGTAAAAAAGCGAGCATGAGTGAGTTTATCAAACAACTCATCTATTCGGGGCAATGGGTATTTGTTCTTAACTGTAACCACATTTAAGCCACGGTAGTCTACGTACATGCGCTTACTGCCGTTTTTTTTCTTCACTAATAGGGTAGGAGAGGCCCATGGTGAAGAACTGGGTTGTATATACCCTCTGCTAAGGTAGTCAGCAAGCTGATGTTCCTCCTTAGCAGATTCAGAATAACTCATATGGTAAGGCGGTTTACTAACATGTTTACAATCTGCAACCACGCCGATGCTATGTTGCACCGATCATGTTGGTGGTAATCCTTGTGTCAAATCATTAGGAAAAACATCTTGAAATTCATTTAATAATTTTTGTAACTCACTAGAAATTTTTGCTTTTTTAGAATTATCCATTGGTGGAAGAGATGAGAGAGAAGCATGCGACGTTGAGGAATGTTCTACAGTTTCAATGCTAGAAAGAAAATGAGACAGTGAGTAACACAAGAAAACTTGATCTATTTCATTATCAGAAACGAGCTGCATAAGCTCAACGATACAAATTAATGGTGATGAAGGTATATCCTTCTCTCCTAACAACAACACATGTGCGCCATGGGATTCAAACATCAGGCTATTGTGCTCATAGCTACACTTCAGTGATGGTACTAGACTATGCAACCACTCCCTACCAAGAACCACATCTGCCCTTTCCATGTTCATAACCTGAAAATCCAAGCATGTGGAGTAACCTTGTAATTCCAATGGAACAGCTCAACATTGAGTATCCCAGATTTCTGTATCATGTCCATTCATCATTGCTACCTTGTAGTGGTGGGTGCTAGGATTTTGAGGCAATTTGAGTTTTTTCACCAATCCATAATTGATGAAATTGTGAGTAGCACCGTCATCTACCAATATGCGCACCTTGTGACCTTGCAGAGATCCGTGCATACGTACTAACTCATGTGGTCCAAAGGTTTGTTGCCACATGGAAGCTGTGAGAGAGCATTCATGTACCACCTATGTGTGTGTTACTTCTACTGTAGAGAAGCATGAGGAAGACTCAAGAGGTAGTAGTTGCACCGTGTGCAGTACTTTCTCCTTGCCATGAGCAGTAGATTTCCCCTTCGGACAATCTGTTTTGCCATGACCACTCCCTAAACATTGAAAACATAATTTTTCTTTCTTAGCTTTATCAAATTCCTCAAGAGAGAGAGGACCCCTGGACCCCTTGGGTTTTTAGATGCATCTAAGTTGGAAACTATAAATTTCCTTTTATTGTGCCCATACTGAGTGCGTGTATTTGCAAGCACATGACTATTATGTGCTTTCTTTTCATCTGGATCATCATGAATATGTGCTTTCACTATGGATTCCTCAAGCATTTCAGGGTCTTGGATCTTGACGTACTTCTTAAGCTCTGGTGTCAGACCTCGTACAAACCCTCGTACTTGTTGAAAGTTATCTAAGCCTTCCAATTTGAGGATAACATCCCGATAGTGAGAGATATATTCAAGCAATGATGGGTATTGGTGCATGGAACATGTGTCCCAAGCCGTCCAATTTCGATCTGCCTCATTTGTAGGCAAAAATTCTTTGCTAAACATAGCTTCAAAAGCTACCCAACTCTGTGGTATGATGTTCTTCTCCTTGAGAGACATCCACCATTTGTAGGCCTTGCCTTCGAGAGTTAAGCTCATTCGCAGAGCTCTGACTGCGCCCCGAGTACGCCGTAAGGCGTGAATTCCATCCCACTTGCTGAGAAAGATATTCACTGCATCCTTATTGCGGTTTCGGTCTTCTCCCTTAAAAATCGGTGGTTTGGTATTTTTCAACAATTCATCCACCTCTTTTGCAGTGAGAGTATGCAACGTATCAGCATTTGGCCTTGCCCTAGATTAGAAAAACCGACATGAGGAAGGTGCCACTTGGGAAAACATTAGTCTTCTTCAGAAGAAGTTCCTCACTTTTGTTTTTGAGGACAAAAACTCTTCTTAAGGGAGAGTAATGTCAGGACACCGGCAAAGCCGGACTAGACAAGGGAAAGGCCGGGCTAGGCAGTGTGGAAAGGGAGTCCAACTAGGGCAAAGGGCCAGGGGCCAGGGGCTATGCTAAATAGTGGGTGGTTGGGTGGTGGACTTCTAGGTTCTAGTTCTCCTAGGCATAGTCCTGGAGGAGGGGAGCCACACAACCTTGCATGAGCAAGTTGCATGTCGGGGTCACCAAACCGTGGAACACCTCTCCTGTGAGGAAGACGACAGAGAGTTAGTCCGTGGGCAACCTCCCTTGCAAGGAGGAGACGCCGAGGCGGACCTGCGTCAAAATCACCCCTCGCGGGCTCTACGGATTTGCGCCGGGGCGGGGGATCATTTCACGACCTTGGGCCAAAGCCCCTTGCTCACCTCAGTGACCGCCATGGCCCTTCTCTTGCTCGCACGCTACTGTAAGCGGCCATAGCCGCGGTGTGCTTGTTTTTTCACACTACACGGGTGCCCAACCCCCTTAGGGGTTAGTGGCCACACCCTATTTTCAACAATAAGGGGTGGTACCCACAGTGGGGTACCCCACCCCCTCCCTTTTGTGCAGATTTGGCAAGGTCCGGAGAGGTGCAACATCTTGACACGGCCGGCACAAACTTCGAGTGCCAAATTCTCTCCATACTATCGGCAAAAACTTAGAGATTTAAGAAAACCATTCTGACGGGAGTTCAAAGTACAATTACCTTTCAAAATCAATTAAAGATTGCAAGTATAATTGATTCGGCTACCAAGGAATTTGGAATTCCCTATACGGCGGACAATTCGAATCGATTTCCACTGGGATACTATCGATTTTGACAGAATTAGCAAGGCTAATTACACTTTGCGAGTGCTCTCAATCTCAGGTATTTTTTCTGACTACTCCTTGCACCGCACTGTTTTGCCATGGATTCGGATATCAATATGACATTTGATTTTGAGAAAAGTACACCTGATCCTGCCAATGATGGTCAGCAGCCGGATCCTCTCAAGAAAAGTACCCGCGCGATGCTGCGACAGGTGATGACACTTACGAATTGCTTGATATTCAACAATTTCGTGCACTTCAGACACGCATGACAGTCATGGATGAAAATTTTAAAGCTTTAAATGAAAATGTTACTAAACTATTCACATTAGTAATTCAATTAATGCAACAGCAGTCCAAGGGTCCTGCTGACATGCACATGCATGAGCACATTGCTACACAAGGGCAAGGCCCTTCTAATCTAGGGCAAGGCCCAAATGCTAATATGTTGCATACTCTCATTGTTAAAGAGGTGGATGAATTGTTGAAAAACACCAAACCACCGATTTTTAAGGGAGAAGACCGAGACCGCAATAAGGATGCAATGAATATCTTTCTCAGCAAGTGGGATGGAATTCACCCCTTACGGCGTACTTCAGACATAGTTAGAGCTCTAAAAATGATCTTAACTCTGGAAGGCAAGGCCTACAAATGGTGGATGTCTCTCAAGGATAAGAACATCCACCACAGAGTTGGGTAGCTTTTGAAGCTATGTTTAGCAAAGAATTTTTGCCTACAAATGAGGTAGATTGGAATTGGATGGCTTGGGACACATGTTCCATGCGCCAATACCCATCATTGCTTGAATAAATCTCTCACTATTGGGATGTTATCCTCAAATTGGAAGGCTTAGATAACTTTCAACAAGTACGGGGGTTTGTACGAGGTCAGACACCAGAGCTTAAGAAGTACGTCGAGACCCAAGACCCTAAAAACACTTGAGGAAGCCATAGTGAAAGCACATATTCATGATGATCCAGATGAAAAGAAAGCACATAATAGTCACGTGCCTGCTAATACATATGGTAAAACACACACTCAGTATGGGCACAATAAAAGGAAATTTATAGTTGCCAACTCAGATGCATCTAAAAAACCCAAGGGGTCCAGGGGTCCTCTCTCTCCTGAGGACTTTGATAAAGCTAAAGAAAGAAAATTTATGTTTTCAATGTTTAGGAAGCGGTCATTGCAAAAAGGATTGTCCCAAAGGGAAATTTGCTGCTCATGGAAAAACGAGAAAGCAGTGCACACCATGAAACTGCTACCTCTTGAGTCTTCCTCACGCTTCTCTACAGTGGAAGTAACACACACAGAGGTGGTACATGAATGCTGTCTCACAGCTTCCATGTGGCAACAAACCTTTGGACCACATGAGTTAGTACGTATGCATAGATCTCTGCAAGGCCTCAAGGTGCGCATCTTGGTAGATGACGGTGCTACTCACAATTTCATCAATTATGGATTGGTGAAAAAAATCAAATTGCCTCAAAATCCAAGTACCCACCGCTACAAGGTAGCAATAATGAATGTACATGATACCAAAATCTAGAATACTCAATGCCACGCTGTTCCATTGGAAGTACAAGGTTACTCCACATGCTTGGATTTTCATGTTATGAACATGGAAAGGGCAGATGTGGTTCTTGGTAGGGAGTGGTTGCATAGCCTAGGACCATCACTGAAGCGTAGCTATGAGCACAACAACTTGATGTTTGAATCCCATGGCGTACATGTGTTGTTGTTAGGAGAGAAGGATATACCTTCATCACCATTGATTTTTACCATAGATCTTATGCAACTCGTTTTTGATAATGAAATAGATCAAGTTTTCTTGTGTTACTCACTATCTCATTTTATTTCTAACATTGAAACTGTTAAACATTCCTCAACGCCGCATGCTTCTCTCTCATCTCTTCCATCAATGGCTAATTCTAAACAAGCAAACGTTGCTAGTGAGTTACATAAATTATTATAGGAATTTCAAGATGTTTTTCCTAATGATTTGACACCAGGGTTACCACCAACACGATCGGTGCAACATAGCATCGACGTGGCTGCAGACTGTAAACGTGTCAATAAACTGTTGTACCGTATGAGTGATTCTGAAGCTGCTGAGGTGGAACGTCAACTTGCTGACTACCTTAGTAGAGGGTATATACAACCCAGTTCTTCACCATGGGCCTCTCCTATCCTATTAGTGAAGACTCAAAGATGGAAGTATGCGCATGTGCGTAGACTAACGTGGCTTAAATGCGGTTACGGTTAAGAAAAAATACCCATTGCCCCAGGTAGATGAGTTGTTTGATAAACTCACTCATGCTCGGATTTTTACAAAAATAGACTTGAGGTTAGGATATCAGCAAATCCGTATTTGACTAACCCATGTGCCCGCAACATTCATGATACTTATGGTAGTGTCTTGAAGCCGTACTTGGGAAAATCTGTCATTGTTTTCCTCGATGACATTCTAGTATATAGTGCTTCTGAAGAAGCACACTTACAACATCTCAGGCAGGTGTTTGAGTTGTTGCGAACAAAAAAATTATGTGCCAAGGAATCTAAGTGTGGTTTTCTAAAAGACCACATTCACTATTTAGGGCATGTTATTTCAGCTAATGGGCTATATATGGATCAATCCAAAGTGGATACCATCCGGAAATGGCCTTCTCCTAAAAATCTGGAAGTTACAGATTTTTTGGGATTTGCAGGTTTTTACCGAAGGTTCGTTAAAAACTATACTAATATTGTTGTTCCCATGACGGATCAACTAAAAGGCAAAGGCAAAGCTTTTTAGTGGGGATCCGCTCAACAGCCCAGTTTTGATATGCTCAAGGATGCATTAGCTACAACTCCTATACTGGCTATTGTAGATCCTTTGAAACCATTCGTTTTGGAAATGGATGCCAGTGACCGTGCTATTGGAGTAGTCCTGTTACAAGATGGACAGCTGATTACATTTGAAAGTAAGAAGCTTGATGCAGCTCAGCAGATTTACTTTGCTTATGAGCGCGAACTCTATGCAATAGTGTCTGCCTTAAAAACATGGCGGCATTATCTGTATGGTGCTCAGTTTGAGATTGTGTTTGACCATGAAAGCATCAAATGGTTTACACAACAAACGGATTTGAAGGGTCGGAAAGCCAGGTGGGACAAGATTCTTTAGGAATATGACACCAAGCTAAGGTATCGTAAAGGTCGATACAATGTGGTGGCTGACGCTCTAAGTCGTATGCCTGAGATCAATTATCTCTTGTTCACGGAACTACATAGTGAATTTTTGGATTCTCTCAAAGGCAAAAATGAGCGATGAAGCATATTCCAAAGTATGGAGCCATGTTCAAATAAAGGATCCTTCTCACTCCAATGATGGTAGTGTAACTTTAACCTCCACACCTTGTTCTCCTCTATCGAGTGATGAACTACAACGATGGAAGCATTTCACAACCAACAATGGATACCTACTCCATAAGGGGAGAGTTTGTGTGCCGACGGACACAGACATTCGGCGCAAGATTCTTTATGAATGTCATGATAGTCCAAGTGCATGGCACCCGGGTATTAGAAAAACTTATGCTCTCGTACGACGACAGTTTTACTGTCCAGGTATACATGACTTTGTTCAAGGTTATGTCTTGCATTGCCAAAATGTCAAGTTAACAAAGCAGAGTGCGTGAAAGCAGGAGGACTCTTACATCCTTTGGAGATTCCCAATGGAAAATGGGAAGGCATCTCTATGGAATTTATTGTGGGTTTACCAACCACTATAAGAGGTCATGACTCGGTATGGGTGGTTGTAGACCAGTTGACTAAACTATGTAAGTTTATTCCAACCAAATCAACGGTTAATACACGAGAACTAGCCAAGTTATTTGTGGACAATCTATACAAATTGTACGGTTTGCCAAGTAACATTGTCAACGACCGTGATCCCAAGGTTAACAGCCACTTTTGGAGAGCTGTGTTTAAACGATTGGGTACACAACTGAACCTTAGTACAACCGATCATCCAAAAATAGATGGTCAGACTGAACGAGTTAACCAAGTGCTAGAGGATATACTAAGAGTATACGTCAGCAAAAAACAGTGAGACTGGGAAGAATACTTACCTGTTCTCGAGTTTGCCTACAATAGTGCTAAGCATGTCACAACTGGATTTAGTCCTTTCATGCTCATGTATGGGTTTCAACCTAGGTCACCAGTTACGATGGGGTTGGCAACCAAAAAGCTCTAACAGGTTATGGATTTTCTCCAAGACCACATGGATATGCTGAAACTCGCTCGTCAGAATGTCCGACAAGAACAGGATTGGTATAAAAAGTATGCTGATGAGAAACATCGGCAAGTTACCTTCGAAGAAGGGGAGGAAGTATTTTTACGTGTACCAGAACATTCAAAAAGTCTGAAAAGTGGGCCAACACCTAAAGTATCTCCCAGATATTGTGGGCCTTTCAAAATACTCAAGCGAGTAGATGATCGTGCCTACAAATTATACTACCTTCACATTCTTGTATTAATCCGGTGTTTCATGTAAACCGTTTATGTAAGTGGCTACATGGGGACGACAATGTCATTGAACAACAGATTTTGGTTGATTTCCTTGAACCTTCTACCTTATCGCATAAACCTGAACGTGTTCTCGATTATCATGAGTTGTGTACATGTCATCATGTACGTCAACAAGCCTTAATCAAGTGGAAAGACCGACTTGAGGAAGGTGCCACTTGGTAAAACATTAGTGTTCTTAAGAAGAAGTTCCCCACTTTTGTTTTCGAGGACAAAAACTCTTCTTAAGGGGGGTGTAATGTCAGGACACCGGCAAGGCCAAACTAGACAAGGGCAAGGCCGAGCTAGGCAGTGTGGAAAGGGAGTCCAACTAGGGAAAAGGGCTAGGGGCTATGCTATATAGTGGGTGGGTGGGTGGTGGACTCTTAGGTTCTAGTTCTCCTTGTCTAACAAAAAGAGGTGCCGTAGAGTTTGGGGCTATGATCTTTAGGCCTTTCTTGTGTAGATGCTCTCAATTTCCCATCTCTCCTCTCTGAACACTAGAATGGTAATAGGACACTTTTATGTCCTTGGACACTTTTGTGTCCCGTTAAGTGACCATTTTCCTTGAATTATTTGAAGAGTATGAAAATGAATTTTTAGGTGCTATATATCCACAAAGTTGCCTTATGAGCTGAAAAAAACTTAGCATTTTTTTTTGAGTATCGATCTCACCATTAACCTTACTCTTGCACAACATTTTTGAACCTAAACTGTGTGAAAAAACGGGTCCTGTTTTTGGCTTTTTTTCAATTTTTGGCAACTATACCACTCTAAACTTCATGTTTGTGAGGTTTAGATGGCTAGATGTTAGGCCTACATAGTTCTCAACATGTTTTGATGCTTGTAGGGAGAGCTAAGTGTTAAAATTGAAAGTTATGACCAATTTACAAGAATTGCATAATCCTGTTTTTTGGCCAAAATTAGCACTTTTATGATTTTTTTGGTGGCTTTCTTGATATCCAAATTCAATTTTGATTGTGTAAGTGTAATGTATAACATAAAGCTAATCTTCCTTGAATTTTGGGGGACCTAATATGCTATATAGCATAGTATATGATGATGGTTGAGTTTTTTGATTGGTGAAGAATACGATACATTTTAGAGTAGCAAGTATAACTTTCTCAATATTGCTAGTTTCTTAGGCCAATTGTGTGTATTTTGTAGGTAGTAACCATATCTAATCATAGACTACAAACTTGGCTAGATATTCATTAGTTTCTATGGGTTTCTAGAGGTCATAATGCTAAACCCAGTTTTTTCATGTTTGCTGTATTTAGCACTTTATCATTGCCCCCAAGGTTCCAATTGTAAGAGATCCATTATCCTTTTGACATGCTCCATGGCTCCTTTTGAATCCAGAGGCCCAAAGGGAACTAAGAAAACATGTATATAGTATCTGTATTGAGCGTGACTATAGAAACTTTGATTATAGGTCCGCAGAATGGCAAAAATGCAACTTTTTTGTACCTATTTTTTTTGCCCAAAAAAAAAATAGTGAGGTAAAAGCAACCATATGTTTTGGTCACCAACCCATTGAAGTTAACATGGCATTTTAAGCTATTCTATGTGTGTTGTGTAATCCCTAATCAAGTCTACATCTTCTCTTCCATATTCTTACACCCTCTTAGAGCTTGTCTCTATCAATTCTATGCTTTGTGTGTGTGTGTGTGTGTGTGTGCTTGAAACTTAGGGAAAGAGGTTGACAGACTGATGGTGATGTATGTGAGCAAGTGTTGAATTGTTCTAAGCAACTGGTCTCCTCCTTCTCCCAATAGTGGTATCAGAGCTTTGGTTTGAGTTATCGGCACAAAATTTTCAATTTGGAGAGGATCCTCGAATTGGCAGATTAATCGGCAAATTTATTCCACAAATTTTACCGATCGGGAACATAATCGGGTATGTATAAAGCTTAATTTGAGATAGATTGTTAAAAACTGATGGATTTGTGAAGACATGTGGGCAAGAAACCGAGCATGAGATGTTTATGAAGAGCTTTGAGAAATTTGGCGACTCCGATTCGACATCGGGAAGTTTTGAAGAAAAGGGTCATATTCGACATTGGGAAAGTAAAAGGAAGAGAAGAGGAAGCCGACAAGAAGCAATAAAGCTGACCCAAGCTCATAGAGGTTTCCTATGTAAAGGAAATTGACCCAAGAGCTAATCAAAATTAAGTTTTTTGGCTCTCCACGGCCGTGAGAAGGCCCGCCTACACACACACACACACACACACACACACACACACACACACACACACACACAAAGCCCTCGAGAACTGTCTCTATCCGAGTGGGTGTGGGAACCACCCTCTGCCGAAAAAAAAATCCTCTCTGTCGACCACGGCCAAAAGAGAAAAACCTGCACCAGATTGGGTGCCCTAGGCATTGGAGCACTTTTGCCTTCCTGCTTGCCGGTCGAATCCCTCTGTGGAGATCATGATCACCTCTCCCTCTCCCTTGCGATGTCGGCATCCTCAACTTCACGGTGCCAAGCTTTTTTTTCTTGTCTTCAAAATTCACATGCAACTTTACACTTAAGTTAAAGTGCTAGTTTAATTGCCCGGCCGCCCAAGAGTTACAAATATATATATGTATATCCCCTATTTAGAGGGTATTCACCCAACCCAAAGCTTTTGGACGGTCGAGGACACAATCGGTAGCAGCTAATTATGAACCCTTTTGGCCGCCCAACATCAATTTTTTTTCTTTGTTGATTCAAAGAGAAACTTGGCTGCTTATCATCCGAAGTCGTCAGAGCTAATCTTCATATCCCTCAGCTGCACACTCTTCAATTATTTTTCCGCAATGGTTAAAAATTCAAAGCTTGCTCAAGCTACACCATTTGCAGCTACCACCGACCCTACCAATTCAATTTTACGGTGAACAATAACATAAATTTTTGATCATATCCCCTTGTTTTTGGGATACAGGAGATTGGACGCCGCCAACTCGATCGACTCGCAGACCAATCGTTTGACCGCTCATCTTTTTGGCAATTTCCTCGCACATCGCCATTCTAAACTGGACGCCAACGCGATATTTAAGCCAATTACATTTTATCTATTCCATTTCTTTTACTCTCTCTCACTTATTTTGCATACTGCATCTGTAAATATCTCCATATAGCCATTTTAAATTTAAAAACACACAGAAAAAAAAGAAAAAAAAGAGAGCACGCAATCATGGCACACCTTTTACAAGCACCGACAATTGCTGAGCAGCTTGCCAATTTGCAACAATATCTCACGCATGAACACATGCAAAGGCAAGAGCTTGAAGATAGACTATTGCATTTTACATGCATAGAGTCTGCACCGACACCTAAGCAAAACAAAATGAGTGTAATGTACCCAACATTTATCTATATAAGTCATTTCAGTTATTTTGCGAAGTAATTAAGATTCTCAATTTTGTGAGTCATCGTGAGTTTATCAGAGCAATTGGATTGAAAATCGGGTTCAGAATCCATTTATTTATGATCTTTCTTTATGTGGGAACGTAGTCTATGTGTGAAGAAAAAGCTTAGAGATAGTATTTTTAGGAAAGAAAGAGAGGTGAGTCAAAATTAAGATACTTCTTTCTTTCTCTCTTTCAAAATAGAATGGGAACTTGTAAGTATAGAGCTTTTTAGAATCTCGCATAGGATTCGCGTATCCAAAAAATAAAAAATAAAAATAAATAAATAAAAAAATAAAAATAAAAAATATATATTTTAAGAGCCGCGACGATGCGCAAGCTTTTTTCCTCTCCTATTCTTGAAACCTCTCAGTATTCTTAGCACTCCCCTAGAGCCTATATAAAGGACCTTCCTCCTCTCATTTTGAACACACACATCTACAGAAGCGGAAGCTCTCTTACAACGACGCGCCGGAGGAAGCCTCTCTCCCTTAACCTCTCACCTTCAAGCCATATCCATCTCTCATCGTCAACGTACCTTCACCCGATTTGTGGACACACACTCTCTCTCTTTCCAACAACGCGCTTTTCTTTTCTCCATTCCGAAGCTATGGCTCCGAAGCGTGTAACGCGAAGTTCTAAGGATGCCCATGCCGTTGCACCACCAAGGAAGGTGGGAAGAAAGGTGTCAACTCCAAACGTATCTCATGCGGAAGCATCAACCGAAGAAGAAGTCGAAGCCGTCCAGCCTCTAACATAGGAGTTAGCTGCACGCGCTCCAAATCTGGTAAGACAAATTTATAATTCTGCATTGCTATTCATGTTTGACTTGGGAAGCTAAGCATAGGGAACCCCTTAAACCGTCCGAGAAACGTGATTCTATCACATGAAACAAGCATATGTTTTCATAGACTAGTGAAAGGACTGTTTGATAAATTGTTCTTGTTTGTTGGATTGTTATTGTTTAATCAATTGTTATTGTTTTTATAAGCGGTTTCTGATTGATATGAAGAATTGGTTGATTTTGTTTGATGAATCATTAATGAGATGAATTGTTGAAAGAATATATTTTGTTCTCGCGGGTAGCGAGATGATTCCGCGGATAGTGGAGATTAAGATGAGGTTATTGGCTCTCTTTTGTTCCTCGCGGTTAGCGAGATGCCTCGCGGATAGTAGGATGCCTCTCATTTAGCGAGATGCCTCGCGGGTAGCAGGATGCCTAGCAGTTAGCAAGATGCCTCGCGGTTAGCGAGATACCTCGCGGGTAGCGGGATGCCTGGCGGTTAGCAAGATACCTCACGGTTACCGAGATGGGAAGGTTGCGCAATTCGCGGTTAGCGAATAAATCCTTTGCAAAGGCTCTGTTGGTTAGACAGAGAAAGTCCGCGGGTAGCGGCAAAATCATGAGAAATTGAAAAAGTTGTTTTTGTTGAATAATAGGGTTGCCTTCATTAGCATTATTTGAATTGTTTTGGTATTGTTTGAAGGGCTGTATAAAAGAACCTGTGTTTGGAATTAATTAAGGAACACTGTTTGTATATGTAAAACAGTGTGGAAAAAAAGTGTGCGTGTGGGGTGGAAAGTGGGGACTGGCTCAGGTTGCCAGTCAAAGATGGGTGGACTCGATTAGTCGAGTACTTTTCACTTTGTCTCAATTAGTTAGAGATTTATCCCCTGTCATATTTTGGATTTAAGGACGGCGGCCGTGCCTCTTAAACGCGGGAAAAAAGGCGTTGTTTTTGGATCCTTAATATGTGAAAGGGATTTTCTTCTTTTATAATGTAAGATCTAAAGCCCATAGAACCTTTAACCTCATCTACCTTTCTTGTGGCGTTGGGTCTTGTAACTACGAACACATCAGGTGGAAGTCTTCTTCTCTTTCGTTGCTCGTATCCTTGCTTCGCATTATCGGAGTAGGGTGTCGTCAACGGACTTAGAGGATAAAGAAGGCTATCTTCCAAGTCGCCCCGATCTTTTAGGACGGGGACCTTACAATTGGTATCAGAGCAGAGGTTAAAAATATTTAGTTGCCTACTTCAAGCTTCTTCATGTGTATGGTTTTCTATCCACATTACGAGACTTGTAGGGATATTACAATATGCCGATTGATGTGTATCATAGTTATGGTTGAAACCTCTATTATGTTTGCTCTTGGAGAGATCTTTTGTAGACTCCTATATGAAATTTTGATGACTTTATGATTAAAAGATTGAGTTTTTTTTTCTACAAAAACATTGTTGACTGGTTAAGTCATGTAAGTGAGTTTTTGTGTAGATTGGATGACCCATGACTGGTTAAGTCATGTGATTGAGATAATCATGACTGGTTAAGTCATATGATTGAGTTTGATGGATTGGATAAGTCATGACTGGTTAAGTCATATGAATAAGTTTTGATGGACTGGTTAAGTCAAGATTGGTTAGGTCATGTGATTGGGTTTTAATGAATCAGATAAGTAAGGATTGATTATGTCATACGATTGAACTTTTAGCGGACTGGATAAGTCTAAGTTTCGAAAGTACCCTATTGATTGAGTTATTACAAACATTGATGTACACTCAGGGGAATCCTCAAATCACTTCTACATTGGAAAACCCTCAGAACGATGCTCTCTATACGGAGATTCAGGAGAAGAAGTTGTTGCTCAAACAAATGCAACCACCTTGTTTTAAAGGAGAGGGTGATGATATTGAGAAAGAAGCAGAAGTATGGATTGAAGCTATGGATGATTACTTCTCTGCTGCAAGGACCACACCTGCAAATCAAGCGATGTTAGGGATGTTTCGCTTCCCAGGGGAAGCGAAATTATGGTGGAAACAACATTGTCGTGACATGGGAGTGTTGGAGAACTCTCAGAGTTGGTGAGAGATCAAACAAGCGGTGAAGGAAAGATACTTACCTCCTGCCCATGAAGCGATAAATATGAATGAATTCTTTAGCTTGAAACAATATGGTTTATCTTTGGAAGAGTACTACTCAAAGTTTGTAAGGCTTAGACGTTACGCACCGTCAATGACCATAGAGCAGCAGGTAGCTCGCTTTTGTCAAGGATTAAGAGAACCCTTTTGCTCGCGATTGGAAGCTTTGAAACCTACCACTGTACAAGATGCTTTACTACGAGCCAAACCTTTAATGAAGGAACAAGGGATTGCAAAAATACTTGAACGGAATCAAAGTTTCAACGATAGAAAATCACAAAGGGTTTATGCTGCTAATGCGACAGATTCTCGACGCTTAAATGTTCGATGCTTTGAATGTGGAGAGTTGGGACATTATCGAAACTCTTGCTCACGACTGAATACCGGAGCAGTCGTAGTAAGTGAAGTAGACTAAGAATATTACCCTTTTAGAGATAATAATGGTCATTCTAATTGGAGTAGGAGTATCCTCACATTTTCTCGAGATGAGGACATCTCGAATCCCTAAGTTGGGGAGATTGTAATGTACCCAACATTTATCCACATAAGTCATTTCAGTTATTTTGCAAAGTAATTGAGATTCTCAATTTTGTGAGTCATCGTGAGTTTATCAGGGCAATCGGATTGAAAATCGGGTTCAGAATCCATTTATTTATGATCTTTCTTTATGTGGGAACTTAGTCTATGTGTGAAGAAAAAACCTAGAGATAGTATTTTTAGGAAAGAAAGAGAGGTGAGTCAAAATTAAGATACTTCTTTCTTTCTCTCTTTCAAAATAGAATGGGAACTTGTAAGTATAGAGCTTTTTAGAATCGCGTATAGGATTCGCGTATCCAAAAAAAAATTTTAAAAATATAAAATAAAATAAATAAATAAATAAATAAATATATATTTTTTATAAAGAACCGCGACGACGCGCGAGCTTTTTTCCTCTCCTATTCTTGAAACCTCTCAGTATTCTTAGCACCCCCCCCTAGAGCCTATATAAAGGACCTTCCTCCTCTCTCTTTGAACACACACATCTACAGAAGCGGAAGCTCTCTTGCAACGACGCGTCGGAGGAAGCCTCTCTCCCTTAACCTCTCACCTTCAAGCCATCTCCATCTCCAATCTTCGACGTGCCTTCACCCAATTCGTGGACACACACACACACACTCTCTCTCTCTCTCTCTCTCTCCAACAACGGGCTTTTCTTTTCTCCATTCCGAAGAAATGGCTCCGAAGCGTGTAACGCGAAGTTCTAAGGACGCCCATGCCGTTGCACCACCAACGAAGGTGGGAAGAAAGGTGTCAACTCCAAACGTATCTCATGCAGAAGCATCAACCGAAGAAGAAGTTGAAGCCGTCCAACCTCTAACACAGGAGTTAGCTGCACGCGCTCCAAATCCGGTAAGACAAATTTATAATTATGCATTGCTATTCATGCTTGACTTGGGAAGCTAAGCATAGGGAACCCCTTAAATTGTCCGAGAAACGTGATTCTATCACATGAAATAAGCATATGTTTTCATAGACTAGTGAAAGGACTGTTTGATAAATTGTTACTGTTTGTTGGATTATTATTGTTTGATAAGCGGTTTCTGATTGATATGAAGAATTGGTTGATCATGTTTGATGAATCATTAATGAGATGAATTGTTGAAAGAATATATTTTGTTCTCGCGGGTAGCAAGATGATTCCGCGGATAGCGGAGATTAAGCTGAGGTTATCGGCTCTCTTTTGTTCCTCGCAATTCACGGTTAGCGAATAAATCCTTTGCAAAGGCTCTGTTGGTTAGACAGAGAAAGTCCGTGGGTAGCGGCAAAATCATGAGAAATTGGAAAATTTGTTTTTGTTGAATAATAGGGTTGCCTTCATTAGCATTATTTAAATTGTTTTGGTATTGTTTGAAGGGCTATATCAAAAAACCTGTGTTTGGAATTAATTAAGGAACACTGTTTGTATATGTAAAACAGTGTGGAAAAAAAGTGTGCGTGTGGGGTGGAAAGTGGGGACTGGCTCAAGTGGCCAGTCAAGGATGGGTGGACTCGATTAGTCAAGTACTTTTCACTTTGTCTCAGTTAGTTAGAGATTTATCCCCTGTCATATTTTGGATTTAAGGACGGCGGCCGTGCCTCTTAAACGCGGGGAAAAAGGTGTTGTTTTTGGATCCTTAATATGTGAAAGGGATTTTCTTCTCTTATAATGTAAGATCTAAAGTCCATAGAACCTTTAACCTCATCGACCTGGCTTGTGGCGTTGGGTCTTGTAACTACGAACACATCAGGTGGAAGTCTTCTTCTCTTTCATTGATCGTATCCTTGCTTCGCATTATCGGAGTAGGGTGTCGTCAACGAACTTAGAGGATAAAGAAGGCTATCTTCCAAGTCTCCCCGATGTTTTAGGAAGGGGACCTTACAATGAGCAGAAAAGCCTTCTCTTTCAAGGATTTTGATGGCACCAAGGATGCTAGCACGGTTCTAGAATGGGTTAGTCAATTGGATGACTATTTTCATGACGAATGACTTTCATGAACGTGAAATGGTAAAATGTGCATCAAATCATCTCACCAATAGCACTGCATTGTGGTGGAATGCCACCAAACAACACGGAAAAATACCACATACCTGGCATGCATTCAAAAAACTGTTTTTACTTCAATTTGTTTCCACACAGTATAAAGCTAAGCATGACGCCAGTGGGATTTAATTTGTCACGGTCAAAATGAAGATGTCCAAGGTTACACTGATAGTTTTTGGAACTGTTTAATTCAGTTGCAAGCTATTTAACATGTCAGTCGGCAAGAAATTAAAGCGTAAATATATATCTGGCTTAGCACTACAAAATGGTGATGAGGTAGGTATGTTTGAACCGGATTCCCTGTCAAAGGCTATTAATTTGGCCCTTAATGCGGAGAAAAAGAAAGGTGGACAACCCTCTCACACTGAACAAACTGCTAACACTAATTTTAACAAGAGAGCTTCTTTCTCTCCTAACTTTGATAGAAACAAACATCAAAGCCGTATCTTTTTCAAGAGACGCAGATTTGACAATTCTGCTACAACTTCTCAACCTCATGGCAACAACAACAACAACACGTTGTCATGCCGTGACACGTACATAATGTGAAATAAAAACATTCACCTCACTTTTGACACTTCTCAATGCATGGGAATAAAAACAATAATGTACATATTGTGATATATGCTACTGCGGTCGCTATCATGTACACACCTATTCAGGGAGTCATGGCCCTGGATATGGTTCTATTGTGTGTTTTTACACTTGATAAGATGCCTAATTTGGCTTTATAATGTACATATTCCAAGTGTTTCATGGTGGAACACTCATCTCGCCTATAAAAACTGATGCAGACAAAAACTGCCAAAAATAGCAACTAACAAGCGCCGTTGTAGAATTGCATAGAAAGTGACCCAAAATGGTATATTGATGAAAAATGATTCTTATCTATGATTTTTATGCTTATGCGAGTGATCCCACAGATTTAAGGAATTTTTTGCCTCCGTTTGGGATTTTTGCATCAAAAATGGTATTTTTTGGGTTAAAAATGAGCTGAAAATGACCTAGTTTTGGTCCAAAGTGGCAAAATGATCCAAAAATTGACACATCAGATCATATTTCCATGGGTAAGAGAGATATTGATGTTTTTTTTACCGAAAAACCCTACAATTTTCTTCTACTGTGTAATTGCTTCCATGGTTGCTCAATCTATGTGTAGGGAAATCCCGCCTCTTTGTAATCTTGTATTTGAGCCTGTGAGGGAGTGAATTAGGGTTTCCCCTTATAAAAATGGTGTGTGGGCTTCAATATAGAATCTCTTAAATCTCTGCAACATCAAAAAATGGTCGCCAAGAAGGTGGAAGCTCGAGTATTCCTTTTAACTGTTTGAAGCTATGACTATGTAATTGAGGGCGAGGCTACATGCATGTTTCCATGAAAGAGGTTTCGGTTTTGATTAAAGGTTGTGCTTCTATGAGAGTTAAAGTTTCATGGCTGAAAGTGTATTTTTCTTAATTGATCCTTTTAAGTAAAATTGGATGTGAATTGGTGATCCTTTCATCACGAACTTGTCTACAAAAACAAGCAATTTCCAAGCATAATAATAGGGGAGAGGGTTTGTGAACTGTCTTGTCACGAACGCTCTTAGTTTTTTAGTCATCTTTAGAAAGGGAGTTGGTGATTTTCCATAAATGTTTTTTCTTAAATTTTTTGTGACTCTCATCACAAACTCTCACAGTCAGAGGTTTTGCACCTTTCCAGCTAGACCGCACACATTCCGACATTTCTGGTGAACCCGACGTGAAGTGGCTGGGGTGAGCATTTGCGATGATATAAAGATATATGTACATGATGAAACTCTAGAGAGCGATAGCAATAAAATTCAGTTAGCCAACGTAACGCAAATGGAAGAAGCAACGGAGATCGCATTGAGTGCAGTGTATGAGAAATGTAATGTCTTTCAGGGTTATGACCCAAGAGGCTTTCTTGAGTGCTATGCAATGGAGATGAGGATTCAAGGGATTCCTGAAAGATTGATGATTATGTCCTTTCAAAAATTGGTGGCTCCAAATTTCGATCAGTAAGTCCAAGAGATTGCAAAGGAATGTGGAGACAACTGGGAGGCTTTTTCAAATGCTTTCACACAAGAAACCTTGGGCTTTATGGAATGGGAAATGGAGCGCATTGCTTCTACAAACATAGATGCTATGCAAAATGTTGAAAATAGCAAATTGATACAAGTACCAAGCTATATAATTCATCACAATCAAATTCATGAAAAGCTGGAGTCTATAATAGATGAGTGCCTTCTATAGGACAAAACATTGTTACATGCAAAAAGATGAGGATATAGTCAAAGTTGTTTATGCAAAACTTGGTGTTTCAGTTTTGGCACATGAGCATTGTGCTTTCTTGTGTGATTCTATGGAATTTGTACATAGACCTATGGTCGAAGATATTATGGATGACACTCAATCTGCAAAAGATGCTTATGTGAGATCAAGTTCTATTGGGGATTCATTTGGAATGGAATTACTTTTTGTGATGCTTACAATGCTTTTTGTGAATTATTTATGAAAAAAATTTCATGTTATGAAGAAAAGGATAATAAAGATGTTGTAAAGCATGTGGTAGAGCATGTATGTACCCAAGGAGATGTAAACATGCAAAATGGTATGACCCAGGATGACATAGATATTGTGATTTGGAAGTTGGTAATTCATGCTTCAAAGAGGTTCACAAATCTCCAAATGAAGATAATGATTTTTGTGATGCCAATGATATTTGATGTGATACATATGCTTGTGGATTGATGGATGATTTATGCTTTCCTTTGGGGGGGTGCAGGTTGATATGAAACCACCTTACCAATGAGTGGAAAGGGTATGATGATGAATTGGAAAAATAATTGACTTCTATCTTTGTGAAGCATGCTAATTTTTGTGATATTGAAGTGCAAAGTTACTTGAAAGAAGGTTTGATGGTAGAGAAAAAGTGTGAAGGGAATATGGCCTATATGAATACCACATGTGATGAGGATTCACTGCAGCATGGGAGATGCTCTCAAGAGGGTCCCATTGAAGAGGATCTTATGTATCTTTTGGATGAATCTTTGGATGGTTTCCATGCCACATACAAAAAGGGTTTTGAAAGATATCAATCATGTCATGAATTGGGACAATAAGAACAGGAGGACATGGAGCTTATGGCTCTTTTAGATGATGCTCTGGAGGAATTTCAAGCTCCTTATGACAGGGGTTTCCAAAATTACGATGAGATATGTGACCTACAAAAAGAAGAAGATGACCATGGGGTAGATCTTATGATATTCTTGGATGAGGTTTTACAAGATTTCATGCCTGTAGCTTACGAGGAACCAAATAAGGTAATGGATAATACGGAGCTTGATGATTCAGAGATACATGCTGAAATTTTGGATACTAGAGGGGGTGATGCAAATTCACTAGAAATTCATGCTCTGTGGCATATGTTGGACTTTTTGATGTTACCATATGAACCAGGAGGACATTATGATGCTTATGGACTTTGTTTGAGTATTTATATGCCCTTCGATAGAGGGAAATGCTTTGATATTCTTGATGGATATCCCTCTAATCTTATGCCTATCAATTTAGGAAATGCATTGCTTATCATATGGTTGTGCTATTAATTTTTTTAATTTATTTCCATATGACCCAAGTGGGAACTATGTTCTTGTTGTGTCTCTCATTAAATGTTTACAATTCAGGTGTATGCTAACAAAGAAGCAATCAAGTTGGCACATACTGGAGGATGTGCCAACTGTGCAGGTTCAGAGGGGGTGGATGTCGTGCCGTGGTACGCACATAATGTGATATAAAAACATTCACCTCACTTTTGACACTTCTCAATGAATGGGAATAAAAAAAATAATGTACATATTATGATATATGCTAGAGCGGCTACTGCTGTCGCTATCATGTACATACCTATTCGAGGAGTCGCGGCCCTAGATATGGTTCTATTGTGTGTTTTTACACTTGATAAGATGCCTAATTTGGTTTTATGATGTACATATTCCAAATGTTTCATGGTGGAACACTCATCTCGCCTATAAAGACTGATGCAGGCAAAAACTATCGAAAATAGCAACTAACAAGTGCCGTTGTAATATTGCATGGAAAGTGACCCAAAATGGTAAATTGATGAAAAATGATGCTTATCTATGCTTTTTATGCTTATGTAAGTGACCCCACAAATTTAGGGATTTTTTTTGCCTCCATTTGGGTTTTTTCGCATTAAAAATTGTATTTTTTGGGTAAAAAATGAGCTAAAAATGACCTAGTTTTGGTCCAAAGTGGCAAAATGACCCAAAAATTGCATCAGCTCATATTTCCATGGGGAAGAGAGAGAGGGATGATTTTTACAAAAAAAACCTGCAATTTTCTTCTACTGTGCAATTGATTCCATGGTTGCTCAATCTATATGTCAGGCAATCCTACCTCTTCGTAATCCTAGAGAGGTCACCTAATAAAAATGTAACCTGTCATGTGAGTTCAACAGAAGGGTATATAAAGTTCTTGAAATTTACAGAAATATATATACAGAAGGGCATTATTTTTTCAAATTTGAAAAAAACTTATAGATTTTAAAAGAAAAGGGACATTATATTCTTAACAAAATTCACAGATAAGGGGTTTTACAAACATGTCTTGAACGCACGTGATATGGTAGTTTTACACATAGTGAACCCCTCGAGTTCGTAATCTTGTATCTGAGATTGTGAGGGAGTGAATTAGGGTTTTCCTATCAAAATGGTGCGTGGGTTTCAATATAGAATCTCTTTAATATCTAAAAAATAAAAAAATGGTCACCAAGAAGGTGGAAGCTTGATTATTTCTTTCAACTGTTTGAAGCTACGACTATGTAATTAAGGGCGAGGCTACATGTTTCCATGAAAGAAGTTTGGGTTTTGATTGAAGGTTGTGCTTCTATGAGAGTTGAAGTTTCATGGCTGAACTTTAGTGTTCTTAATTGCTCTTTTTAAGTAAAATTGGATGTGAATTGTGATCCTTCCGTCATGAACTCATCTATGAAAACAAGCAATTTCCAAGCATAATAGGGAAGAGGGTTTGTGACTGTCTTGTCACGCATGCTCTTAGTTTTTCAGTCATCTTTAGAAACGCAGTTGGTGATTTTCCATAAACGCTTTTTCTTAAAGTGTTTGTGGCTCTCATCACGAACTCTCACAGCCAGAGGTTTTGCACTTTCGCAACTAGACCGCACACATTTCGACAACACAGCAATGAGGCAACCAAAATTCTTTCAACGAACATCTTGCTCAAAACTCTAATGGTAATAAAAAGGTGAATTGTTTCAAATATTTCCAATATGGTCACTATGCAGATAAGCACCCAAAAAGTCCTGCCAATCCAATGGAGTGACCCAAAATCCAAGCCAAAATCCCTTCAACAACAATCACCCCAACGATGCTACTGTTAACCTCATCAAAGATGCTAATCTCAATGACAATGAAAGTGGAAGCTAATTACGGTGAGGGATATGATCCTGAGTATGATTACGATGACAACCCATCTTTAGGTACTCCTATATCTTCTCACACTTTGTTTAAAGTGCAAGGCACAATCAAGAGTGAAAGTGTCACCATTCTTTTAGCTGATGGTAGTAGCCATGATTTTATTTCTGCATGGTTGGCACAATTCTCTGTTAGCAGCAAGCTAACACAGATACCACGGATACCATTTTTTGGAGTTCTCATTGTAGAAACACTTATTATTTTGATAAATCGGGAATATTGTAACCCCTATTTTTCAGATAAACCTTGTAATTGATGAGCCGGGGCTACAAGCTTCCAGATTGTATCAACCTGTCATTACCCATCTTTGGTAGAACTCCCAAATTATTAGTTTTGACCACCAAAAACCTTGGATAAGGTATAAAAGACAATTTTTGTAAGTTATTACTAAGTTTTTGGATAATGAAATACACAGCGCGCGTGAGCTAACGGCGTTCACCTCTCTCCTTCTCGCGCTTCCTACTCCCTCCCCGGTTGTCACATTGCAGTTGCGTTTGTTGCATTGCAATCGTAGATAAGAGCTCTACGCATTGACGTAAGCACTTCATAGTAATTTGTAGCTTTTAGTGTCACCTACCCCCGACGTAATTTCATCATAACTAGGAATTTACACTTTAAAATAAAAAACTAAGCATAGCCGGGGTATTGGGGTATCATCGCTAAGCATTTAGATGCATTTTGGGTCGAAAATGGCTAGGTCAAAAATCCACTACCGTTAATAATTGTGATTTTGGCACTTGATCTAAAGTGAGATTTGAGACCATAAGCATGTGTGCTTAGGTCTTATAAACATGTCCTAGAGGCGTTATGTTTGGATGTCTTTTGATGCTGCAACGGACGTGATTTGTTTGCCAATGAGCGATTGGCTTTTAGTGATTTCTGTCACTTGAGTGTAGAATGAGTTAGATACAAGTTGTTAGTTTTTTTCCGAGAGATTGACACCCTCTTGTAGCCTCTATGCACTAGTCGAGTCAGCTTCATCTCATGGATTGACAATTTAATCGTGGTTCTCGCTAATACTGCAATAAGATATGATTGTGAGGTTAGACATGTGTCCCAGATTTGGCGTCGTTGCCGAGGATCGAAGAGACCTAATTAGCACTAGGTTGGTAGTGGGACACTTTTATGTCTTGGGACACTTTTATGTCCTGTTAAGTGACCATTTTCTTTGAATTATGTCAAGAGTTTCAAAATGGATTTTGAGGTGCTATCTGTGCAGAAAGTTGTCTCATGAGCTGAAAAAAACTTGACATTTTTTTGGAATATCAACTCCATCTTTAATCTTGTCCTTGCACAACATTTCACAACCTAAACTGTGTGAAAAAACGGGTTCTATTTTTGGCTTTTTTCAACTTTTTGCAAATATACCACTCTAGAATTCATGTTTGTGAGGTCTATAATGCTAGAGAACTATCTTTAGTAGTCCTCAACATGTCCTGATGCTTCTAGGGAGAAATAAATGTTAAAGTTGTAAGTTATGACCAAATTACAAAAATTGTCAAATCCTGTTTTTTAGCCAATTTTAGCTCTTCTATGATTTTTTTGGTTGGCTAGATATTGAATAGTTTCTATGGGATTCTACAACTCATAATGTTGAGCCCAATTTTTTCGTGTTTTCTGTATTTAGCACTTCATATTTATCCCCAAGATTCCCCTTGGTAAGATATGTATTATTCTTTTGACATGCTCCATGGCTCCTTATGAACCTAAAGGAAAATAGGGAACTAAGAAAACATGCATTTATTATTTGTATTGAGCGTGGCTATAGAAACTTTGATGATAGGTTTGTAGAATGGTAAAAATTCAACTTTTTTGTACCTATTAAAACAAAAAATAGTGAGTGAGAAGCAATCATATGTTCTGATCACCAACCCATTGAAGTTAACTAGGGAATTTATCTCAAGTCCTACAAAAATCCCTAATCTTATTTTTATGCAACAAAACGTAAGAAATGACTGTTTTGATGAAAATGTACTGGTCCATCAACTTTGGAGGCTTGGTGTGACCAAAAGATGAGAAATTTTACAAGTTTCTTATTTTTTCCATGTGTAGTAGGCCTTGAACTATAACCTCATGAAAGGATTTTACAAAATGAGTGGATCTACTATGGTTTTGGAGGTTTTTTTCAAAACCCTGAAATGACACTTTTATGTCCTTTTAGGTTACCAACCAAGTGCTAAACTAGGGGAAAACAGGAGCGTCTTGTGAAGTTATCTTGAACTTCCTCTAGGATCATCTAGAGTTCAAAACTTTCTTTTAGAAACCACATAGCTTAAGATTGTCGTTGTTTGCTATGTAGAGGTAGCTTGGAAGTAATCGTACTTGTTGAGTGCCTTTAGGATTGTAGGATTGTAGAAATAGATTAAGATTTTGAGGATGATTGATAGACGAAACAAGTCTTAAGATCAATGCTTAGAAAACCATAAAGGACAAGAAAACGAGTATTACTGGACACTTTCCACAACCCCATTGCATGAAAATCTAGGAGTAGGGTAAGTAGGATCCGAGGTGGATTTCAGAACATTGCTCTCTCTGGAAAAATCATTGTGAGTTGTTATTGGAAGTTGCAGAATTTCAGGTCTACGGCTAGAAATAACACGAAAAGACTCCAAACCACTCAATCCGACAGGAGAGTAAGCTCAAATGTTGTCTGAACCAGTGGGTAAGCTCAAGGACACTTCGAGGTAAAAATTCCAAGAGTTGGCCAAAACTCAAATTATTTACTTTTTCTTGGCATTTTAGGCCAAATTAAGTTTTGACTTGATTCATAGGCTTAAACTAGCTCATAAAAAGACTGTCCATTGAAAAATTGCAAAAATTGGTCCATTTCAAGCCTGAAGTTAATAATCGCAATTATTAACTTTCAGCTCAGATTTGACCGAGGTTCATACCATTGACTCATTGCATGTGTACAAAAAACTTTTGTAAAGGCACAAAAGATTTGGATCACCAAACTGACAAAAAACTGGGTAAAAACTAAAGTTTGTACTGACTTTCTGAATCTTGACTGTACATGCTCAATTGTTGACAAAAAAGATGCAAAAAGTTGCCAGTTGTAAATAATCGCGATTATTTACATATGTCCCATTTTTTAACTTTTTTGACCAAGTTGGCATACCACTAGCTTTACCATGTTGTAATAAGCCCACAAACCAAATTTGGTAAGATTTGGATCATTGGATTGAAAATTGTGACCAAATTTGTAAAGTTAGTCTGCAGACAGAAAATCGATGACCATTTGAACAAACTTGTCCAAACTTGATGAAACTTGGCTAGAGACCTTAACTTGAGGTGCTTAACAGACAAAAAATTGTAAAAATATAGCCGGAGTAAATAATCGTGATTATTTATATATACTAAAAAAATTGATAAATTTGCAAATTTGAGTATACCACAAGGTCAAGCATATCAAGTAGACCCCACAAATCAATTTTGGTGAAATTTGGATCACAAAAGTGAGACTTAAACCAGATTATTGAAATCAGGGTCTGTGGACACAAAACAATTGATAAAATTGAACAAAATTTGTCTAAACTTATTGAAACTTGTCTAGGTAACAGGTTGTATACTTGCCAAACCAAGCCAAAAAGTGTAAAAAGCTAGCAAAAGTAAATAAGCGTGATTATTTACTACTACTACCCAGAGACACCAGTTTTGACTTTTGAAGTTGTACAATGTTAGACCAACATAATACAAAGCCACGGGGCAATTTTGGGTTCAATCGGATCCAAATTTGATACATGTTCACTCAGTTTTCAAGTTGCAGATTAATCCTTTGATTTTTTGCCAAAGTCGAATCTGACAGTCATTTGCTGACTCCCATAGCTTGATTTGAAGTGATACATACAAACCAATCACAATAGTTAGCAAAAAATATAATGTCTTTATAGAAGAATAACTAACTTGATTAAATTTGTACAAGAATCAGGTTGCACAGGTTGCAGACGAGGAATCGGTAGCTTGATAGAAAGTTGCAATCGAATCAAGTGGAAATTGACAACAAATCAATCCAAAGGTAAGTACTCTATCCAGGGCTTCATAAGTCTATATGAACCTTAGATCTGATCGTGTACTAGGAAATTAGGGCATACTCGGAGAAACCTCCAGTAGAGTATCCATCGAAGAAAGCATTAATCAAGGCAATTCATTGCACACTATTCTTGAAGAAGTCTCACACACTTTTTCAGATTCAACATTTGAAATGTCTTCTTATTTGACTCACTTGGAAACCGAAACGACAATGCGTTATAAGAATATACTTTCTTTTTATAAGACTAATCGCCATGGAGCTCAGGTTTACTTGGATCCTAACAAAGAGTATGCTATTCGCATTGATGGCCATGGTATTGAGTTTGAAGAAGAGATTAGGGCAAACAAACAAGGAACAATGTACATGGACAGAAACAAAACTCAGTATGTACAAGTCAAAAACCTTGATGTGATAGACAAATGGGGGTTATAAGTAAACACCATAATCCCAAATATGTCAACAAAAGAAGGACCACCAAATTTAGAATTCGAGGGATACGATCAAGTAGATTTGAAGCCTTTAAAACGGCTTAGTATGGACAATCCTAGGATTGGAGTCTATTTTTGGGAGGATAGAAATGTAAAAGATCTTCTGTGGACTTCGCATGCCAAATCAGGACAACTAACGACCATGAAGATCATCTATATCTTCAAGATCAAAGATAAGGGATTAGTAGACCTACTGACCTACCTGTTTAGGGATTATTATAACAACAACTTTGATATGATGACTCCTGAGGAGGTAGAACAAACCAAATACCAAGGGTATTCCATAAGAGATTGGATATTGGGACAAGGACCAGAAACAATTCCAAGAGATGAACACCATGAGAGATCATCTGAGAGTAATGTTAAGAAACCAAAAACCACCTCATCATCACAAAGAAAACTGGGTGACACTAAGGCCAGTACAGGGCTACATGAGTCACTATTTCCAATAGACTAGTTTGAAGGACTCGGAACAAGACCAACTGCCAAGAGACCGGGAGTTGAGCCAATCAGACACGTCAGACCAACTGATTTTCAGAAATGGGTCAAAAAATACAGTGGATCACGGGATCCATACGACCACTTAGCAAGCTCTAAGCAAGTGTTAAGATTAGAACGTATATTCGATTTTCATACTCAATTCGAGGGGTTTGAAATGACATTAGAAGGAAAAGCATTGACATGGTTCCAAAAGATTCCACCAAGGTCAGTCATGGACTTAAACACATTACCTCAAGGATTTGTAGCTGCTTGTTCCAAAACAGGGATCAAAGATAATACGGTAGCTCAAATCTACAACTTTAAACAGAAACATGGGGATTCTGTTAGGGATTGTGCAACTCAAATGAAACAATACATTGCTAGATGCCTAGGTCTAGAGATACCTGTAGAAGAACAACTTGTATCTTTGTTTCTAGCGGGACTGCTAAACAAAGAACTTCATGCTATACTCTATAGCAATAAGCATACAACCCTAAAAAAGTGTGTGTCAGATGCTATTGACTTAGGAGACAATTGTGATATTTTCAACGAAGACGATGTCCCTAAGGATAATCAAATCAAGAAAACAACATCCACTAAACCAGCATAAGTGGGAGTGGCTGCTGCTGCAACACCACTTTCAGCCATAGAAGATATGCTCAATAGAATGAACGACATGATGAACAACATGCAAAAAGCACCTATGAGGGGACCAGGACAAGGGATACCTCAACAGGGACAACCAATTAGGCCACAAAAATGGTGTGCAATCGAGGGTAAATGGATCAACCATGAGACCCACGAGTTCTACTTCCGACCAAAGTATGATGGGAATATTCAGTACGTGCCTATGAGGCCACAAGGACAACCCATGTATAGATATCAGCCTAATATGGTCCAAGCTCAAAGACCACTGATGGGTATGGAAAGACCTCAACCTGTGTTGGCTCAACAACCTCCGTATCCAGGACATAATGCAGTGCATGTAAAGTACATGCACTCCGAAGGAGTCATAGATTAACAAGCATTAGTGCCTGTTACACCCTATGCGGAGCCTAGTCCATCTACAATAATGGTAGAAAGAGATTGGTATAATTCACATCCACCACCAATGGGAGAACCCGTGACTTATGCTCCACCAGAGCTCGCACCAATGTATTATGTAGCTAATCAAGGTGTCCGACCTCCCATGGTAAGACCCCTGATTAAACCAAGAACATGATCATTGAAAAAATGAATGCCCAGAGCCTGAAGAAAACCTCAAGCCGGTTGAAGCCTATTGCATACAATGTTGCAAAAAGGGAGGACACTTTTTGGAAGATTGTACTAAAAATCCTTTAAACAAGGGTAAAACAGTAGTAAACGTAGTCCAAGTGATACCTAGTAGCTCATCTGAGAGTGAACCAATTGTTCCAATCAAGGTAATCACTAGAGACCAGGCTAAGAAAAAGAAACACAACTCCTCTGATGATTCGAAAAATATGAAAGTTTCCTTTCAAAGGATCAAAAGAAGTAGAAGCAAAAGATATGAAATGAGAGAACAAAAACAACGGGCTGAAATTGAGGAAAAAGCAAAAAAGCTATTCCAGGAAAAGGTGAAAGAAACTAGAAGTGAAATCAAGGAAACAACCGTGAAATCAAGGAAACAACCGTGAAATCTAGAGGATCCATTTTGGTTGATAAAAATTTTGAACCTATTAATGCAGCCTTGGAAGCCTACCAAGCAGGACTTAAAGCACGTCAAAACATGGAAAACAAATGAAAAAACTATCCTTCTCCAGACATGGAAGCAACTAAGATTGAAGCTTATCAAAATTTGGTAAGAATCACACAAGAAATGTTAGAAAAACAAAAACCCAAGCTCGAAAGTATGGCAAAACCTGAGGATCTTGTGGTAAGAGACATTAAGAAAAATCCGATGTGGTGGTAGAACCTCACCTTGAAACAAAAGAACCAGAACTTGTAGTTCCGGACAATGAAGATACCTTAGATAGAATTCCATTCGTAGAGGGGGACTGGCCAGGACACTTATGGAAAAAATTAGAGAGATCAATGATGGGAGCCTAACTTTAAAGTCAGCTCCTATAGAGGAAGTTTGGTTGGACAACCTACCTTTTGATATGAACATGGATGTACAATCCTTGTACGGGGATTGCGGATCTGAAGCTTCGGGAATGTCTAAACCATTGACCTTGAAAACATTACCCTCTTACTTGGGAGATAATGAAGATGAATCCATAGTATGTAAGACCACTCAAGTAAAAAGAGCTGAACAGACCCTAGAAGTAGACAACATTCATTCAATCATGTCTACACCCATCCAATGCACTCTTACCTTGGGAGAACTATTAAAACTCATACCATATTTATGGAATGATCTATAGAAAACCCTAGAGAAGGTGGGGATAACGGGGCTAATCTCAAAAGATTTGGGAAGATTAAAAAATGAAATGGACAACAAAGAGATTTGATCTATTCCAATGAACAAAGGTGGAGAATATAACGAAGAAGGAGAAGGAAACGCAACCCTTCCAGTGAAATAGAATGACATTGAAACCATGGAAATACTGGATAGTGAAGCAGGCATAGTCATAACCATGAAAGCAGTATGGGAATCCTGGGGACAACCAGTCATTAGACAAACTCCAATGAAATTGCAATTGGCTGATGGACACATTGAGAGACCATTAGGGCTGCTTGAAAAAGTGATAGTCAATTCCTGTGGAATTGAAAATTAACACACTTTTGACATAGTAGACTTTGGAAAAAAAATCAACTATGAAATCATATTGGGAAGACCTTTCATGCGACATGTATAGCTTATCTAAGATTGGGGAAACAATTATTTGTACTTGAAGCAAGTGGGATCTATAACAAGGGTAAATCTAAAAGATCACACTTATAGAGATGTCTTGAAAACACCCATACAAAAGTTTGATTCAGTCTCTTTGGCTGAAACTAAGCTTTTATCCTGGTTAAACAAAGACACTCCTATTTGGATGTGTGGAGTTTCAAAAAATGGGAGTTTAAAACAAGAAGAATGTATTCTAGAAAGGGATTGCACAAATGAAGCCTATGTACCTGAACCCTTTCCAGAGCATTTGTTTGAGCCATTTGAGTGGACTCAAATTTTAGCGACAATGGATGTATGTGTGAATACGTCTATGCTTACTCAATTTTGCAATGAAGATGGCTACGACATAATTCCCATCCAAATGATTTCAACCCTCAATAGTGAAGATGAAAATGAGGAACCCAAGGACTCAATGAAAGCTCAACAAGTCTTTTCAGACCTCTACTACGATTCAATAGATGAGTTAGACGAACACTCAGTTACCTCAGAAGATTCGGGGTCAGAAAAAGAACATTTGAGAGCTAAGCTACTCTTGAAAGGAGGGGAGGAAACATTTTTTGACTTTCCTAACCAGAAATCAAAAGACAAAAATGGTGTAGACGAAAAAGAGACACCAGAAACCTGAAAACACGACCTATGCCATCAGTCTCCAGTAGAACACAATTTCTGATGCAGATAGAGGCACATGATTGTGTCAAGGACAAAATCACTGGCAGATATCCTTCAAACAAAAATCCAGAAATGTCAAAAATATCAAGAAAAACAAGGAAAAATACTCAAGTAAAGCCAAACGAAGAGGACAAGGGGCCAATCATGACACGAGTTGAGCGGAAAAAGAAATATCAAGAGTTGAAAAAAGCTCTAAAGGAGATATATACGACCAAAATGGAAACCATGGAAGAGGATGGTAAGAATGTAATGAGTGTTCCCTCACATTACAAAAAGTATACTCTCCAAGATCAAAAAATCATAGTCGAACAACCTGTTAGGGAATTACGGAAACAAGGCAAGTCCTACAAAGGGCCCGAGAACACGAAAAAGATAGACTTGGCTGAAGCAGGGGAAGAATCTAGGCCTGCCTACATTGCAAACGACCTAATAGAGGAAGAAGAAGAGATTTTGCTAATCTTCCTAAAATAATATTGAGATATCTTCGCTTGGTCATACAAGGATCTCAAGGTTGTTGATCAAAAAATTTGTCAGCATACCATACCCATGAGAGATGATGCGAAACCAAGTAGACAAAGGCCATACACATATAATGAAATATTTACCAGGAAAATCAAAGAAGAGATTGAGAAACTAAAGGAAGATGAATTCATTTACAAAATTGAACTCACAGATTGGGTGTCTCCAATTGTGGTAGTACCCAAGAAGAATGCAAAATTACGAGTGTGTGTCAATCTTAAAAAAGTGAATGCAGCTACTATTAGAGACAACTTTCCTCTTCCAATCACTAAGCATGTTTTAGAACGAGTTGTAAGAAAAGAAGCGTACAATTTCTTAAATGGATTTTTGGGATACAATCAACTTCTGGTTGATCCAAAACATCAACATAAAACTGCTTTTGCAATGGAATGGGGTATTTTTGCCTATCGGGTTATGCCATTTGGGTTAACTAATGCTCCAGCCACCTTTCAAAGATTTATGATCCATGCTTTTAAAGAATATCCAAGAAAATTCTTGGAAGTATACATGGATGATCTATGCGTACATTCATCAATCCGAGCTGATCATTTTGAACACCTCAAAAAGGTATTCAAAAAATGTAGACTTTATAGGATTTTCCTAAATCCTAAAAAGTGCACATTCATGGGTAGACAGGGAAAAATTCTTGGACATATAGTGTCTAAAAATGGCATAGCTAGTGATATTGAAAAAATTCATGTCATTTGCTGATTTACCTAGACCAACAACAGTCAAGGGGGTTCAAGCTTTCATGGGGCATTGTGGATATTACGGGCGGTTCATTTACATGTATGTTATAATTGCAAAACCCATGTATAGCTTGATTACACACTTTGAATGGACTGAGGAATGTGAAGAATCCTTCATGAAGGTTAAGCAAGCTCTCACCTCAGCTCCAATATTGAAAGCACCAGATGGATTAAGATATTCCACATACATGTAGATGCTTCTAATTTTTCCATAGGCTGTATACTAGATCAACCAGGAGACATAAAAATTGACATTCCTATTTCTTATGCTAGTCGACAGTTGAACATGGCAGAAAAAAATTACAGTATCACTGAAAGAGAAGGGTTAGGAATGATCTATGCTGTTAAAAAGTATAGACATTACCTATTAGCCAACAAGTTTGTATTCTTTGTAGACTACCAAGCTTTATTGTATTTGGTCAACAAGCCATGTAGAACAGAAAGAATAGTGAGATGGTTCATCATTCTTCTGGAATTCGATTTCACTGTGGTTGTAAAAAAGGGCACTACACATCAAAGAGTAGATCATTTGTCAAGGATTATTTTAGGAGAATCACCTAAAGGGGTAGACAATGGTCTACGAGATGCCTATTTTTTCCCCGTGGAAATGATACCTCGATGGTCAAAAAACATGGTATCATTGATGACAATAGCTCAAGTGGAGTCACAAATACCACTTCCTATTACAATCAGATTAATCGAGCAATCGGTCTGACTATGTATCAATTACTAGCTGGTAGGCTATACAAAAGAAATTGAGATGGAATATTGCTCTTATGCATTAATCTTGAGGAGGAAAACCAGTACCTAAGTCAAGCACATATTACCATAGTAGGACTTCACTTTGCGGAAGACCAAACTATGCAAAGAATCTTGAGCCTTGGAGTATTTTGGCCGACTATGAGGAGTGATGTTTGATCTTTTGTAAAGAATTCTCCTCAATGTAAAAAACAGACACCCATACCTCATGTAAATTTGTTCCAAATGTCACTTGTTCCTAAGTGGAGTAACTATCTAGTTACTTACTTATCAAGCCGAACATTTCCTGAGGATATGAGTAAACACTATCAAAGACCAATTGAAACTGAAGCAAGACACTATGCTCTTATTGGGAACCAATTGTATCGGAGAGGTAAATATCAACATTTGCGTCTTTGTGCAAATGAAGACGAGTATATTCCAATTATAGAACAAGCACATGCTGGATTAGCTGGAGGTCACTTTTCTAGTGAGACCACCGCAAGAGCAATCTTAATGGTAGGCATATGGTGGCCAACACCTTTTGCAGATGCCAAAGAATATGTTCAAAGGTGTGATACTTGTCAACGAGAAAAAATTTCAACACGTGTAGATAGCATGCCCTTAAGACCAATGATGGGGGCTAGAGCTTTCGTGAAATGGGGGATAGATTTTGTTGGGACGATACAGCCACCTGCTTATATAACCCAAGCTCAATATATCATTGTAGCTACAAACTATTTGACCAAGTGGACCAAGGCTAAAGAAACTCAAAAGAATGATACGAAAACCATTGCCTCATTCTTATATGAGTATGTATTCACGAGATATGGACTGCCAATAGAAATTGTCAGTGATAGGAAAATCATTTCCTCAATGAGGTAATCGAGTATGTGCTTAATGAGTTTATGGTCATCCATAACAAATCAGCTCCCTATCACCCACAAGCAAACGGAAAAGCTGAGCATACAAACAAAATTCTTAGCTCGGTACTGACTAAAGTGGTAAGTTCAGGAAGGAAAGACATGGAAATGAATCTCCATGCAACTCTATGGGCTTATCACGTTTCATTCAAAACAGCTTTAAATGCTACACCCTTTAACCTTGTTTATGGTCTTGATGCCATACTTCCAATAGAATTTCTATTGCCGACATTAAGGGTAGCTAAGGATCTTGAGTGGACTGGACATGAATTGTTAGAAATCCTTGAAGATTTAGAAAGCTAGATGAGCAAAGGCTAACTGCTGTAGCTCACATCTATGTACAAAAGCAGAAACAAAAACAGTATTTTGATTCCCATCTAATAACAAAAATCTTCAAGAAAGAGGACTTAGTTTTAGTCTATTCCCTTAAGCAACACATTCCCAAGTTTAAGAAAAAGGAAAACAGATCGTTTATCATTGAAGATGTATCTCCAAGTGGAGCAGTAAAGTTGTCCACCCTAGATGGTGAACCAATGGCTAATTGGATTTGTGGATGTCGTTTAAAGAAATACAATTTACCGCTAACCAATGAATTGTTAGAAAGAATTCATGCAACCAAGCAAAGGAGGATTAAATGAAAACAGGTTATTGATGAAGCCAAAGAGGAAGCTCGGCTTTGGGTACTCAAATGGAAAGCTGCTCTCAGGAATCAACAAATACCGATTCCCATCAACACTCTGGAAATAGATGACCGAAAATGGAAACTGCCTAAAGATGCAGTTTCAACAGATGATGAATGGTTAGATGGAATGGACCTGCGCATCAAAGAACAACTCAATAATCATAACACAAATGCTTTGGTTAACACAGGAGCTAGAGTAAACGCAGACAGTTATTCCACGTACAAGAAAGAAATAAGTTAGTCTTTGACAGTAGGAATAGCGACAATCAAAGGATGTAACAAGCACCCAACCCCAACATTGGGAGTAGTCAACTTGAATGTGATAGTACATGGATGTTCATGTCCTCATTAGTTTGTATACTTACCAGATGAACACATGAATGAGACGATGATTCTTGGAATTCCTTGGATACGGACATACAAAGCAGTACCAGATTGGGATACAAATTAGCTCAAGCTATCACCTAAAGGCAGGAAACTCATTGTTCCAATTTCACCCATCAAGGAGGAATGGAAAGGAAGAAATCAGCAGACCAAACCACGAAGTAATCAATCTTCTCCATCCTCTCGACAAGCAAATGCTATAAGTAGCATGCAAGGAGTCAGGCAAATCTGGGTACCAAAAGCACAGGTTAAGGACAAGCCGATTCAAATCTGGGTGCCCAAAACATCACCAACAAAACCAAAGAAAGGTCTAAGGGTCAAAACACAGAGACGAGCATCTCCGAGAAAGGAACCTCACTTGAAATGGATTTGGTAGAAAAAGGAGCACTTATCTTCTCCAAAAACCGTAAAACCAATCAAGCAATGGAGAGCTAAGTCTCAGAAGACTCCACCACACCATTCCACACCAAGGAAACCAACCTACCAATGGTGAGAAAAATCTCGACAATGGTCAAAAGTGCTACCAATAGCTCAGGCAATTAGTGTGCTGAAGCATCCTAATGGTACAATGAAAAAGAGAGAACACAAGCTACAAGATTTTATCTTTGGAAGACAACATCAGAAAACCTCGACATCAGAAACCCTTGAGTTAATTACTCAAGATCCAGCTCTTGTACATCATAGTGGTTTGAATTGCATTGATCTTCAAAGCATGGTAGAGCCAAACACGACTATGCATAAGACACAATTGTTCAACCTATGCACACAATCGTCCCGGAGTATGCCATCTAGGAGGAGTGGAAGGGCACTAAGTAATTAAGGGCAATGTCTGAAGAGGGAGGAAAAAGTTTGATGTTAACATGTGATTTTTTGCAAAATTACCTAATAATGCCCTTATAATTCATCATCAAGGGAAAATTCACTGATAATATCTTCCGGATGAGTGTAAATAGTGTATATACTATCAGAAAATCATTAAAAAATAGTCCTTTTTGGTTATTTTTCATCATTTTTCTTGATAATGAGACTTAAAAATGGAGAAAATCCAACAAAAAACAATATAGATGTGTTTTTCAATGGATTTTGTTAATTATTGGATTTTACTTTGCTTTTTTAGCACATTTTGTTATTTTCTTAGATTTTTTAATAAACACGTCAAAATTAATAATAAATAGTAAAGGAGCTCATATGGAAAAAGGAAGACATGGTGGTGATCAGAAAGACAAGGCAGATAAGCACAAAAATTTTCAATGAAACCAGAAGATGAAAGCGGGAAGCCTAAATTAGGCGGCCAGACCTACTTTTGCAAAATTCTTGCAGAATGAGCTACAGGAATCCGATCGGTGAAATTTTTGAGGCTAACATAAATTTCACGGCCTAGCAGGACTAGCGGGGGAATCTGGGGAACAATTTTTTGGGAAGTTCGGGTATAGATATTCCAGGTAGGCTAGAACAACCTCATTTCCACTTGTCACCTTTGCAGAGAGAGCTTTTCGACCTCTTTCGCGCGTACTTTTCAGAGTCTACAGTTGCCCATTTTCAGCGCCGTCTCACATGAGACATGAGGGGTAAGTTCTTTACTCATCAATGATCCATTTTGTATGGCCGGTAACTAATCTAAACCCCTAGAAAAAACCCTAGAATCCAAGCATCGCACGAAGACATACGACCAAAAATTGACCATAGCGACCTGTCAGCTTGACCAAATCAGATGGGATTTGAACTGTTGCATGCCCTAACATATTAGAACCTTTCTATATCATCAGTTGACCATTCGGCAGGGGTCGAAGGGGTCCCCAGTAAAAAAGGTAGGTTTTTGGAAGATGCCAAAATTTGGTTCTGACTCCATAAACAGCTTGCCTACGAGGTTTATATACAATGTATATGATTGGTTTCATTAAATCAATCAAACAAAGCCCTCGAAATTTGGTTATGACTCCATAAACAGCTTGCCTACGAGGTTTATATACAATGTATATGATTGGTTTCATTAAATCAATCAAACAAAGCCCTCGAAAAGCAAAAAACGGCTCGAAGGTTACAAAGCGTCAAATTCGACATACGAGGTCAAACTGACTCCAAATGAGCGAGAATTGGATGAGTTGCTTCACGACTATGTTGCGGACAAGTGCAAAGCCTCACAACTGACAAACCAACTCAACAGACAATGTAGTCACAGAAATCGATGATTTCAAAGTCGACAAAGCACAAAGTGATGCTGACAAGACCAAACTTGACCAAATTCAATTTAGGACTTGTTTTGGGTGTATATAATGTGTTTAGGTCAAAATTCTTAAGTTTTGCAAGAAAATTGTGACTGTTGTAAATAATAATGACTATTTACTTTTGTAGTATTTTTTCTTGGAAATTGTATAATCACCTCACCTATCATGTGTACACACCTATTACATGCCAAAAATCAAGTATGAGCCAAAATGAGCACCTATAACTTGAAAAGTTACCAAAAAACGCAAAGAAGTCTTTACAAGTCAATTTTTGAGTTATGGACCACAATTCTTGATCCAAATCACCTCATATCACATACATAAGGCCTATACAATGCCTAGAACCAATTTGTACCAAAAAATATTGATTTTGGTAGGAAAGTAATTAATAATCGTGATTATTTACTTTCTAGCCAAAATGGAAGAATTTAGATATTTTGCCATCATACATCCAAAGTACATGATGTGTTAAGCCCACTAGCCAAGTTTGAACCAATTTGGAGCTCAAAATCTCAAATTTCCATTATATCTATTGTTTCAGAGACCTAAAGCCAACATTTGGTACCATTTTCACCCTATGCATCCAAATGAGCCCATATTTCACTTAGAGCATGTATTTGGTATATACTTCAAGCCTGTGATGCCAAGTTTGTAAAAAGTTGGAGAAATTACTCAGCTATAAATAATCGCGATTATTTACTTTGGTTGCAAATTTTTGTTTGGACTTTACAATTTTGTTCCTTGCATGTTTTTATGCATCTATGCTTGTTCAAAAACTGATTTGAAGCAAACTAGACCAAAATTGTCAGCATTTTAGACTAAAGGACACTTCAGAGAAAAATCCATCAAATCTGCTAACTTTGACACTCTATTCACTGAATAGGATCCATACAAGCAGTAGAGAGGGCCAAGAAGAAGCTCAACCAGAAAGAAAAGTTGCAAGAAACAACCAGCATACCAATTGGACCCCGATTCAATCAAAACCGCCAAGGCAACCTATCTCTCAAAGGAACAACTTGAGGAGCATCACACCATAGTGTTCACTAACAGATTCAAGAGCAAAGAGGGACATCAAGTAGAGTTGCAACTCTTACCAAAGAAGTGTATGATGTCTCCGTAAAGCCCGAAACCAAAGAAGCCAACCGACGGCTAGGACTTAGAGATTTTTATGAACAAAAGCCGTGCATAGTGGACTTCCAAAAAACTTACGAGCTTTTGTCCACGATCAAGGAAGATGGAACTGCACAGATTTTTGACCCACAAGGGAATAAAGTTGAAGTGGTGATCACCAAGGAAATAGTGGCAGAAGCACTCAAATTGCCCACAGAAGGAATGACAATGAGGGCAAGGGATAGGAAGACAGCTAGAACTTTCACAAAAGAAATCGCCGCGGCCACCTTTACAGATCTAATTCACAAATAGGTTGAAGATCCAACTAGGTTATAACTACCACCAACACCTCCATTTCCTTGCTAAGAGGCCGCCAAGGTATACATCACCAAACCATGTGGTTGCCACCATCTTCACGCAAGTCCTCAAGTCAACAACCAGACAACCGGTTGACCATGCACAATATGTTTTGACCACTTTGAAAGGGATAAAGAAATAAGGAAAGATCACATACCTGGGTACACCAGAGGTGTTGACAAGGATTGCATATACCATGCCATCGGCATGGCCCACAACCTACCACCTGCCCCAGATCAAAACACTTGGATAGTGTCAGCTCAACCATCTCCTCGAGCTAAAAGATCTGCCAAGAGATCCTACAAGTCTGATGAAGAATCGAATGAGAGCTCACTAGAACAGCACAATAGTGAGAGCTCAGATAATGAAGAAAAAAGAGCGTGACGGGAGAAAATGAAGAGAAAATCCGTGGCAACACACCTAGAAGTGCCTCTTGGAAAGCAAGCCTGGTTTGAAAGAGAGAAACACTCATACCAACGTAGCTGCCAAGCACAAGGAAAGGACCCAAAAAAGTGGGTGCCTAGTGGGCTTAAGGGACCAAGAACCAAGCGTCACACCAAGAAGTAGGCTGAAAAACCCACGGAAGTACTGGAATGGATGTATCAAGAGGCAGAAGCTTTAAAGCTAAAAGAAGCCGAATAAGTGGCGAGAAAAGAGAAAGAGGTGGCAGAACATCAAGAGCATGCAGAGGAGGAAGCCACTGCACAAGGAAAAGAACAACGTGCTCGAGGTGATGTGTCTCCCTGCACCTCTTTCCCTGTTTTTGAACACCAGGATCACCCAATGACGAGTCCACCACCATCACCGACAATTAGAACCACAACAAATGAGCCAACAAAATAAGCAGAGCTTGAATAGGGAAAAACAGATGAATCTACACAAGAATCTGAACATCAAGAAGCAGCAAAAACAACACAACCAATAGCTGTCTCTACTCAAGAGAAGCAAATAGAGAAAGAGCCAAAGACAGAAAAGGTAGCCAGTCTTGCACCAGAAGAGGACTCCGCAAAATTTGAGCACACAAAAGAACAAGAGGTTGAGGAAACACCCTCTATCTAAACACAACAAGATAAGAATGTTATACCACACTCTACCTCAACGGAGAAAGATCAGCAGCCACAAGGGCAACAACAACAATCAACAGCCATCACGCAACCAGAGATAAAAGAATCTACAGAAACATCAAGACAACTGACACAAAGCGAAGATTGGAAATCAAATGATGAAGTCATTCTGCAAGTGAGAAAATATGCTAAGCAAATGCAGGAGATGACAGAAAGACTTCGCTCAGGCGCACTTGGTCGTAGCACACGGGCCAAAGAGTTAGAGATATGATTGACGCACTCCAAGGGGAGTTGGATGACAAACTCAATGTCATCATAGATCTACAGGGGCAAGTACAGGAGTTAAGAGAAAAAGCTGAACAACATCAACTCACTGGAGATAAGAAACAAAAAGACATGGAGGAACTGGGTGAGTTGCTCACAAAACTGTCAGATGCATGCAAAGCGAAGGATGATCAGCTGATGGAAGTTACAAATGAACTTCTATCTACAACCCTATCAGCTCAAAAGATCCAAGTATAGTTAGATGTAGCCAACTCTTCCCTAGAGTACTCAGAACAAAGAATCAATGATCAAGCGATACTCTTGCGGCAAATACGAGAAAATCCAGCCGTCGTCTCGATCAAGGGAACAGACGAGGTCTACAAGGCGTTCGAAAAGATAAATAAAGACCTCAAGCTGGAGCTAAAACTAGAGCAGTCTTAGCGTAAAGACCTAGCCTTGATGCGGGTCCAAGGAGAAGACGAGCTGCTGAAGGAGATAGTTGAACTCAAACGAGTCAACCAACTACTGAAAGAGGGAAGGATAGAAACGCAAGAAGAGGGAGGCAATTCGGAGCAACCTCAGATAGAAATCCCCTCAGTATCATTTTCTAACATGGAGACACAGTCCACAGTAGAGCTGAGCGACGAGGAAGAAATTCAAGTACCAACTACCGAAGCAGACACAGTGCCCATGGTCCAACTCTCAAAGGCTGAAGAAGATGCACTGAGGAAAAAGTTACACAAGAGGTAGATGAGCAGTGGAAGGAAGCAATGGATTAGGAGTTGAGAGTACTTCATTCTGTCAATGCCACACAACTCACTCCCAATCAAATAAATGTGCAATGGCACCAACGATCCCTGCCCTACCCTCTGATTAAAGTTGAGTTGCTGCAAGTAAAAGAAAGGATTTACACAGACATGCAAGTCGAGGGGGCAGATAAAGACCCCCCAAAGTGGAGGTTGAGCTGGCTGAACAAGAATCCCAGGTACTTGATTCTGTTTACAAGAGCACCTGCGCCCTTGCAAAAGGATCCTACCTTCTATCCAAGGACCTGGATAACACATGAGGCACTACTAAAGAAGTGGCCAACTTGGCTGAATAACCCCAGATTGCCTGCTCCAAAAAAGGGACAGTTGACTCGGACTGAAGAATACATGGTGAAGACCCTAAAGGACGCCATGTCATTCTTTAAAAGTCTACCAGAATTGTCATGTGCTATGTTATAGAAAATCTATTGAATTTGCATCGAAGTGTTCAATGAGTTAGAGCAAGCAAGCACCCATTGGATGTCATTCCTCAAGGGTAATAAAGGGTTGTGCTATGATCTCAGTGGCCAACCTCTTGAAGAAGTCCTCTATGGCTTCTAAGCAAGGTGCATGTTTCTACCTTCTCACAATATGCTAGCGTTCGAGGAAGCGTTCTACATGGGATTCTTCACTTGGCAAACAAAGATATTTGCACCAGCGATCGGCAACCTGACCTCAAGGTTTGTAGGCTACTTAGTAGTGGAGCTGAAAAATAGAGTAACTATGCAGTTCTTGCAAGTGCCGGATAAGGAACGGAAAATTAGATATCAAAAGGCTCTAACAGTGCTTAAAGATCGCCTCGCTAGTTGCCAGTCCGAAGACTACTTCAGCCCATAAAGCTGTGTCAAGGGACGACACAGGCGAGGAGGGGGGAAATGTTAGCAGCAAGCTAACACAAATACCACGGATACCATTTTTTGGAGTTCTCATTGTAAAAACACTTATTATTTTGATAAATCGGGAATATTGTAACTCCTATTTTTTGGATAAACCTTGTAATTGATGAGCCGGGTCTACAAGCTTCCAGATTGTATCAACTTGTCATTACCCATCTTTGATAAAACTCCCAGATTATTGTGGAACGATGTGATGGTGCTCCAGAGCGATGACGCTCCTCGTACCACCTCCTCTGTGCTGGGGTGACAAAGAAGAAAGAAACTCATCATCATCCATACCTGCATTAAACGCACGAACATTTAATCTTAATATTGAATGGAGAAGAAAACATGGACAAGTTATAATCTATACTATAGATAATAGGGAGAGGCATTCCTGCGGGGAGAGAGAGAGAGAGAGAGAGAGAGAGAGAGAGAGAGAGAGAGAGAGAGAGAGAGAGAGAGAGAGAGAGAGAGAGAGAGAGAGAGAGAGAGAGAGAGAGGACTCATAAAGGGGGAGGGATTCTCGTGTAGAGAGATTCTTGTGAAGTTCTTGTTAATTTGTATGTAGCTGTGGTGATAAGACACTCTAGTCAGACTTTCACGACACACTGAGGAGTGTCCCTGCTTGTGAGACTGCTCAGACTACGCCGAAGGATTATGACCCCTGAGGGGTAGCAGATGATGGGCTGCATGCGACAGTTGTGTAGACAGGTTTTTTGACACACTGTCATGATCTCTTGGAGGGCTCAGGATAAAGCCTCCAAGGATTATGTTATTGCTACGCTGCATTGGGAGTTTCCAGCTCCCTCTTTGGAGAATACTCTCGCCTTGAAGTAGTTGTATATGTTTGTACATCTGTAAGTTCTTAATGGAGTGTTGTGTTTGTTGTAGGACCCTTACATGCAGCCGTTGAAACCATAGGAGCTAGCCAAGATTGAGAGGGAGAGAGAGAAAGAATGGAAGGAAACATGAGAGGGAGGAGAGGGAAGGAGCATACCTGGAGTGAAAGCAATGACGATTAAACACAATTTAGATTTCTCAAGTATAGCATATAGACAAGAATGGACAAAAAGCCACGTGAATACAATATATATTATAAAACGGAGCAAAATTGTTCAAATACAATGTTTATGGCTTTAATGTTAAAGAATATGATGTTAAAGAATATGTCCATTGTGCTATGGGTGGTCGGCGGACACTGACTATACTATGTTGTAAATATACTTTGGATAATAGTTAAAAGAGAAGAAGAGAAGAGCAGCTCGTTGAATGGCTGCTGCAGGGTAACGATTGTGTGTGTGTGTGTCTCGATGTGTGTTGGTGTGTGTGCATAGTCTTCTTTCCTACCTTCTCCATCACCTGCGCACTCTACAAAGTGGTATCAGAGCTCAGTTTAAGGAGCTACAATCAATACACAGATTTCCACAGCTCTGGAAAACAACAAAAAAGAGAGGTTTTTTGGTCATAACTCCCTCACCCGAACTCGGAATACAGTGATCCAGGAGTCTATCTTTATGTTTTTGGGCATTTCAGACGCATTGGAATACTCAGATTTGCCAAAATCTGTAATTTTTTTTGTAGCAAACAGCCAGCTCACACAAGCATAGGAGATGTCCAGTTTTGCACTCGGCAGTAGATTTACAGGTTACAGGTGAAGAATTCAACATTTACATAGGTTTTGGAGAGTGATATAGAGCTTTTGCATCATGATATTGTGTTATCAAAGATTATGTTTGGTTGTTGTGGGTCCGTTATGAACAGCCGCCTTTGTAAGAAAGGTTGTGGGAAGAAGTTGAGGCGGTTATATTGTCAGATTGAGTACTTTGTGGTTATGTATGGATATGCGGTCAATGTATTTTGGAAAACTGCAGCCTTTGTGAGGGTGGAGTGAGGTTTTTTGAAGCCTTGCCTTGGGAGCTTTGGTACCTTGGCAAGGTGGATTAGGTACTGGAGCGAACCTCCGACTGGCCCCGCGAAAGACCTCATATGTCGTTTACGACTATGGGAAGAAGGTGGATGTATGGATATGTGGTACATGACAGCGTATGGATTGCATTTGCATATAAGTCCATGTGGACATTGTTTTAGAGTATTTATGCATAGTATTGAGTCAGTCTGTGGCAAAGTGAGTCAGTGGATTTTCCCTTGGCAGTGAGAGATTTTCTGTCAGTGTTTATGAGCACTTTGGTTGAGATTGTCACTTGAGATATTGTCCAAATACAAACGAAAATCTGCCGAAATTTTGTCAAAATCCTTTGGAAGAAATTGAGAGAGTAAAGATGGCAGAAAGTTCAACTCAAGTCACACAGATTGTTGGAGAGAAGCTGACCAGAGAGAACTACATCATATGGTCTTACAGGATGGAGAACTTTATCATGGACAAAGGTTTATGGGATTACATTACAGGTGAACAAGAGTGTCCCGAGGTTGGTTTGGAACCAAACAGAGAGAATGTTGAAGCACATAAAACATGTCAAGCAAGAGTAGAAGCTTACAAGAAGTGGATCGAGAATTCAAGGAAAGTGATGCATTGGGTTTCAATATGCATTAGTGACTTCTTTATACCACATGTGAAGAAGGCTCAATCTCCAAAGGAAGCATGGGAGATACTAGCAAGAATGAACAGCTCCAATACAGAACCAAGAAAAGTTCACTTGAAGCAAAGGTTACATTGTGTATGGCGAGGAAATAGATCCATATCAGATTATGTGACAGAGATAAAGCAAATACAAGAAGATCTTGCGAGCATTAATGTTGAAGTTCCAGATGATTACTTAGTTTCAGTGACATTGAATGGTTTGGGACCGAAATACAAGTCTTTGGATACATCTATATCTGTTCGAGGACACATGCCTAATTTTGAAGAGTTAGTAAATCTTTGTTTGCAAGAAGAGGTGAAGTTAGGCAAGTCAGGTCCTTCTACATCAAATAACAATTCCAGAGATCAGGTTTTTTACTCTAGAGGTCGTGGAAACAATAGAGGTGGAAGAGGAAACTATGGTCGTGGAAACAATGCTGGAAGAGGTCAATGGAAAAACCAACAAAGTCAAAGTTACAATGATTATAGCCAAAGAGGCAGGGGGAGAGCCCGAATTCGTGGACATGGAGGTGGACGATTTGTACATCCTCAAAGAGATGGATATTGTAACAGATTTGGCATTTATGGTCACTTTGAAAGAGAATGTTACACAAGGCTAAATCAAAATCGTGATCGTGGTGGAAGAGGCCGAGGTTATGGCAGACATGGAGGAAACTTTGTTGGATACAATCCTCATGATCAAAATATATATGACAATAGATCGAGTGGACATTTATTTCCTATGGAGCATGTTGTTGGAAGCATGGTGGAGCCACATTATACAGATGATTGGTATTTAGATAGTGGTTCCACAAATCATATGACATATCATGGTGAATGTTTGACAGAAAAGAGAAATTAGAAGAGGATGAGTTTCTCGCTACAGGTGATGATACTATGCATCGGATTACACATTGCTAGAAAAAGATGGGACATACAACACATTGGGAGATATTCTATATGTGCCTTCAATCACAAAGAATTTAGCATCAATTGGACAAATGACAGATCAAGGGTTGCAAGTCCGTTTTAATCGTTATGGCTGCTTCATAGAGGAGTTTCACAAAGGCAGACCAAGCAAGATATTGGCACGTGAAAGAAAGAAAGGTTGCTTGTTCTCATTGGAAGTTGGAGATCCATGTTTACACAGCGGTATGTATGCAAACAAATCAGCCACTCAAGATAATTGGGCAGAGTTATGGCATAAGAGGATTGGTCATGTCAGTTTTAGAAGACTAAAGCATATGCAATAAAATCAAATTGTATGTGGATTACCAAATTTTGGCAGATTGAATTTTGATCATGTTTGTGAAGCTTGTCAATTTGGAAAGCAATCTTGTTTACCATTTCCAAAGAGGGGGAGAATTAGCCAAAGTCCTTTGGAAATTGTTCATTCAGATATTTGGGGACCTTGTGATCATGCTACACCAAATGGTTGTCGATATTTTATCACATTCACGGATGATTACAGCAGAATGACATGGGTTTACTTTCTAAAGGCAAAGTCAGAGGCATTTGAGGTATTCTTGGAGTTCAAAGTTATGGTTGAGAAAGAGAATGGTTGTCAAATTAAATGCCTACGTACAGATGGAGGGGGAGAGTACATGTCACACAGTTTTGATGATTACTTACGTGAACAAGGCATAAGAAGACAGATTACTTGCAGATACACACCACAACAAAATGGAGTTGCTGAGAGAAAGAATAGAGTCATAGCAGAGATTGCAAGAGCCATGATGAATGAGATGAATATGCCATTAACATATTGGGCTGAAGCAATTCATACAACAGTACACATTATGAATCGAACACCAACAGCTGCCATTCATGAAAATTCACCTTATGAGAGACTTTATGGGATCAAGCCAACAGTTTCCTACATGAAAGTTTTTGGATGTGTTTGCTATGTTCATGTGCCAAATGAAGCAAGAAAGAAGATGGAGCCAAAGGCAGTGAAGTGTATATTCTTGGGCTACCCAGTTGAAAAGAAAGGTTACAAGTGTTATGATCCTACGACAAGACAAGTTTATGTCAGTAGAGATGTCAAATTTTGTGAGCATGAACCATGGTATAAACCAAAGCCAGTGATGATAGAAGATGAGTATGAAGAGCAAGAGAATGTGCGTCATGTTGTTGATAAGCCAGTGATGATAGAAGATGAGTATGAAGAGCAAGAGATGTGCGTCATGTTGTTGATAAGCCAGGACCATCAACAAGAACTATTTCAGGACCACATATGGCAGAGGAGAGTACAGGAAGTGTCAACCCATGGAGTGGTCGTTTGCAAGATAAGAAGCAAGACGAGAAAGGCAAGAAGAAGGTGGTTGAAGAGAGTTCTGGAGATGAAAGACTAGATGAAGAGCATGGTTTACCACATTTGAGGACACCTGGCAGTAAGCATATTGAGAAATATGTACCCCCATATGCAAGAGTTGAAGAGAAGAGTGCACCACAATTGAGAAGATCAGAGAGGGTACGTTATCCAGTTGATAGATTGACATACAACGGTTACATGCGTACACATTATGCATACATGGTTTCACGTGTGCAACATAAAGAGCCTACATGTTTTCAAGAGGCAATTGGAAAATCAGAATGGGATTCATCTATGTATGATGAGATGGATGCTCTTGTGAAGAATGACACTTGGGCTTTGGTTCGCTTGCCAAGTGGAAAGAAAGCAATTGGTTCAAAATGGGTATACAAAGTCAAGTGCAAGTCAGATGGTAGTGTGGAAAGGTACAAAGCGAGGCTTGTTGCTAAAGGTTATGCACAAACAAAAGGTCTTAATTATGATGAGACATTTAGTCCAGTTGCAAAGATGACAACAGTCAGATTGGTGATAGCAATGGCAAGTATGTTCGGTTGGAAGTTACGGCAAATGGATGTCGATAATGCATTCTTGAATGGTGACTTGGAAGAAGAAGTTTATATGATACAGCCAGAGGGTTATCAACATCCAGAGTTTCCATATTATGTGTGTAAGTCAAAGAAAGCATTGTATGGTTTGCAGCAAGCATCTAGAGCTTGGTGTGAAAAGATAACCAGATTCTTGAAGAAGATTGGATTTAAACAGTCTACTACTGATCACTCATTGTTTTTGAAGCATGTTGATGGAGAGATCGTCGTTATTGTTATCTATGTTGATGACTTGATTCTCACTGGAAGTCATGATGAGCAAATTTTGCATGTCAAGAAGAGTTTGTTGAGAGAATTCAACATGAAGGACCTTGGTGAGTTGAGATATTTCTTGGGAATTGAAATTGTCAACACTTTATCAGGAATTTGGATAATACAAAGACAATACGCATTGGATATGCTTGATAAGTATGGAATGACAACGTGCAAACCACTTGATACACCTCTTGATCAAAATGTGAAGTTTTTTGATGATGGACATTACATTGAGGATGTCACTATGTATCGCAAGATGGTTGGAAGCCTTATTTACTTGATAATAACAAGGCCAGATTTGAGTTATGCAGTGGGTGTTGTGAGTCAATTCATTCAAAAGCCATGTAAAAGTCATCTTGATGCAGTGAGACGGATTATGAGATATGTGAAAGCCACTGTCAGTTATGGAATGTTTTATGAAAAGAATGGGAAGCTTTGTCTTTATGGTTACACAGATGCAGATTGGGCAGGAGATTTTATGGATAGAAGATTTTATGGATAGAAGATCTACAAGTGGTAATGCATTTTCCATTGGCAATGGTATGATAAGTTGGAGTAGCAAGCTGTAGCTTTATCAAGTACAAAAGCCTAATATTGTGGAGCAGCTTTGGCAGCATGTGAAGAGTCATGGTTGAGAGTACTTATGGTAGACTTTGGTTTTGACTATCTTGACAGTGTCATTATATATTGTGACAATATTAGCAGCATCATGTTGGCAAAGAATCCAGTCTACAATGCTCGCACTAAACACATTGAGGTACATTATCACTTCATTAGAGAAAAAGTTTTGGCAAATGAGATTGATTTGGTGTATGTGAAGACAAATGATCAAGTTTCGGATATATTCACAAAAGCTCTTGGAAAGGAGAAGTTTTGCTAGTTTCGTGAAGCATTGGGAATCCATCATATGCAAGCACTCTGAGCTTGAGGGGGAGTGTTAAAGAATATGATGTTAAAGAATATGTCCATTGTGCTATGGGCGGCCCGACACTGACTATACTATGTTGTAAATATACTTTGGATAACAGTTAAAAGAGAAGAGCAGCTCGTTGAATGGCTGCTGCAGAGTAACGATTGTGTGTGTGTGTGTGTCTCGATGTGTGTTGGTGTGTGTGCATAGTCTTCTTTCCTACCTTCTCCATCACCTGCGCACTCTACATTTAAGAGGTCTCTCTCTCATCCTCGCAAAGATCAACATAACTCCCTATGTTTATATAGAGTTCTCCGTTTAGGCAGATGTCCTCCGTTTCATTTTGTAGATCCTATACATGCACCCCATAGAGAATAGCAGCTTGATGCTCGTCTGACACCACCTCAACGTCTTCTGACTGAGCATCTTCTCCTATCTCCTCTATTGATGCCGCTGTGATTGGCACATGGTAGCCCTCATACGTTCATGCACTATGAGGGACTACCTCTATGACGTACCACTAGTTTGATGCAGACTTTGTAGGATGAAATATCACCTGGCACAGCCACATAACCTACATGAGAGCTTCCAAGCACATAACTTCTAAAATTGGATGTTAAATATTTACAGTCTTACTAGTTCACAATGCTCGGGTAGTACGAAAGTGTCTCTTAGGTCGGTCCATTTTTTAGTTGAATACCATTTTTTAATTGAATCCACCTCAAGGAAACTAGACTCTCCTCTGTGCACAGTAGCGTTGTGACCCTCCATGTTTATCTTGAACCATTGCACGTCGAACAAGTCAACAAACAATCCTCTATAATCGATCCTCAAAATCTCTTGAAGGGTGCGGAAGTAAGTGAATTCTGCCACTACAGGATCTGCATTAGAGGACCGCCGTTGATTATCCGTCGTCGATTAGACTGTTCAAATTTTGCCATGATTCCACAATCTTGTGTAAAACGCTTTTTGTCGATCCGTTTCACCCTAAAATGTTGACCTTTACACCATGCTGCTGTGTATGACTTATACTACAACCAACAAAGATTATGAGTGGCTGTTCAAACATCTATAAAGTTGTGAGTCATACATTGCAAACTTACCTTGGTCGCGCTGTTGGGGTATAAAGACCAATGTGGTCGCCCAGGTAAGTGGGCGGGCCGCCAGGTATGTACACATATTCTTTTGTAAAAACCTAATAAGAACTCACTATGCTCTACACATTACAGTAGAGCGACTTCACCATATCTTCGTGCTCTTCTTCTCGCACTCTCTCTCGTGTCACACTTCTGCTCGTACTCCTTCAACTGGTATCAGAGCTCAGATCGAGGCTCGGGGCAGCACTGCAGGAGGCTAGAGTCACCAACTCAGATTGGAGTGAAATTCGACAGGCGAAGACATGGCCCCAAATCTAGTGGGAAAGCCCGTAGGGTCCGTGTTGTCAGAATTTCATTCTCAGGTCATCTCGGCCACCGTTCAGCTTCGACAAAGGTCTGCGCAGGCCATTTTCGACTACATGGTCTCAGCGGGTGCAGATCCGACTCTGCAAATTTGGGGTTTTTGGCCTACGATTGCAGGTGCTGAGGATATCGACACTCCCAGAGTGCTGATTTGTGGCTGTCTACACATCGAAGGACGGCTCACAGTTCTTGGAGGCGTGTCACATACGACACGGGCGCATCTACACACAGACTGTAGCGATATCCACTAGTTCATCAGGTAGCTTGTGTTTGCTGCTTGATATTCCAGATTTCATCCTGACATTGCAGGTACTTCCACATGGGATGTATTGTTAGAGATGATGTATGTCTGTTGAGGGTTTGTTGGCTGTGAGTCACGCAATAAACAATCGCCGCAGCGGTTACAACATACAGTGGGAAATTTGTGGATGTATGACTTTGTGGGAAGTCTATGTACTGTAAGATTTACTGCAGCCTTTGTTGAGGGTCGAGTGAGGTTTTATTGAGCTGGGGGATTCTCGAATGTTGAGATCCTTTCGGTGATACAGGTCTTGGAGCGATCCCTCGAGCACCCTTAGATAGGCAGCTAGGATGTATTGACTGTGAGTTAGACAGTTGGGATTGCATCTTTGCTTTACTGCCGTTGAGGCATTGTCGCAGTCTATGCTTACAGGACAGTGACAGGACAGTCAGAGATAGTACATGTGCAGAACATGTTTACCCACAGCTTACAGTGTTAGAGAAACAGTGGTTTTTTGAGCTGTTTTTTGGTCTGTTTTTGAGTACACCAGAGACATTTTACAAAGGAGACTCTGCCGAAATTTATGCGGAATCTGAAGCTTTCTTGGTTCATTTGACAGGTTGATATTGGTTCAGAGGTCAGTTTACACTTGAAACTCTGCCAAATTTTTCCCAGGAAAGTAAACCACTATGAAGCGTAGCTATGGCTGGATCATAGGACACTGCTCTTTACAATATCAAGAAGCTGGATGGAACCAATTTCCCATTGTGGAAGAAGCAGATTTGGCACGTGTGGGTACAAAAGAAGCAGATAAAACCTATAAAGCTCAAGGGGATAAAACCAGAAGATATGGACGAAGATGAATGGAGAAAAATGGATGAATTGGCACTTTCTACCATTATGCTGACTTTGGCAGAAAGCGTTTACTTCAATGTAGCAGACGAGATGTCGGCTTATCAAGCATGGTTAAAGCTGAGTGATCTTTATGAGAAGCAGAGTGCAGCTTCACAGGTATACTGGCTTAAGAAGCTTGTTGGCTTGAAGATGAAAGAAGGGACACCTATGTCCAATCATCTGAATGAATTCAACACAATCTATAGTCAGTTGTGAGCTCAAGGTGTCAAGTTTGATGAACCTATTAGAGCTATGTTCCTGTTGATCACCTTGCTGAAAAGTTGGGACACTTTTCGCACAACTTTGAGTAATTTTGCACCTCCAGATGGTTTGAACATAGCAGGTGTAGAAGGAAGTCTGCTTACTGAAGAAACCAATAGAAAGACAATGGACAAAGGCAAAGGAACAGCCTTAGTTGTCAGGGGAAGGACCAAAGAAAAGTACAAAGGTGGAAAGAGGAATCAGTCTCGTAGCAAGTCCCGCAGTGCTAAAGGCAAGAGTGACATAGAATGCTACCATTGTGGCAAGAAGGGTCACATGAAAAGAGACTGCAGAGAATGGAAAGCAGAAAAAGGCAAAGAGAAAGCTGAAGACCATGGTGAGAAGAACAAGTCCTTAGTGAAGATTCAAGAAATAAATGTGACAAACACTGTTGCAGAGGATGACAGTCTAGTGTCAGGAGACATCTACTTCTTGAAGAATACAATGGACTCAGCTCTTCTTACAGCATCTGATGGAAATGCACTGAGTGATTGGATTATAGACTCAGGGGAATCACTTCATGTGTCTCCAAACAAGGAGTGGTTTACCTCTTATGTGACCACTAAAGATCATGTTCGGCTAGGCAATGGGCAGACATGTGAGATCTTAGGTGTTGGAGATGTTCAATTGAAGTTTCAGAATGGCTCTTCTTTCACGCTGAAGAATGTGAGACATGTTCCCGCAATTACAAAGAACTTGATCAGCACAGGTTTACTTGATGATGCTGGCTACGTCACCACTTTTGGACAGAACATGTGGAAGATATCCAAGGGTTCTATGACAGTAGCACATGGAGTAAAGTCTGGAGGACTTTACATGATTTATGTATCAAATGTCTCTAAAAATGTAATCAATGTAACCGAGCAGCCGAACGTTTCTTTGTGGCATAGCCGATTAGGACATATGTCCAAGAAGGGAATGGAAATCTTGTCTCGTTCTGGTTATTTTCCTGGATTTTCATTTAATTATTTTGAATTCTGTGAACATTGTCTGTATGGTAAGCAAACACAGCAGCCACATAAGCATAGAAGCAGTAGAAGAGATACGCAGTTGGCACTTGTTCATAGTGATTTGTGTGGACCTATGCCTAACCTATCTCTAGGGGGAGCTTCTTACTTTATGACATTTATAGATGATTACTCGAGGAAAGTATGGGTTTACTTTATCAAGCACAAGGATGAAGCGTTGAGTGTTTTCAAAACGTTTCTGACACTTGTGGAGAATCAGAGTGGCAAGAAGCTTAAATGCTTACGCACTGACAATGGTGGAGAGTATGTTTCAAAGGCCTTTCAGGACTTTTGTGAGTCAAACGGTATAAAACGTGAACTTACTGCTCCTTACAATCCTCCTCAAAATGGTGTTGTTGAGAGGATGAATAGGACCATACAAGAGAAGGTCAGAAGTATGTTGTCTAATGCACAGCTGCCAAATGGGTTTTGGGCTGAAGCTGTATCAACAGCTGTTCATCTTATAAATAGATCTCCTAGCAAGGTTTTGCAGAAGGATTCAGTGCCAGAGATGGTATGGTCAGGCAAAATGCCCTCATACAAGCATCTTAGAGTCTTTGGCTGTGAGGCATATACTCACGTTCCAAAGGAATTTAGGAACAAACTTGAGCCAAAGAGTAGAAAGTGCATCTTTCTAGACTATGGTAATTCTGGTGAGATGGGGTACAAACCTTGGGATCTCGAATCCAGAAAGGTTGTCCGCAGCAATGATGTTCACTTTAATGAATCCAAATATCATTCTAAACCAGAGAGGGTTGAGGAGATTAGAAGAGTTGTCTTCCAAGAAGATGGACCTGCACGTGCAAGACAAAATGTTAGGGCTGAAGAGGAGCAAGGACAGGATAGAGTGGAACCACAGGTTGTGGCTGAGCCTGAGCCACCTATTGTGCCTAGATCTGGACGTGTCACACGACCTCCTGATAGGTTTGTTCTATCTATGAACTATGTCATGTTGACTGATTGCAATGAGCCTTCATGTTACAAGGAAGCAGTGCAAATGAAGGACTCCAGGAATTGGAAATTGGCCATGCAAAAAGGCTCTACCTTGTAAATGGGTTTACAGGTATAAGATCACCGCTCATGATAGTCAGCCAAAGTACAAAGCAAGGCTTGTTGCCAAGGGCTTTAAGCAAGAACAAGGCATTGACTTTGAGGAAGTCTTCTCTCCGGTGGTCAAGATGACTACATTGAGATGATTTCTTGCATTGGTTGCCATATTAGATTTGGTGTTGCACCAAATGGATGTCAAGACAGCGTTCTTGCATGGTGATTTAGATGTGAAAATTTACATGCAACAGCCAGAAGGGTTTGTTGAGAAAGGCAAGGAAGATTGGGTATGCCAGTTGTTAAAGAGTCTTTATGGCTTAAAACAATCACGGAGGGCTTGGTACCATAAATTCCACAAGTTTATGCTTTCTCAAGGCTACAAAAGTAGTGAGTTCGATCACTGTCTATATACAAAGAAGGCTAAGGATGGCAGTTGGCTGATCCTTATTTTGTATGTGGATGACATGTTGATTGCTGGCAAGCACTTGGAAGAAATTTCAGCTTTGAAGTCAAAGATGGAAAAATCGTTTGACATGAAAGACATGGGTGAGGCAAGTCATATACTTGGTATGCGCATTGAGAGAGACAGATCAAAGAAGTTGATTTGGTTATCTCAAACAGAGTATATTGACAAGGTTTTGCAACGTTTCAATATGCAGAAGGGAAAGGCACTGAGTGTTCCATTGCCACCATATGTGAAACTTAGCAAACAAGATTGTCCTGTGTCTGAGGAAGAACAAGCTGAAATGGATAAGATTCCTTATGCGTCTGCAGTGGGTAGTTTGATGTATGCAATGATTGCTACTCGCCCAGACATTGCATTTGCAGTGGGAGTAGTAAGTCGATACATGTCAAACCCAGGCAAGAAACATTGGGAGGCAGTGAAAGGAATATTGAGATACCTGAAAGCTACAAAGAGTATGCGTATATGCTATGGGAGTTAGGAGCTAAGTGTAAAGGGTTTTACAGACTTAGATTATGCAGGTGACCTAGACAACCGAAGGTCTACGTCAGGGTATGTCTTTACATTGGCTGGTGGAGCAGTATCATGGCGTTCTAGATTACAAGATTGTGTTACTCAGTCTACTACAGAGGCTGAATATGTTGCAGCATCAGAGGCATGCAAAGAATCAATTTGGCTTAATGGACTAGTAACAGATTTGGGAATCAAAGAAGAGATGCCTATGTTATATTGTGATAGTCAAAGTGCTATACAATTGGCTCGCAATCCAGTTTATCACCCAAAGACAAAGAATGTGGATGTGAAGTATCATTTCATCAGGGAAATGCTCGAGGATAAGCAACTTCAGCTTGTCAAAGTTCACACCACAGAAAATCCTGCTGATCTACTTACAAAAGGACTTCCCTCAGAGAGCTTTGCGCATTTTCGCAAGCAGTTAGGTGTAGGGTAGTACATCACTTCTCTACATCTCTTGTATATTAGCTTGTATAGTAGCTTCTCTCACACTTAAAGTACCACATTGGACTTTAAGTGGGAGGTTGTTGGGGTATAAAGCCCAATGTGGTCGCCCAGGAAAGTGGGCGGGCCGCCAGGTATGTACACATATTCTTTTGTAAAAACCTAATAAGAACTCACTATGCTCTACACATTACAGTAGAGCGAGTTCACCATATCGTCGTGCTCTTCTTCTCGCACTCTCTCTCGCGTCGCACTTCCGCTCGTACTCCTTCACGCGCAACCCCAAGATTACTCCCACTCCTCCTTAGTCACTTCTTCACCGCACTGTTGTGAATCTCCAGACCCATCAAATAATGCATCGGCTGTCGTCTTCCCCGTCTCCACTTGATTCATGCCCTTTGTTGCTCTTGCTTTTCATCCTCGTATTGTGAAATCCACTTTTGCATCACTCAATTGTAAAGAATGCAAAATCAATTGATTTTTAGCCTCTAGATCTTTCATCATCTTCTTCTCTACATCGAGATTGCAGATGAAAATCCCAAATATGCGCTCATCATCTATGGTTCTCCATAGCGTGTCTCGGGCTTTATCAAATTCGTATAGCCACTCTCCAACGTAAACTAGGGACTCTGATACCAGCCAACCTTCTGGCATGCTACCCTCTAGACGTGCCTTCTAACGCACATATCCCTTGATCCTTTTCATGAAACGTTCTAAAAAGAACATCCATGTAGAATGTATTGTGCCAGCTATTTCCACCTCATCAATTATGTGAACAAGAGGATGCACTTGAATAGTTAGCATGGTAGTAGGAAAGTGTTTCTCAATCATGCACACAACCTCCACAACATTTAGTTTGGTAAATGGTATGGAGTCTATATTGATCTCCTTTTGTGAGATCCATTGCACCAACGTCGCAAGTTTGTAGATTGTGTTACAGACGTCAGGAGACAAACATCCCTCAATGGCCACCGGTAAAATAAATTGCAAAACACGTCTAATAATGATATTAAAGTCTACATACAAATTTGTTATACAATTCCCACTATGATATATTCAACTTCAAACATAGCTGACACATTTTATGCTAGTCGTGTGACTTCAAACCAGTAAGCTTCCCTTCTTTAGTGAAAGACGTTTGGAGCGAGTGCATTACAGCAGTGGGGGTCCGCACAAATTGAATGGTCCCTTTTACTTTGTGTTCTTGGGCTCCTGTCAAAATCCATGGTGCTTTAGGGAGTTTTATCCATCCATTTGGTGCTGTCTGCGGCCATTATTGCTTCATACAATCCACATTTCTAAGGTCAACTCTGGCTCCCAAAGTATCTTTCTTGTCGGTCAGATGGTCCCACAACAGATTACCCACATTCTTGAATATGTGCATTGGATGGAGCAAGTGATTAATCATGAGTCTGGGCTAATATGGTAACTCGTACCATAGAGAGAGTCTCTTCATCCCTGGGGGAAAACCGTCATACACATCTCCTTCTACTCTTACCATGCTTGTGCAGACATCCTCGGTGGCTCTCTTCCCAAAAAACTGTCACGTAACTTATGATTCTCTTGAAGATACGCTTGATGACCTTTGTAGATTTTCTTATTCAATGAGGGCGCCCGACGTGCATTAAGTATAGGTCCACATGTGACACATGCTCTCTATCCGCTTGTTTGAAGCCTTGCATGTATACACATGACAATATATAAGCTTGAGAAAAACCAATATTTATAGTGTTTGGGTGTGAGTATAAATCACCTGAGTATTCTGTTAGTCCGAGATAGTCATGCATGGTCCACATTAGAATGCCTCTGATCAAAGCATTCCTTCGACCTGTGTGTCCCACCACTTCTATGCCAATTCACAATTGTTGTAGCTCTTCCAATAGTGGATGAAGATACAGATCCATATTCTTCACTTTATACTGCCCGAACACAATCAAGCTTAGAATCAGGTGCCCCTTCTTGGTAGTCAACCACGGGGGAATGTTGTAGTTGACGATGACAATGGGCCATACACTATAAGATGTTGATCACTGACCAAATGGATTTATGCCATTCATAGCCAGGCCTATACGCAAATTTTGAGCTTCTCTAGAAAAATCCGGCCATGTATCATCTATATGTTTGCAGGATGCATAGTTTGCAGGAATCCGTAGCACACCATCAAAAGATCTATTATCCTCGTGCCATGATGCGAGGGCGGCCATGGACTTACATTCAAAGAAATGCTTGATGTGAGGAAGCTAAGGAAAATGTCACAAAGCCTTTTGTGGAATTTTTTGTCCATGGAGATCTACTCTATATCTCTCGGAATCACATTTCAGACACTTCTCCATGTCTATGTATTCCCCTTTGAAAAGAATGCAGTCATTAGGACAAAAGTGAATCGAATTGTAATCCGTCCCCAAGTTTTGTAAGATCTTTCTTGCTTCCTCTCTGGAATCTGGCATCACATTATCAGCTGGCAGTATGTGCTCTTTGAGCAATGTACACATCAAAAAAAATGCGGTACACTTGTGTAAGTAATCTATCAAATCATTATACATCTAGAGTTTTTTATTGAAGTAAACACATTTTAATAGATCACCTAAAAAACTCTGTGACACTAGTGTTACTCCATCCAAACTTTGCGCCTTCAATCTAGACACACGTGCTTCATCATACAATGGCGTATCGGCTTCACTTTTTATATCACCATAGATAAACCTTTCTAAATCCATGATCGTCTCGACCATTTCATTGATCTCGGGCTCAAACATTGCCTCGTTGGGAATGTGGTCTGCATAATCATCCTTCGAGATGTCAAAGGCTACATCTTGTGGCCTCACTTATGCTGCTTGACCAAAGCGCCTGCAAACACATCTATTGGGTTGCAAGATTGCTGCCTGTTGGCAAGCGTTAAAGTCCAATGAGTTAAAATTGGCAACAACTCGATCTATAATAGATGGATCAAATTCACCAAATTTGCAAACGTGCTGCAAAGAAACGTGTCTTGTCCATCGCAAAGCATGTTTGCATTGATTACAAGGACATAAGATCCTTGTTGAGAGATAGGTGTTTCGGTTGGACGGCCCCTCATCGTCATCACTACTCATAATGAATGTAAAAATCTTATAATTTAAACATAAATTTAATCTTCTATTGGAATCCTTTTTCTTTTATCTCTCTCTCTCTATGTCTCTCTCTCTCTCTCTCTCTCTCTCTCTCTCTCTCTCTCTCTCTCTCTCTCTCTCTCTCTCTCTCTCTCTCTCTCTGTTCACACTGTAAACTACCTCACATTTTCCAGTCATGTCCGATCCCCGCAGACCTCACTCTAGAGGTGCACGGAGATCAGAAACCAATGGTTTATAATCTTGTCTTTATTGGTCAATGCCTATATTTGTGGGTATGAGAAATCTACACACCCACGTCTACATGATAGTGCATGTAATGGACAAAACCCCTTTGCCTCTTCTCTAGCTGTAGCAATTCACAGCATCTTAACATCTCTTCATAGCAAATCCTTGTTCGAGGGATTACTTAGCACATTACATGTTGGCCTCTAATCTTAGTATCGTGCCGTTGAAAGCTTTCCAACTTAAGGTCGCATCCGTAGAGAGGAAGAGAGGGATCACCGTCCGTCTAACTCTAATTTTTTTTTCCGTAATCTCGAAGGTAGACTTTAATATAAAAACTAAATTCATAATCTAATCTTAAATCTAACCTAATTGAATATATGGTGATTTTGAGCTAATTGAACATGGTTAGTGGGTGAGTTAATAGGTGTCAGATTCTGATGGGAATATACATATTGTAGTGTACCTAGTGTTTGCTCTTTGGGCAAAGCTTTCATTGACATGCCCTAAAATCTAACCTAAATCTAATCTAATGTAATCTTAAATCTAAAATAAATCTAGATCTAATCTAATCTTAAACTCAACATAAACCTAAATCTAATCTAATCTTAAATCTAACCTAAACCTAAATGTAATCTAACTTAAATCTAAATCTAATCTAATCTTTAATCTAACCTAGCTAATTTTAAATCTTGCCTTAATTTTATATCTAGCATAAATCTAATCTAATCTTAAACTCCACATAAACCTAAATCTAATCTAACTTAAATCTAAATGCAATCTAATCTTAAATCTAACCTAGCTAATCTGAAAATTTGCGCTAATCTTAAATCTAACGTAAATCTAAATCTAATCTAATCTTAAACTCAACATAAACCTAAATCTAACCTAAACCTAGATGTAAGCTAACCTAATCTTAAATCTTAACGTAATTTTAAATTTAGCATAAATTTTAAATATAAGTTAAATGTAATCTAACTTAATCTTAGATCTTAATCTAACCTAATCTTAAATGTAATTTTAAATCTGACCTAACCCTAAATCTTAATATAACATTTCATTTCATATTTTCTTTACATTTTTATCTCTCTCTCTCTCTCTCTCTCTCTCTTTGTTTTTGGCCCTTACCTCTCTCTTTTTGTCTTCTCCCCCTTTCTCTCTCTCTCTCTTTGCCTTTCTCTCTCTCTCTCTCTCTCTCTCTCTCTCTCTCCTCCTCTTTCTCTTTGTTTCCTCCTCCTCTCTCTCTCTCTCTCCTTGATTTATATATATATATATATCTCATTCTCTCTCCTTACTTTCTCTCTCTCTCTCTCTCTCTCTCTCTCTTTTCCTCTGTCAATGTGTGTGTATATGCATTCTTTGTTTATGCTAGTGTGTGTGTCCATGTGTTTTTTGTTTATGCATGTGTGTACTCTCTCTCTCTCTTTCTCTCTTTCAAAGACACAATGTGTGTGTGTGTGTGTGTGTGTGAGAGAGAGAGAGAGAGAGAGAGAGAGAGAGAGAGAGAGAGAGAGAGAGAAAGAGGGGAAGGAAACATGAGAGAGAGGAGAGAGAAGGAGCGTACCTGGTTCTCCTTCCTCTCCTGGTGTGTGTGTGTGGGTGTGTGTGGGTTGGGAAGAGAGAGAGAGAGAGAGAGAGGGAGAGCGCAGATTTACCTGTTTTGCTAGAGCAACAAAACTCAGATTTGAGATCTGAGTTTTTGGCGCTCTCGGTTTATTTTTTACCCCTGTCGGTGTCGCTATGAGCGTCGCTATGGATGTCTCTATGCAACAAAGACAATAGCGACGTTTATAGCTACGCCCATAGCGACACCGTAGATTTTACCTTTTGAGCGTCGCACTACGAGCATGGCTAATGTGAAGTACCTCTTGTAGTGTTAATTGCAAAACTCAAGTCACTGTTGAAGTTTGTATTGGTGAATTTACACAAGCATGTACATTTTTGGTAGCACCAATGCATGGTCTTGATATGATCTTGGGAATGCCATTTTGTCACATGAATTTGATATGTTGATTAATCATAAAACATGTACTATGTCTCTCAATCATAATAATAAAAATTCCTCCATCCAAGTAACACTAGCACATAAAAAAATTTCACTTCTTTCTCACACTCAAGACAAAAGAGCCATCCAAAAGAAAGGGAAAACATATCTAGTGTTGGTAAATCAAATTTCTGTTGAAACCAAAACCTCACATAACTCTTCACATGATGATTTTTGCTCACAATTTTAGAATTGTTTCATTCATGATCTACCATCTAAGTGCGGTAATATCCGTGGTAATCACCTGCACCTAAAAAAGAAAGTGTAAAGAATGAGGATGCAAGAGAGCTACACAAGACAATAACAAAGCACACAGAGATGGAAAGCTTCTTCTTCTTCTTTACAGAAAAGAGAGTACAAAATGACTAAGTGCTAAAGCTGAAAAGTAGCACATATGTACATGCGGTCACTAAGTGTGAACTCGCTAGAAGCGTACTAGGCTGGCACTATAAGTGTAGTCCAGCTGTAGAATCATTGGTAGAGATCCTCCGTGTCGGTCACCTAACGCGCCAGTGAGTAAATGCCGTAAGCGGCCAAGACCCGTAGTGGATGCCAGCTCAAGGTGTAGAGCTCGACATCTCAACACTCCCCCTCGAGCTCTGCATGTCGCAGAGTCCAAGCATAGTCCGGAAACGTCGAAGCTTCTCAGCTCCGAGGGCCTTGGTAAAGATATCCGCTATCTGCCCCCCTGTGCTGACGTAGACCAAGTCGATGTCGCCCGCCAACACTCGCTCTCGAACGTAGTGGTAATGGACCTCTATGTGTTTGGTCCTAGCATGGAACACTGGGTTCCTAGCCAACTGCATGCTGCTGAGGTTGTCACAATGAATGACAATCTGCTGGTCCACCTGCACTCCCAAGTCCTCAAGTAATGTGCGTAGCCAAGCTACCTCGCACGCCGCAACTGCTGCACCTCTGTACTCGGCCTCTGTGCTCGATAAAGCAATCGTAGGCTGCTTTTTGCTGCTCCAAGTAACAGCAGCACTCCCAAAAGAGAACATGAAGCCACTCGTAGATCTCCTATCAACAATTCTACCTGCCCAATCTGCATCTGTATACCCATACAATGCTAATGGTGCATCTGCTGCATAGAACAATGCGTAGTCAAGAGTCCCTTGCACGTACCTAAGTGTGCGTCGTACTCCATCCAAATGTGGCTTCCTCGGAAGCTGCATGAACTGACTCTCCAAGCCTACTGTGTAGCTCAAGTCTGGCCTTGTGATAGTCAAGTAGATTAGACTACCCACCATCTTCCTGTACATATTGACATCCTCAACAACATCACCCTTCTTTGCACTCAGCTTTGCATTCACATCCAAGGGAATGGAAATCGGCTTACAATCAGCCATACCATACTTTGACAACATGTCCAAAGCATAGTGTCTTTGTGACAGCCATACACCCTCTGGAGTCCTGATCACTTCAATGCCAAGAAAGTAGCACAACTCGCCCAAATCTTTCATTTCAAACTCCTGTTTGAGAAGACCCTTCACATGGTCAATCTCCATAGCATTGTCACCAACAATAATAAGGTCATCTACATATATGGTAATGACCACAATCCCCACATCACTCTCACGTACATAGAGTGAATGATCAGCATGAGCTCTCCTAAAACCAATACTGACAAGATACTTGGCAATCCTGTCATACCATGCTCTAGAGCCCTGCTTCAAACCATACAAAGCTTTGAGAAGTCTGCATACATAATCTGGGTAACCTGGATCGACATAACCAGGTGGCTGATCCATATACACTTCCTCTTGCAACTCACCATTCAAGAAGGCATTCTTTACATCCATTTGATGCATAATCCATCCTCTAGATGCAGCCACTGCTATGACAGCTCTCACAGTCGTCATCTTTGCCACTGGAGCAAAGGTCTCCTCATAGTCTATGCCATACGTCTGTGCATAACCCTTTGCGACCAGCCTTGCCTTGTGACGCTCAATGTTACCATCAGCCTTATGCTTGGTTTTATACACCCATTTACAGCCAATAGCTTTCTTGCCACTTGGCAATGGCACCAACTCCCATGTGTCATTTGCTTCCAATGCAGCCATCTTGTCATTCATTGCATCATCCCAATGCACATTTCCAACTGCATCCTCAAAACATGTGGGCTCCACATCCTGTATCACCTTAGCCATGTAGGCTTGGTGATGCGCTAGATACCCATCATAAGTCAATTTCTGAACTGGATTTCTGACTCTATTAGATCTGCGCGATCCTTGGTCACTCCTTTGCCCTCTAGCATCTTCTTGTACTTTCCTTACACCAGGTGTCCTGACAGCCGGAATTCGAAATTCCTCATCAAGACTTTGTTCAGAACCATCTGAATCCATGTCTACATGTGAAAAACCTGATGATGCATCAACCATAAAAGGAGGTTCATCAACCTTTTCCTTTCCTTTTCGTGATACATTCCCTGTACCTGTTGGTGGAGTAACCTGCGTACGTAGTCTACCATTCCATGGTTTCTCAACAGAGCCACGAGAAGAGGACTCTTGTGGTCCACTCAAAACCTGTGACTGTGGCCTCACATTTTGTACAACCACATCATCTTTTACATCAGCCCCAATAGTGCCATGTGCATTACTGTACCAGCTGCTCATCTCATCAAAGACTACATCTCTGCTCACTCGTAATTCTTGTGTAGTAGGATTGTAGCACCTGTACCCCTTTTGTTCAAGGGAATATCCCACAAGAATACATTTCTCTGCTTTAGGATCCAATTTCCTACGCAACTCATCTGGTACATGCACGTAAGCTATGCAGCCAAACACTTTCAAGTGTGCCAAATCAGGCTTTGTACCTGTAAACTTTTCCTCAGGTGTTACATCATGCACCGCAGTTGTAGGTGTCCTGTTCATAATTTACACAGCTGTATTTACAGCTTCAGCCCAGAAATGATGAGGCATGTTCTTCTCATTCATCAATGCACGTGCAACCTCTGCAATGTGCCTGTTTTTCCTTTCTGCGACCCCATTCTGCTGTGGAGTATATCTGCATGTAAACTGCCTGTGTATACCATGCATTCGCAGAAAATCTGAAAAATCATTGGAGAAGTACTCTCCCCCTCCATCTGACCTCAATGTCTTGATTTGCATATCTGTCTCCTTCTCAATCATGACTTTGAAGTCTTGAAAGTGACCAAACACTTCACTTTTGTTACGCATGAAGTAGACCCATACTTTCCTTGTATGGTCATCAATGAAAGAGACATAATACCTGCAACCATGTATACTTGCAGTATCGGTTGGACCCCAAACATCTGTGTGCACCACCTCAAGTGGCCTTTTACATACATTGCGCTCATGTGGAAATGAGCCCTTTGACTGTTTTCCAAACTGGCATGCTGCACACACTTTATGCATACCATCCACCTTGAATTTGGGCAAACCTTTTACAATCTGTTTTGATTGCATGCTGCGCAATCTCTGCTCATTGACATGGCCAATGCGTTTGTGCCAAATGTCAACATCAGCCACAACACCTGTGCCCTGTGCAAATAATGCAGCTTTTACCTCAGGCATGTCTACATTCAGCGTAAACATTCTGCCCACACATTTTCCCTCTGTAATCAGCTTACAGCCATTCTGGAAATCTTCTACATAATAGCCATTTGGATTGAAGCGAACCTGCAAACCCTGCTCAACCATTTGTCCAACAGAAACAAGATTCTTTGTAATGTTTGGGACATGAAGTACATCTGCTAAGTACTTTGATTTCCCACTGTTCGTATTTAGAGATATGTCCCCTACATGAGCAATGGGGTGAGCTGTGTCATCTCCTGTCTGCACATAGCCTGACACATCTGGTTTGCGCATATCTCTAAACCACTCTCCACGAGACGTCATGTGATTAGAGGCACCTGAATCCACATACCAAACATCATCTTGGGTGGAATTCTCTGTAGTCATTGTATTCATTACATGCTGCATAACAAACATGCGCTCGTTTTTGCTGTCATCTGCATCTCTGCTAGTAGATGCATAGTTGCCCTGTCCTCTCTTTCTACTTGCTTTTCCCTTTGGACAGTCACGTGACATGTGACCTCTTTCACCACAAGTTCAACATTCTCTACTATCTGGAGTATGTTGCTGCCTGCTTGATCCTGCACCACGACCTCTTTGACTCCCCCTGCCTTGAGACTGGTTTCCCCTACCACCTGTATTGTTTTGATTTGATTGACCTTCCAGAAATTGGCCCCTGCAACTCCTTGGGCCTCGACCACGACCTCTACCTCTACCTCTGTTGGAGTTAGAATAGAAGGCCTGTTCAGAATTATTTCTGCCATGAGAAGAAGATGTGTCAAGGTTCTTCTCCTCAAGAATAAGCATAGAAATCAAATCTTGGAACACGGGGATGTCGTCTCTTGTATTCATGGAAGACCTAAAATGTACATACTCATCTCCTAGACCATCCAAGCATGCACGGACAATGTCATCGTCTTCCACTGAGACTTTAATAGATCCAAGAGCCTCAATGATACTCTTGATCTTCAAGGCATAATCATTGATTGAGAGGTTGTTCCTCTTAACCTGATTTAGCTCCGACTTTAGTTGAAGCTTCCTGGCCTTGGTGTTCACCTCGAACACTCTGCCTAAGTTTCTCCATGCAATGGCGGGGGTTTCAGCATCCTGTAGATAGCCCATCATGCCATCTGTGATGCTCATAGACAACCAATACATCACTTTGCTCTGGCCTTGTTGCCAGTCCCTCAAAGCTTTCCTTTGTTCTGCTGTAGCATTTGCCTCGGGAATCTCTGGTTCCTTTTCATTGTCTCCTTCTACATAGTCCCAATAACCTTTTCCTTTTAGGAAATTTGTTATTCTGAACTTCCATGCAGGGTAGTTATTTTTCTCAAGCTTCTCAGTAACAATCTGACTGAAACCGTCAAACATCTTGAAGCACTAAGACAAAATAGCTGCAATCTGCAAAAACCTGCAAATCTGCTGAACCTGCTATCGTGGTTCTTGTAACGCTTTCTACACTCAACGAGTGTCCACAATCAAGCGTACATACAACCACTGTACTTGTACAGTAAATCTCTGTATACTGCACTTTGGAGACCTGTTCAGAAACTTGTGCGAAAAACTTCGGCATCTGGTCGTGGATTGCGAACGAAGGGATTGTGATGCTCTTGCTCTCTTAGCCTCTCTTGCCTGCACCACGCTCTGATACCATGTAAAGAATGAGGATGCAAGAGAGCTACACAAGACAAGAACAAAGCACACAGAGATGGAAAGCTTCTTCTTCTTCTTTACAGAAAAGAGAGTACAAAATGACTAAGTGCTAAAGCTGAAAAGTAGCACATATGTACATGCGGTCACTAAGTGTGAACTCGCTAGAAGCGTACTAGGATGGCACTATAAGTGTAGTCCAGTTGTAGAATCACTGGCAGAGATCCTCCGTGTCGGTCACCTAACGCGCCAGTGAGTAAATGCCGTAAGTGGCCAAGACCCGTAGTGGATGCCAGCTCAAGGTGTAGAGCTCGACATCTCACCAAAAAGAAGGGTAGAGTATACCGCGTATTTGCGGCATACTTTGCCCTCCTCTTCTCCGCCATCGCACCTTGTCCAACATCCCCTACTCTACCTCCCATACCCTCTACCTCTCTCTCCCTTGTCCATCTCTCCCCTCCTCTCTCTCTCTCTCTCTCTCTCTCTCTCTCTCTCTCACACACACACACACACACACACACACACACACACACACACACACACACACACACACACACACACACACACATTTTTGGGTTGTTTGCGAAGAGTGTTTGAAGGGGGGCTTACCGCGATCGACATAGGACGAACAATCTTACGGTCAACCATTTCTACAACTTAAGGTAATCACATCACACCTCCCCCCCCTCTTTCCCTATTGTATTCTACTCCACACACACACACACACTTACATGCCTAAAGATAGAAACAGTAGGAGATTAAGAAGTGCACACACCCCATTCATTTGATCGATTGATGCAATAGGGATTATCGTTAATGATTTTTTGATGTAGGTTGTTTAGTGAAGTAGACAAATCTTCTCACGTGTCGTTGTAAACTTTTTTGCTTTGTTTCCAAATGGATACTCAAGTAGCTTTGTTTGCAAGTGGATGTAAGAGTATATATATTTGCAAGCGGATTGTGATTAGAATAGAAAAAGAAAAGGTTAAATTAAATAAAAGAGAAAAAAACTTGAGAAATGAAAGAGGGGGACTAGAGAAAGAAATAGAGTTTTTTAAATGTGTGTGTGTGTGTGTGTGAGAGAGAGAGAGAGAGAGAGAGAGAGGGGGGGAGAGATAGAGAAAGAGAAAGAGAGATAGAGAAAGAGAAAGAGGGAGGGAGGGAGGGAGGGGGGGGGGGAGAGAGAGAGAGAGAGAGAGAGAGAGAGAGAGAGATAAAGAGTAGGGGGAGAATAGAGAATCAGAGAGGGAGAGAGGGAGAAATAATGAGAGAGAGAGGGGGGGAAGAGATAGAGAAAGAGAAAGAGAGAGGGAAAGAGAGATAGAGAAAGAGAAAGAGGGAGGGAAGGAGAGGGAAGGGGGGGGGGGAGAGAGAGAGAGAGAGAGAGAGAGAGAGAGAAGATAGATAGATAGAGAGATAGAGAAAGAGAAAGAGAGGGAGAGAGAGATAGAGATAGAGAGGGAGGGGGGGAATAGAGAATGAGAGGGAGAGAGGGAGAGAGAGGGAGAGGGAGAGGGAGAGGGAGAGGGAGAGAGGGAATAGATAGAGAGATAGATAGATAGAGAGAGAGAGAGAGAGAGAGAGAGAGAGGAAAAGACAGGGAGAGGGAAAGAGATATAGAGATAGAGAAAGAGAGGGATTTAGTTTTTATATTTAAGTTTAGCTAGAGGATTATGGTTTAAATTTAGAGTTAGATTTATGGCTATGTTCGTAGTAGTTTGCATGTATCTCAGATGAGTTTACGTATGTAGTTGTTTGCAAGCTCACATGTGCAAACGGTTCGCGGATTGATCATTTGTGCATGTGAGCTTGCAAGTAAGTAAAGAGCAATGATTGTAAGTGATGGCCACCATTTTGTGGGATGCGCCATGCGGAAGTGTAGAGGCTTCTATAGAGTTCTTTGAAAAAAGATAATTTTTACGTCCCCAAGATGGAGTTCAAAAATGACTTTCTACGCTCTTCTCTTTACCTTCTCTCTCTTTCTATCTCTCTTTCTATTTATCCCTCTCTTTCTCCCTATGGATGCGGCATTAGGTTGGAAAACTTTCAATGGCACAGTACCTGAGAATGGAGGCAGGCATGTAATGTGCATAGTAATCCCTTGAACAAGGAGCTGTTGTGAAGAGATTTTGTGCAAGAAGCACAATAAGGAAGCTCTCTCTCACTACATACAACACAAAATGATGGCTACATTTACAAACATAGCTCTTTATCTCTACTAAAAATGATGGCTACATTCACGTAATTGTATATACTTAAATTATACTTAATTGTAGAGATTACGTAATTGTATATACTTAAATTATAAGGGGGGTGTACGTATATATTTGTTTATGCATGTATATAGGTACCAAGTACGAGAGCATAGCACCCGAAGGTTAGACGCTTACTCTTGGGTATAGTCCTTTTTTAATCATGGCGTTGCAGTCATTGATCCACTCATGCATGGATTACCGCAAGGTACCTTTGGTTTTACCATGGTTGAGATTGTGATGATATCTAAAGAGGTGCCACTTGACCTTTGGCACTACTAGCCCCTGCTTAGGTCTACTAGTATGTATATGTATCTATGTGCTTGTGTGCATATAAACTTGTGTACATATATAGAGATGAGTGAGTAGTAGGGGGAGAAAGCTAAATCTGATATTGGTCTCTGTAATGTGGATGGTAGAAGAGAGACCACGTGGTGGGGAGCAACCATTTGGTTCTTCTATTGGTTGGTTCACATCCCAAGTGGGCTCCCACCCGGGGTGGACATCGCCTCTAGTGAACCAAATCTTGAGGAGATGAGACCAAGCAAACAGATTAAGATTATTTGTGGCTAGTTTTTTGTGACCATGAGTGTTATAGATTTTTCTTTGTTATTTGTAGGCATGGCCATCCTACACATACTCTACTCAGGTTCCTCCACTGGTGGCAGATCCAGACCTATAGAGGGTGGGGTCTCTTTACAGGACTAGTACCTCCGTTCGCCGAAGGGATTGTTTGGCCGGTACACTCTGCAACATCTTGCAAGCTACGATCTTTCTCCACCATTAGAAAATTTCGGAGGTCATTTGGAGGGCCTTGTAAGAAATTGTATTTCTCTCTCTAGAAACTTTTTTTAAAATGCACTTGCACCTTGTGAGTACGTCCAAAAGGACAACCAGACACTTTAAAAAGTAGATTTATATTCCCAATCGTCCTTGAAAACGGTCACTTTTTTATTTAATGTGAGCGTCTTTTTCAGGAGGCAGGTGCGGCACATTCAAGGCAGCTTACGTCATCACTGAAAGTTGAAAAGTCACAAACTGTCAAATAGTGATAGATTTTGAGGCCTTTGACACCACCAATGCGTCCGGAACGCCAAAATACCCTAAAAACGAATGTCTACTTGTCTCATTCCGACATCCGGAGAGGCAAAAAATGTCAAAAAACCCCAAAAAATGGGCTTTTTACTTAAGGCGCGCGAGGAGGCATTCTAAAATGCTAGAATGCCCCTCTGTGCGCCGTTAGTACAAAGCTCCTTTTAGTGATTTTTGGACAATTATCTTTCAAGAAACCCTACCCATGTTTCTCTATTGCACTTTTGCACCATGCTCTCTCTCTCTCTCTCTCTCTCTCTCTCTCTCTCTCTCTCTCCCTCCCTCTCCCTCTCCTTTCTATAGCTTAGCATATTTAAAGAGAGAGAGAGTGAGAGACTCCCATTACTAACGGCGCGCGTGGAGCATGTTTTGACCTCAAAAAACACCTCCTCGCGATGTTAGTATAAGGTAACAGAAAGACTCTCTGTCCCTCTCTCTCTCTCTCTCTTTCCCCCGCCTTACTTCCTCTCTCTATAACACTCACACATACACACATAAACACATACACTGGTGGATGCACAGTACTAAAGGCGAGCATAGAGACATGCACACCGGTTGTGCCTCTCTACGCGCGCCTATAGTATAGAGAGAGAGAGAGAGAGAGAGAGAGAGAGAGAGAGAGAGAGAGAGAGAGAGAGAGAGAGAGAGGCTCTTTGTGTTTGTGTGTGTGTGTGTGTGTGTATGTTATATTTGTGTTTCTGTGTGTTTGTGAGTGTGTGTGTCTGTGTGTGTGTCTGTCTGTGTGTGTGTATATTATATTTGTGTCTCTGTGTGTTTGTGTGTATGTTATATTTGTCTGTGTGTGTGTGTGTGTGATCAAAATGCACTTTGTAGAATTGTAAAAATGGGTGTGCGTGCTCACTCTTATAGACCCGAAATTATGATCTCTAAGACTAAGATGATGAAGAAAAAACCTATGTGATAGATGGAGGCCTTTTTAGAGATTTTTTGACATTTTCCTCTCAAAAATCTCTCTAAAAGAGGAAAAAAGGGGCTTTTTACTAACGGCGCGCGATGAGGCATTCCAAAATTTTGGAATGCCCCCTCATGCGCCATTAGTAAAATGTTCTTTTAGGGGTTTTTGACATTCTTTGCCTCTTTGGATGTCGGAGCTAGGCAATTGGACATTCATTTCTAGGATATTTGGGCGTTCCGGACGCATTGACAATATCAAAAGTTTTAAAATCTTCCACCACTTGATAGTTTTGTAACTTTTTGAATTCTAGTGATGACGTAAGCCGTATCAAATGCACCGCATCTACCTTCTGAAAAAGCTGCTCGCATTAAATGAAAGAGAGTGATCGTCTTCAAGGACCACTAGATTATTAAATGCGGAGAGGGACACCTTTTATATTTTTGTTAATATCAATCTATTTTTCTACGTAATGTAGGCTCTTCTCTCATTGGAGGAGCTTATTTTCCTCTCTCTTCCAAAAGGCCCTCCAAAAGACCTCCGAAATCTCCTAATGAGTCCACGCCATGGGGGAACCAAGAAGGGACTCCTTACATCTAGAGCCTCGCACCAAGGGCAGCTCAATCTATGGCCTCTTCTTGCCGTCCTACTCCCCTTCCATCCCAGGGTCCAACTCCCATGTCATCGTAGGATCCCACACCACTCCATTCGACTCTTGCTTCACCCAAGCACCATTGACGCACTTCTTCTAGCGGTGCACGTCGACGCTCGTCTCAAGGTAGTGAGTGCCGAGAGAGACGGAGCGGCCGTGGATCTTGTGGCTTGGTGATTTTTGCTATTGGGGGGGAGGGGGGATCCCTAATTCAAAGCGTGCCACCCCAGACGTAGAGGATGAGGATACTGACACACCCATGCTAGACACGCATGGACGCTACTATAGGGTAAAGTATGGCGGAGAGGTGGACTTCGGTACCGCACAGGGCAGGGTGTTTCAACGCCATCTTCGGATTCTTATACATTAGACATATAAGAATTGTTTTTTAAAGTTTAGAGACCAACTGCCCGATCATGCATGCTACATTGAGGACACGTTCTATGCTATATTTTCAAATGCCTCCGATGAGCGTTTTTCACAATAGTGGTTGGAGGGCTACATAATTTTTTTTAAAAAAAAACAAGCAGTCCAGTGTACAACGCGCAACCGCCAACCAAGTTAGAGATCCAGACAGAAGCTATAAGGGTGGCAACAAGAAAAGAGCAATTAGGCTACAACAAGCTCATCGTACAGACAGTAATGCAAAGCTCAATCCAGACAAACTCCCACGCACTATGGCTCGAGAGGCAAAGCAGCATGGAAGGACAAATATGTAAGACTAGTTAAATTACAACCTAAATCCCGTGATTATAAAGATTTTAGTTGATGATTTGTTGTTGTTATTGCTAACTTAGGAAAATATCACTCTTAGTCGACCAACCAGAGAGATGGTCAAGCTTTGGGAGCGGCATGCAAAATTTGAAACTTGGCGTTGGAGAACAACCACATCTCTTTCGAGCAATTCAACGCAGTGGGGTTGGATCACTACAAGCGGTAAGTTTAAACAATCAATATTGTATCAATTGTTTAGAGTTGTTGATACTTGTTTAATTTAATTTGGGTTTAGGTAGAGTCTGGGCGATCAAATGTACGTGCCTATGGACGATGATGAGGAGGAGGAGGATTAGATAGAAAATATTTTCCTAAATTATCATAAAGTCCCAATGTGGCACAATGTATATACAACTATTTTCATTTTATTTGTAACTTTTTAAAAAATATTTTATCTTTTGCACATCAAATTGTCAAGGTAAAGTATATTCAATTTCAATTTCATTTTTTTTCTAGTACACTCTTTTAAAAAACAATTGATGTTTCATATGTTTTATGTTTTATGCATGTTCCTCGTAGCCAGTACTTTTGATGTGATGCAATATTCTTTCATTGCAAAACATGTAAACTAATTTTTTCGCTATGTTTGTCACTGTGCTTGCCAATAATCTGTTTCAAATAGTGTTATGAACATACTTGTACATACTCCAGTTTCTCTCTAAGCTTGAGTTTTCTACACATTGCACCAGTACTTTCATTGATGCAAGGTCGAGTAATGCTCTCCACCATTCACCATCCACTACTTCCATGCATGTCGATCTTTTGTCACTCCTTCTCTGCTTCAGACTCTTTTAACTCCTCAGGATTTTCCAGACATTGTTGGACTGACCACCAGCTCATCCACATTTTGCCCATATCTGGCGCCTTCTGATCAAGGTTGCAAGTTACGAACATAGCGAGCATCATTACATGGTATGCATCCATTACACTCCTCCACCAAGCACGCTTGTTTATGGACCCAGGTAGACATGTAATTTTCTCTTTCACTTTTTGGTATGCTCAAGCTACCATGTCAAAGGCCGTACAATTGAAAGTGTCAATCACATCGTACTTATTGCATGGGAGTGATTCCAATGTATAAAAATGCTTGCAAAATTGAGTTTCAACAGGTAATTTTAACATAATTGACATGCACATCCTGTACAAATTGAGCACTCTATCATTTCAAGATGAACTTCACAATTAACTTGTCGTGCCATGCCAATTATTTTGGAAAACCATTTGGTTTCTTCACAAGTACATCAATCCTTTAGAACCAAGTTTAAACTGTGTGTATTGCAACCATTGGCGAAAATGTGTGGAAACTTGGAAAGCACTTTTTTACTAATTTGCTAGTATTTGTACAGTTCTTTGCATTGTCCATGACTACTTGAATGACATGTTCAACATCAATTTCTTTATTTACGTTAATCAAGCCCTCAACAATGTATTTGCCACTTTTTACCTGCACCAGAACTGTCAACCGCCTTTATAAACATTTGTTCCCTTGGACAAACCAGCATCACATTGATGAGTGGTCTTCTTTGCACATTAGACCAACCATCACTCACAATTGTGCATCATGATAGCAATATATTTCCAAGTATTATTTTGGAAACACTCTCTTTGACTTTGATGTAACATTTGTCAAGAGATCATTTCATATCGTGTGATACGAAGGGGTTGATAATCTTGGGCTGAACTCACCAATTTTCTTCCATGCATGTTTTTAATGATTGCTATCTACCATGACTAGACCACTCCCATTGAAAAAAATTTCTTTGGCGAGTGCAGTTTGTACTTCTTCTAGAGACTGCATTCGAGAGTTTTGATGCAATGATTTTTGACGCATTTGCCCAAGTCCACCTTCATTGTGGCGCTTAAAAGGAACACTGCTTGTCATTTCCTCTCCTTGCACAGGCTGTTCTACAGGGTTGGTTGGTGTCACCATAGGATTAGGAGAGTTGATATTTAACTCTATTTGCTCTTGATATACATCCATAACAGATTTATGTATCCGATGTCTCTTGCCACCCTTTTTGACGAGCTTTCCTCTCAAACACTTTGCAATTGTAGGCGCCTAAGGATGATCATATTTTTTACAATTCTTTGTAAGTCTATCCAAAAGATGGTCCCTAAAACGTGGTACGCCACTTGCTTTTGTGGTGAAGCAAAATTTATATTGCCACTCCATATAGAATCCATATATAGATTGCATATGTTGTGCGCATAATCCCACTCTTTTCCAGGGGTTTTTTTATTCTTTGCCTTCTTCATACCACTTGTGCCAACATTTTGCTCCATTGCTTTTAATTTAATGTTGAAGGCATAAGAACTAGATGTTCAGTTATAAAAACATGTTTCTACTTTTCAATATCTATTTGAAAAACCTTCATTAAGAAAGAAATCAAATTTACACAGTGTGCGATTTGCAATGCACTCTACCTTCATTAAAAAAGCAATCAAATTTACACAATGTGTGATTTGCAATGCACTCTTGTCAATCCACATATCGACCACATATCTTGTGAGCAAATATACACATTGCAATGCACTCTCTACCACTATGAAAATCTCCAAGTGTTTACCGCGCTATTTTACCGCGTTTTGTAGAGAGAAGGTATAAATTCAATGAGAGAAACAAGAGAGAGGAGGGCGGTTTTTTTTTTAGTGTTTAAAGTATTACCGCAACTTTATCTGTGTTGTTATTATCGTGCTCATTATCGTCGTTATATCCGCTGCCCAAATTTAGCGCCTAAACTTTCAAATTATGGCTTAACCCCCCCCCCCCCCCCCCCCCCCCCCCCCCCCCCCCCCCCCCTCCCAATTCAAATTTTGGTGTTTCCCTCCTCTCAGAAAAAATTAAAGAATATTGTATATAATTTTCAAATATAAAAAAGAAGAGAAAGAAAGAGAGAGAGAGAGAAAAGAGAAAGAGGGGGGAGGAGGAGGCGGGGGATACAAGGCCCGGTTCAGACGCTACGGCGGAAATGCTTCCCACAGGGGGAGTCTAAGCTGGGTGGCAAAAGACTATTTACTGCAGCAGGTATCATCTTCCTCCGGGCCCGCCATTTTTCTTCCAGCACCCCCCCCTGGGAAGAGCTGCTAGCCTCTCTCCACCTCTCTCTATTTCTCGCTCTTCTTCCTCCAACACCGTTTAGACGAGGCGGCGGTAGACCTACAGAAATCCTTTCTTCCTCTAGCCTCGTCTGAACCCAGCCTATGATTACACTTGGTTCCAATTAATATAATCATTGTCATTTGATTAACATAATTGAGCATATTCTCAAATCTAAAGAGAGGAAGAGGAGGGAGAGAGAGGTGAATGGATTACACGACCAAAAAGCTTCATAACTGCAAAATGTTTATGAATCATCTTCCAAAAGATCTCTACATGAAGCATCATCCAATTCTAAGCACATGGCTCCTAAATCAATAAAGAGAGAAACAAAATTGTTGTTTGTGGATGCATTGCCAGCTTCATCATCTTCGAGTTCGTCATCCTCCATCTCATCATCTTCATCATCATGACAATCAGCCTTGCTAAGACTTTCTACTGCCGGACTTGATTCATCGACCTCCCTCTCCTCTGTTTCTAGCTCATCCAAAGTTAGAGGTGGAAGAGGGTCAAAGATAGTCTCCACTTTATTAGTGGAAAAAATGGTTCTCCCTCGAGGTGTTATGAGAATTACGAACCAAAGTTTTGGTTGGTGGATTACTAAGATATAGATGACCTATAAAATAGAAGCTCAAAGTGAGTAACATTGGTATAACTAACACTAGAAGTAAATAAGAATAAAAAAGGTACATGTCACTCACCTGCTCACAATTGCACGGTAAAACTAAATTGTCATGCCTCCCTGTGTGATGCACACTAGAGTCCACCATGTAGAGGCCATTCTCATGTCATCTAGACACATTTGCAAACCACTTGCACTCGAAGATGAAGCTATGAAAGGTTCTAAAATTAACCTTTAGTATCCTTTCAATAGTTCCACAATACCTGGCTTCATCACCGTCTGTGTCAAAGTTGCCCATTATGGCACAATCCATGGTGGTTCTACGCTCGTCAATGGCACGTACGAAAGTGACGACCCTTTGACCACATAGAGTGCGAGGAATTAATGGAAAATGTATTAATACGTTGCGGGGTAGGTGTGCCCCGCTCACACCTGTCTTGTATCGTGCCTCCCGGCACACGGGACATGAGGTAGCATGTGCAAGCTCATTGCGGTATAGCATGCAATCACTGACGCATGCATGGATGCGCTCATACTCCATTCCAAGTGCAGTGACATACAATCTAGCTCTCCGATGCTAACATTGCCGCAGAAAAACAAAGGAAAAAGGAGAGAGAAAAATTTGTGTGAGCGGCAATAACCGCGGCTATGAACGCGGTAGTGGTTTATCAGTAATAAGTGCGGTAATAGTCGCAGCAATATACCCGCTGCTTTTACCGTGACCTTTGCCGCTGTTATTACCACTTATATTACCGTTAAACGCCAATTCAAAAATAAAGGTGCTCATTTGGGCCACCCAAATTTGGGTATAAATTTTTTTTGGAAGAGTATAAAAAATACCAAAGAACTGAAATTGAATTTACTTTACCTTGACAATTAAAAATGTAGAAGATCAACTATTTAAAAAAGTTACAATAAAAAGTAAATAGTTGTATATACATTGTGCCACATTGGGACTTTAAGAAAGTTTTGAAAAAACATTGTTTTATCTAATTGTCGTCGTTGTCCAAGAGGCACGTATGTTGGATCACTTTGACTCTACATAAACCCAAACCAAATTAAACAATTATCCATAGCTCAAAACAATTGATACAAAATTACTTGTTTAAACTTACCGCTTGTAGTGGTCCAACCGTCGCGTCGAATTGCTCACGAGAGATGTGGTTTTTTTCCAACAACCATCGCCAAGGATCAAATTTTGTATGTTGCTCCCGATGCTTGACCATCTCTCTTGTTGGCTAGAGAGAGTGACATTTTCCTAAGTTAGCAATAACAATACCAAATTATCAACTAAAACCTTTATAATCAATGATCGACGTTATAATTCAAATAATCTTACATATTTATTCTTCCAAGCTTCCTTGCCTCCTGAGCCATAGTGCGTGGGAGTTTGTCTTGCGCGGGCCTTGTGTTGTTGTCTATATGATGAGCCCGTCACAGCTTGATCACTCTTCTATTGAATTGCCCACTCCCACTCCGCGTTTGCCATGTTGCCACCACTGTAACTCATGTATGGATGTCTGACCTGGTTGGTTGCTGTGCGCCACACACTGGACTGCTTGTTTTTTAGAAATGTCTTTATGTAGCCCCCCAACCATTGTTTTGAAAAACGTTGATCGGGGGACGTTTGGAAATCTAGCTAACAGAGCGTCCTCAATGTACCATGCATGATCGGATAGCTGGTCTCTAAACTTTATAAAACAATCCTTATACGTTGAATGTATAAGAATTTGTAGATGGCGTCGAAATGCCCTGTCCTATGCTGTGCCAAAATCAACCGCCATATTTAACCCTGTAGTAGTGCCCATGCGTGTCTGGCACGGGTGCGTCAGTATCCTCGTCCTCTACGTCAGGGGCGGCACGCTCCCAAAGTGGGGACTCCGTTCCCTGCCACTACCAAAAGATGCGAAACCACAAGATCCGCCACCACTTCGTCTCTCACGGCGCTCGCTGCCGTGAGATGAGCGTCAATGCGCGCTGTCAGAGCAAGTCTGTCGATGATGTTCTGGCAAAGCCGGAGTGGAATGGAGTTGTATAGGACCCTGTGATGCTATGGGAGTAGGACCATGTGATGCAAGGGGAGTAGGACCCTACGATGCAAGGGGAGTAGGACGTTGCGATGGAATAGGAGTAGGAAGATAGGAAGGGAGAGTACATGGAGGTGCTCTTGGTGCGAGGCTCTGTAGGTAAGGAGTCCCTCCCTAACTCCCCCATGGTGTAGTCTGCGCAGAAATGCCGTAGGTTGCAAGCTGTTGTGGAGTGTAGTAGCCAAACAATTCCTCCGTCGAACGGAGGTACTGCTCTCGTAAAGAGATAGCCCGCTATAAGTCAAGATCTACGACTAGTGCAGGAATCTGAGAAGGGTAGGTGTAGGATTGCCATGCCTGCAAATAAGAAAAAAAAAACCTATGACACTCATGGTTTATGGTTAACTATGTAGAAACATTATTTATTACTTTGCTTGTTCTCAACGACTCAAGACTCGGTTCCACTGGAGGTGATGTCCACCCCGGGTGGGAGCCCACCTGAGATGTGAACCAAGAAAAAGAAGAGCCAGCTGGCTGCTCCTCACCAGTTGGTCTGTCGTCTGATATCTACATTACAAAGATCAATATAAGATTAAGCTTTCCACCCTTCTCACTCATCTAAATATACGTACACAAGTATATTACCACACAAACACGTAGATACATATTCATACTAGTAGACCTAAGTGGAGACTAGTAGTGCCAGAGGTCAACTGCACCTCTTTAGATATCATCGCAGTCTCAACCGTGGTAAAACCAAAGGTACGTTGCGGCAATCCATGCATGAGTGGATCAATGACCGCAACGCCATGATTTATAAAAAAGGAATATACCCAAGAGGAAGCGTCTAACCTTCGGATGCTATGCTCCCATACTTAGTGCCTACATACATGCATAAACAGATATATATGGTCACACATATATATGTTAAGGTTGTAAATGTAGCCATCGTTTTGTGTTCGCTGCACCTAAATTCAACATCTAAGTGATCAATTGATCGTAACATTACAATTCTAATGTAATGCAATAAGTAATTCTATTTCTCTCACTCTATCTATCTCTCTCCATCCCAGAGTCATGTCTGCGCCTCCATGTAAAGCAAACACTCTTAGAGATGAGAAGCCAAACATGGATGACATCTTCTATCGAGGCATGGAGGTCTCGGCTAAGGTCATGGTGGCTTTGGACTTGGGCACCACTTTCTCGGGCTTCGCATACGTCCACAAGAGTGACCATAGGGACATCCACCATGTCCTAGAATGGCCTCAAAAACTATGGCAGCCGCTTCATCCTGTTATTGCAAAACATAGATCAACATGTTTTACAAGTGGAACCCATTGTCTTCTACCTACAGCCTCCAAGCTTGGGGATGGGCTGCCCTTCGCTTTCTCTTTTTCTCTCCCTCTTTCCCTCTCTGTTTCTTTCTCTACCTGTTTCCCTCTATCTCTCTCTTTCTCTCCCTCTTTCCCTCTCTCCATCTCTTTCTTTCTGTCCCTCTCTTTCTCTACCTCTTTCCCTCTATCGCTCTCTTTCTCTCCCTCTTTCCCTCTCTTTCTCTATCTCTCTTTCTTTCTCTCCCTCTCTTTCTCTCTATCTCCATTCCTCTCTTTCAATCCCTCTTTATCTACTCTCTCTCTTTCCCTATCCCTATTTCCATCTATCTCTCTCTTTCTCTCCCTCTTTTCCTCTCTCACTCTATCTCTCTCTCTCTCTCTCTCTTTCTTTCTCTACCTCTCTTTCTCCCTCTCTATCTCTCTCTTTCTTTCTCTCCCTCTCTTTCTCTACCTCTTTCCCTCTGTCTCTCTCTTTCTCTCCCTCTCTTTCTTTCTCTCTATCTCTATTCCTCTCTTTCTCTCCCTCTCTATCTACCCTCTCTCTTTCCCTATCCCTATTTCCCTCTATGTGTCTCTTTCTCTCTCTCACTCTATCTCTCCCTCTTTCCCTCTATTTCTCTCTCTTTCTTTCTCTCCCTCTCTATCTCTCTCTTTCTCTCCCTCTCTCCCTCTATTTATCTCTCTTTCTTTCTCTCCCTCTCTATCTCTCTCTTTCTCTCCCTCTTTCTATCTCTCCCTCTCTCTTTCTTTCTCTCTATCTCTATTCCTCTCTATCTACTCCCTCTCTTTCACTATCCCTATTTCCCTCTTTCTGTTTCTTTCTCTCCCTCTCTTTCTCTCTATCTCTATTCCTCTTTTCTCTCCCTCTCTATCTACTCTCTCTCTTTCCCTATCCCTATTTCCCTCTATCTCTCTCTTTCTCTCCCTCTTTCCCTCTATCTCTCTCTCTCTCTCTCTCTCTCTTTCTCTACCTCTCTTTCTCCCACTCTTTCCCTCTATCTCTCACTCTATCTCTCTCCCTCTTTCCCTATCACTCTCTCCCTCTATCCCTATCCCTATCTCTATCTCTCTCCCTCTTTCCCTATCACTCTCTCCCTCTATCCCTATCCCTATCCCTATCTCTATCTCTCTCCCTCTTTCCCTATCCCTTTCCCTATCTCTCTCCCTCTTTCCCTAGCATGGACTCCATGTATCCCTATCCCTATCTCTTTCCCTCTTTCCCTCTCTCCCCCTCTCTCTCTCTCTCTCTCTCTCTCTCTCTCTCTTTCCCTATTTTGCTATCACTCTCTCTCTCTCTCTCTCTCTCTCTCTCTCTCTCTCTCTCTCTCTCTCTTTATCTAACATTTCTCTCCCTCTCTTCAAATCTTTCTCTCTCTCTCTCTCTCTCTCTCTCTCTCTCTCTCTCTCATTAAATCGCTCTCTATTTCTACCTCTATCCCTCTTTCTCTCTCCCTCTCTTTAAATCTCTCTCTCTCAAGTATGGGAGAATAACATCCGAAGGTTAGACGCTTCCTCCTGTGTATAGTCCTTTTTTAATTGTGGCGTTGAAGTCATTCATCCACTCATGCATGGATTACCGCAACGTACCTTTGGTTTTACCACGGTTGAGACTGCGATGATATCTAAAGAGGTGCAGTTGACCTTTGGCACTACTAGCCTCTACTTAGATCTACTAGTATGTATATGTATCTCCGTGTTTGTGTGCTAATATACTTGTATACGTAGTTATAGATGAGTGAATAGGGTGGAAAGCTTAATCTTGTAATGTAGATGTCAGACGACAGACCAACTCGTGAGGAGCAGCCAGCTGGCTCTTCTTTTGGTTGGTTCACATCTGAGGTGGGCTCCCACCCGGGGTAGACATTGCCTCCAGTGGACCCAAGTCTTGAGTCGGTGAGAACAAGCAAAGAAATAAATAATGTTTCTACGTACTTAACCATAAACCATGAGTGTCATAGGTTGTTTTTTGTTATTTGTAGGCATGGCCATCCTACACCTACCCATCTCAGATTCCTCCACCGGTCGTAGATCCTGACTTACAGTGGGATATCTCTTTACGAGAGCAGTACCTCCATTCGACGGAGGATTTGTTTGGCCGCTACACTCCGCAGCAGCTTGCAACCTACAGCATTTCTCCAAAGACTACACCATGGGGAAGTCACGGAGGGACTCCTTACCTATAGAGCCTCGCACCGATGGCACCTCCCTCTACTGTCCCTTTCTATCGTCCTACATCTATTTCATCGCAGGGTCCTACTCCCCTTGCATCGCAGGGTCCTACTCCCATGGCATCACAGGGCCCTACGCCACTCCATTCCACTCCGGCTTCGCGAGAACATCGTCGATGGACTTCGTTTGGCAGCGTGCGTCGACGCTCGTCTCAGGGCAGCTAGCGTTATGAGAGACGAAGCGGCGGTGGATCTTGTGGTTTCACATGTTTTGGTAGTGGCGGGGGAACGGAGTCCCCACTTTCAGAGCGTGCCGCCCCTGAGATAGAGGACAAGGATATTGATGCACCCGTGCCAGACATGCATGGGCGCTACTACAGGGTTAAATATGGCGGGGAAATTGATTTCGACACAGCACATGGTAGGGCATTTCGACGCCATCTACAAATTTTTATACATTCAACGCCAAATGCCCGATCATGTACAGTACATTGAGAATGATCTGCTAGCTAGATTCCCAAACGTCCCCGATCAACGTTTTTCACAAAAATGGTTGGAGGGCTACATAAAGACATTTCTAAGAAACAAGTAGTTCAGTGTGCCGCGCAGCAGCCAACCAGGTCAAAGATACAGACAGGAGTTACCGTGGTGGCAACATGGCAGATGCGGAGTGGGAGTGGGAAATTCAAGAGAAGAGCGATCAAGGTGCGACGGGCTCATCATATAGACAAGAATGCGAGGCCCTCGCAAGACAAACTCCCACGCACTATGGCTCAGGAGGCAAGGGAGCTTGGAAGGATAACAATGTAAGATTATTTGAATCGTCGATCGGTGATTATAAAGATTGTAGTTGATAATTTGGTATTGTTATTGCTAACTTAGGAAAATGTCACTCTCTCTCAACCAACCAGAGAGATGGTCAAGTATCGGGAGCAACATACAGAGTTTAATACTTGGTGATGGCATCTCTCGCGAGCAATTTGACGTGGCGGTTGGACCACTACAAGCTGTAAGTTTAAACAAGTAATTTTGTATCAAAGTAGTTTATGTAGAGTCAAAGTGATCCAACATACGTGCCTCTAGACGACGACGAGGATTAGATAAAAAAATGTTTTGTCAAAACTTTCGTAAATTCCCAATGTGGCACAATGTATATACAACTATTTACTTTTTATTGTAACTTTTTTAAATAGTTGATCCTCTACATTTTTAATTGTCAAGGTAAAGTAAATTCAATTTCAGTTCTTTGGTATGTTTTATACTCTTCCAAAAAATAATTGATGTCTTATTGTTTTATGCAGGTCAGAAATAAATTAGGTGCTCATTTGGGCCACCCAAATTTGGATGGCCCAAATGAGCACCTTTAATTTTGAATTGGAGTTTAGCGGTAATAAGCGCGGTAATAACAACGGCAAAGGTCGCGATAATAGCAGCGGGTATATTGCCGCAACTATTACCGCACTTATTGCTGAGAAACCACCACTGCGTTCATAGCCGCCGTTATTTCCGCCCCCGTAAATTTTTCTCTCCCCTTTTTCCTTTGTTTTTCTGCAGCAATGTTAGCGGTTAAAGACAACTGGTCTCATAGTGTACCTGGCATTATGCATACAACAATGCTATGAATTTGTCAATGCAATTATAAATATGAGAATCTGTTATACACCTCTCCGAATTCTAGATAATTAGACACGTCTATTTTCACATGCTACCAAGCTAGAACAATCAACTTCTACATTGAAACGATGATGACTATTTTCAAAACACAAGCAAAAGCAATAATATCTAATATTGCACTAACAATATTTCATAATACACAATGCACTCCCTATGTAAACCAATGCATAAGACAAGACAATGAAATCTTCAAAACAATTACACAATTGAGGACTACTTGTACCCACCAATCACGGATTGTAACCCCCTTATGCACCCAATTCAAAACATAAATGCTATTTTCACCCAATTAAGGATTAAAACTCTCATATTGTGCAGTGACAATGTATATCATTTCAAACCTATGGTGTGAAATGCAAGACTTCAAGGATTTTTATATATAACCAGTACAACTAGTACAGGGCATCCTTGACTATCAACTTGTTATTTAAATATGCTCATCTTTTAAAACCAACTTCGGCCCTTTCATGGACCAGTGGCTTTGTCGCAATGAGCATGACTCTCTAAAGATTCAATTGTTCTGGCTTTGTATCTTTGTATTCGGTGAAGGATTTCAATATTTTTAGAAGTGGTTATTGTATTAAGAATAACGCTCAGCCCAAAAAAAGGACCTATGACTCTATAACCTTAAGTCAACTCACAAGGAGATAATTGTACCCGACGCTCGGATACACTCCTCAGAGATTTGCCTACTCTAAATACCAAAGTTAGTGAAGGTTTTACTCTATACAATTTAGCCCACGAAGCTTTTTCATTTTTCTGCGGGCCAAAAAAAGACTCGGCGGGCTTATCGACTCTATTGGTTTCTGTAGGTTACCATCGAAATCACGTTAAGAATTAATGTGATCACATCTTTTTCATGTGTAATTACTCACGTTATTATCATAATCACATGATTGTGATCACGTCCAGTGAAATCCGTGCCACTATATAGGTGCAAAAACATGAGCTTGTGGTCCCTTAGGTTCTAAGCACATTATGGTCATATGATCATATAGAAAACATCCTACAACTCTAAGACCAAATTGAGCCAATGTAGAGGGTCTAGAGGGTATTAAATATCCTATGGTCCTAAGACCATAGATTTCTTCCTATTTTGATTACCTATAAATAAAACTCTCTACGAACCTAAGACCATAGAAGGCATATTTTAAGCTCCCTCACAGTCTTCAAGATACCTACAAAGTTCACTCTATGAGTCTTTAAGATACCTACAAAGTTCACTCTATGACCCTTAAGCCATAGGGTAAAATGTGTTTTTCTTCAAAGAAACCTACTATCAACACCTTGTAGTCAAAGTTGACCATGCGGCCATAAGGCAACTAGGATGGTCCTAGATTTTCTACAAGCTATATTGCAATGGCATCCTTGTTCTTATTAAATTTAATCTTAGATATCAACTTTTTCATTTGGACACACTCTAATTTTCTTCTAAGAATGTGACACACAAGTATGCAAAAACCACCACAAAGGTGGTTAAAGGTCAAGGCAATGCGAGACACAAGATATTCTATAACGCAAACATTCTCAAGAAGAATTTCTACAAAATTTCTAGAAGATACATGCATGTCACCATGTTTTTAAATCAAAGGTGATCAAATGAAGACTAAAGTTTTTGCCAACATAATAGTAGCACATATCTATGATTTTTATGATTAGGTTTTTGAGTTTTGGAATCCTCTTGTATAAATGGATTGTACAAGCATTTTGACAGAAGTTTTTTTCAACTAGGAAGAACATAATGTCTTGGGATCTCACTCTTGGAAGATGCTTTGGCCTTGAATCAATTTGATTGTGGAATCCATTTGTGTTTTCCTCTTGCTGGCTTGTGCCTCATGCCATGCTAGTGAAATATTTTCTTGGAGCATTGCCTTCAAACACAATTTTAGTGGATTTTTTATATTTTAATGAGATTGCCGTTCCCTTATCATGAGAGAGAGAGAGAGAGAGAGAGAGAGAGAGAGAGAGAGAGAGAGAGAGAGAGAGAGCGCCTAGCATACATGCATTGATTGCAAATTAAGAAAATTCACATAAGAATTGTATACATAGACCTCCACATGACCTCCAAATGAACAGCTAAATGAGTGAATTTTTTCACCATAAAACTGAAAGAAATTTCATGAAGGCCTTAAACACAAAGTTGGCCAATTGCAAGTAGCTTTTGCTAGAGGGGGTATGTTCCACGCCCACCCTTTTCTTCAATTCTAGAGAAGACAAGCCCCTTTTTTTTAAAGTTGTCTCTTTTTACTTCGTTAGCGATATATCTCCATTCAAAAATCTCACTCCTCCTCCCACATGGCACATGCCCCTTGCTCTCCGTAGTCTCTTTGGTGGCTCATAACAGTACTTGGAGGAACATTGGAAGTTGTCGATATATCTCCATTCAAAAAGCTCGCTCTCAAGTCGCACATGCCCCTTGGTCTCCGAAGTTTCTTTTGTGGCTCATAAATGGAGGAACATTGGGTATCCCTCCACTTGGGAGTTGGTCGCCCTCTTTTGATTGATCAAAAGTGACACTTCATAAGATGATTTTTTCTTTAATTGATGCATTGAGTAATGAAAAAGAAGGCAATCACAAAGTCTCTAGGAACCCGGCGAGCCAAGGATCGCTCATGATCTGAGCAAGAGTGATTCGCTCTGGAGGGTGCGGGCAGAGCATGGCTGTGAGGAGGTCGTGGGTGCAAGGTTCGAACTTAGGCCACAAATTCACTTTACCCAAGTGCATAGCCCAATTCATGTGTTGTCGTCTGATGACCATCGCCTGCTGCTCATCATGATTGGTCTCCTTGGCGATGGCATCCCAGTTGCAGCAAGTCACAATGTCCTTAGGAGGTTACTTTTCCGTTAGCATCTCCCCCTCGGCCCCGTCTCATGATTTTCTTTCACAAACTTCGGCCACCCGTGGCCACATGCAAGCACAGACAGCTCTATCGCCAGCCCGAAGTCCGCCAGCTTAGCCGTCTCCAGCCTCCCTTTTGTCTGCAGCAGAATGTTATCTAGCTTCTCATCTAGATACAACACTTCGTTCTCCTCGTGGCAGAACCTGAGAGCGGTGACCAGGGCCTTCACCACCAGCGCCCCCTTGTGGCACGTCATGTAGAGCCCCTGCCTCCTCCTCCCATTCATCATGTCACTTAGTGTTCCACCTTCCCACAAATCCATCTCTATGCAGGGCCTCCCATCGCCATCTATCACATGCACGCTTCGCAGCCTCACTATCGGCATTACTGCTGCAACCGCGTGAGTGAATAGGCATCGCATGATGCAGATTTCTGTCCCAGTCAGCTGAAACTGGTGCTTACGGTGCGTTTCATGAGCAGAAAACTCTTTGACCAAGAGCTTGCAGGCCATGATATGCATTGCCCCACACGGTAGCAGCTCTGACTCGCCGCTGCTGTTACTTTGATGATTCCTTCTGACTTTGAATACCTGCCCATAGCCTCCCTCGCCAAGAGATCCTATTATCTCCAGATTGGATATGGTTGCCATGGGCAACCTCGTACTATTAGAACTGCTGCATGCTGTCTCCAAGGGCGGCCATTCCTGCGCTTCTTTGGTTACAACCAAGGGACTCCTGATCGGCATGGGCGCCAGCTCGTACTGTTGCTGAGCATTATTACCCATCATGATCTCTCTCTCAGATTCTCTCAGATTTAGGTTTAGCGCAACAATAATATCATCGCGATGAATACCAGCTACTTTAGATGGCGGAGGCGCAGCAGATGCTCTTGCTACTGCTGCTTGACGCACGATATCCAGCAGGAGAGGCTGGCGTCCGCCAGCTTGCATCAGAGTAGTACGTTGAGGATCCGGTAGACGCACTGCCCTTGTGTTATAATTAATGCTGCCTTTTTCATTGTTGTGCTTCACAATATACTCCTTTGACGATGTGATACCGATGCCTCCCCTATCTTTGGGCTTTGCATGCCTCTGCTGTGCATGCACGGCCGCTGCTTGTTGTGACATTGTAGTACTGTTTTGCAGAGCTGCAACAATTGGTGACCACCCAATATTGGAATACTCCACGTGCAGGAGCTACTACAGCTATCTAACCAACAGTCTTGGCTTTGATTTGGGCATGGACACGCGAACTGCGGTTGTTGACTGAAATTGGCCTTATATTGGCAGCGTCCGGAGCAGTATTGGATGGCTGCTTGTCAGAGCGGTGCTTATTCACCTTCCGATTCCAGCGGGACATTATATAAGCTGGGCCTTGATCAGTACTGATCAACTTACTTACTGGAGCTGATAGTGCAGAGATGTATCTGATGATGGAAATCTTATCTGATGGATTTGATACAAGTGCTACTCTCTTCTAGCGACGTTGACTATGATGCAGGCTAATTAGCATGAGCAACCACATCATCATCTTGCCCAACGCAGCACTAAGTTGGCCGGCAGGCTAGCTGGGAAAGGAGGCTATCGAGATCAGGAGTACGTTCGGGCTATATGAGCAGTTAAATAATTAGAGTGCCTGATCGGAGATACCTCAGCTACATCTGGAAGTCCCTCGATCCATCATCCCTTTCGCTTTCATAACTTTGCCTACAACCGTTGTCGATGTGCTAATTACTGTTGCACCCAGCTATGATTTTGTAATGTCCTATTAACCTTGCGGATATTGCTAAGAGTATCATTGACAGTTATGACCAAGCTATTGCAATATTATGTCCTCATGAAATAACATCAAATGCCACAAATAGTAGAACATATTTTTCAAAGTTTAAATCAAACAGCTCGAAGAGCAACCAAACAACCTGATATTGTGAGACCTCTTAGGAAATCACCAAAGCATGAGACTTCTCAAATGTATAGTACGTGGTTGAGATTTTTTCATGCTTGTTCCTTGACGTGTTGATCCCTCTCCATATTAGCTACTCATTCTCTGATCATTTGGTTCTTCTCCATATTAGCTGCTCTTTGTAGATCACACCGATATACATGAAAAATAAATTTTTAGTGATCAAGCCATGGTTACCATGTTCTGTGATCAATGTATTTTATCATCCTTGAAAAATGTATTTTACTATGATTATAATTCTTTATTGCACGGAGTTTGACTTCGATCAAAAACCATTGATATCATGTTGATTATTATTTTATGATATGATAATCTAGAACGACTATCTCGAATATTCTTTTCTTAGCTTCTTAGCTTCGAATTTTCTTAGCTTCATCCTTCCCTGGCAGCGGCGCCAATGTTGGTCATAGCACAACGCACAACCCACCGACATAATGTCAATCCGGTGGATCGGAACCCGGCTAGTGCATGGAGGCATGGATGCACCTAATGTGACGGAATGAGGAATCTAGGAAGAGGGGTAAAGCAAGAGAGGAGAAGAGGGAATGCCGATGAAGCAAGATCTATGCACACACACTCTCAATCTACACTCTAACTCTCTAATCATGCAGACAATGGTGTATCCCTTTGCTCTAATCTCAAGCACACACACTCTAATCACACATTAAGCATACACAAAGAAGCCTAATGAGAGAAATGTATGCAGCCCACGTACACACACACTCTAATCTAGCACACATGTGAAGCAAGAATGCTCAAACAAGAGGGAAAACTTGCGAGAGAAGAGAAGATTCACACTAATCATACACCATTAATACACATAAGCTTGAAAGACAAGAGAAAGTAGGGAGAACTTAGCTTCCATTAATCCCAATGACTACTACATATGATGTAGAAGATCCAAGCTCCATAGCCACTCCTCTTCTTCTTCTCCACACTCCCTCACACTCTCTTCTCTAAGAATGCCCTTTCACATCTTGTGAATTGACTTATATACAAGGGCTTTTTAAAAATGGGCGGCCGGCCAAAAAATGTATAACATGTTGCACGTATCTAGGCTCATCTAATCATCAATGTACAACTTGGAGCCCACTGTGGAGCCCATAAATACAAAAAATATATGCATACACATATGTGTACACACCAATCGAAGCATAATGCATGTCGTTGACGCTCGCCCGTCAACACTCTCCCCTTTTGATTCTTTGTCGTCTCGGACAAAGCCATGTCGTGGTAGATGCTTGAGAAAGAATGTTCTTGCAAAAAGAAAAAGGTGGATGAGGTAGCAAGCTCAAATATATGGTGATAAGGCATAAGGAAAAGGCAAAGCACACGTAGTAATGAGTAAATGCAAAGAATTATGAAATGTTACACAGCCATTAAGGAAAAATAAATTGCACTTTACTGAAATTAATTAATCAAGAGTTTTGGGCTTATGAATGAGTCTATCAATTAGTTAGCTACGACTAAGGGTTAAAACATTTACTCTAGTACTAGCTAAGTTAGTAAATTTATCCCAATGCAGGATTCCCTAATTATGTATGTCATAGATTAACTAACCAACTCTCACAACTCGAAACAAAAGCTTGATTTTTTTTTACTTGAAGCTCAATGAAAGTCTTTCTCATTTCAGTTTCTTGCTTTTCATTTGTTATTTTTCACATTTTGCAAAATCATTTGACGTGTGTGCTTATTTGTGTACCCGGGGATTTTTGCTTCTCAAAGAAAAGCACCCACACTGGGAACCTCTAGGGCTCTAGTATCATAGGCTATACATGTGCGTGAAGTACCATATCAAACCAGGATTTCTCTTCCAGCTTAAGCTTTTACACTTGTGGCACTTTTGTTTTTCTTTCATTTCCTTTGTATTTTCAATAGTTTTCTTTGTTGTTTGGGTGAGAAAGCCTCTCTATGATTAAAACACTCCTAAGGTTTGAAACACTGAAATAATTTTACCAACTAGGACTAGTAGTCAAGTAAATGAGTTAACCTAAAGTCACGGCCTCCTAACCTCAAGGCTCATCAATAAAACTAAACTCTAAGTCAATCAACTAAAGAAAGGACAAGTTTATACATCTTTAATGGCAGATAACAAAACATAATTGAATGCACTTAATCAAACCAAGAAGAAGCCACAATCAACAAATATAAATGTACAAAACCATATAGCATAGGAAGGAGTACACCTGTTCATGGGCTCGATGAAGAGGTCGATGTCATGGAAGATCCTTGTGTCTAGAGATACATCATGTCTACATGGTCGTCCAATCTCCATGGGAAAGCTAATGTCTGTCTACGTGCTGCATCAAAAGATCAACAAAAGCATTGTACTTCCAAGAGGTATGTCAGTAGCAAGATAAAATAACAAAAGTAACAAAATAATAAAATAAAACATCTAAGCTAGGGTCTAAAACCTGGATATCCAAAGGGAAAAAACCCAAAAGGGAAAAAAATACCTCTGGTATATGCACATAAATCTAGTGCACATATCAATGTATACAAATCTCAAATCTCGTGCAACTAGGAGTCAAGAGAGAGCTCTTACCATGAAGCATGATCTGCAATCTCTTAGCTCGATTTCTAATAGTCAACAACTGGCTAACACCTAGCTCCATATGTAAAGTCTGATCAACAGCACAAGGAATGGTCGTAGGGTGGGCATCAGCCTCTACTCGAATAGTCTGTGGAAGGCTCTTCGGTAGCCAAATCTGCAATGCTCGCGCTCTTGTATGGATGTCAGTCTAAGCTCTCTTAGCGTGTCTGCATGTGCATCTAGCTCTAGGACATACTATCTGCTGTGAAGGTACCGACCTCTCTAGAGGTAGTGTCATCTCTCGACATTTGGCTCGTGGAGGTCTCGCTCTAGGGTATGATCTTGTATGCGCTGGGTGTGCTACCGCTCGTGGCCTAGGTAACCAAACATGTCTTTGTTCCTCAAAGTAATCCTGTGCCTCAAGTGACCGTCTAGATGTGAGCCAACCATGTGAAAGTCCGTCGTTGATCATATAGCTCTTTAGAAATATGATCGTGTCATCACAAGGTAAAAATCTAGCATGTATCTCGTCATGGGGAACAAATACTTGTTGGATTGTCCTGGAAGCTCTACGTGGAGAGCTACGTGCCTCATCTATCGTGTGTCGCTCCTCAGTGGTACTACTCATCGTCACAGAGCCTCTGCCTAGAGAAGGCTCTACACATGGCTGAGATGCCTGTGTACGTGGTCTCCAAACAAGTCTAGCAAGCTCTATCGTATCCCTACATAGGGTGTCAATAGAGGTCACTCTATTCCATGTACATCCATGTATCTGTGGTGTAACCTCTATCTCTGTGGTGTCAGTAATGAGGTCTCTAGGAACCTGATCTAGAAAAGTACGGCTCGTGGCTGCTCTCCGCTCAATCGGATGATCTGACTGTGAATCAGCACTCGTGGATGGCACTAGGGAAACATCTATATGTGGTGGCTGCTTTCTCTGTGACTCACTGGATATGACACCGCTATGCAAGCTAAAAGAGTGGGATAGAGATGTTGTCGGCTCTGCATCTTCTCTCATAGTGGGATCTACTCTCGTAGATGGCTCTATCTCGACAGCTATCTCTAAGGGCCTCTGTGAGGTCGGAAGATCTAAACAAGGATTCTTAAGGGCAGCTAGAATCTATGGAGTGGTCTCATCTATAACAAAGCCATTGGAGTCACTCACTCTATGAATCTGTGAGATCTCTCGCTTTGTGATGGAAGTCTCGTGGATAAGTGTGGTAGGTGGTGTAGGCTCCCTAACAATACTCTGACTGGGCTCTAGTCTCAGGGGCTCTACCTATGGTGGCAGGCTAGGTGCTGGTGCTATCTCTCATGGCACACTATCATCCTCATCTGGCCTCTCCCAAGGTGGTGGAATACGACATCACAAAACAAGCCTAGGAGGTGATCTCTCTAGTGGTGTCTCTCGAGGGCTCGGAGCTCTCGGTATCTGTGGAGCTAGCGTGGTCGTCATGGGTAAACATAAATCATCATGTCTAAGTCGAGGGGAGTAGCCGGGTAGACCTATAGTCAAAACATATACTGCATGATTGACATCCCTATAAACTCGCTCAGGTGGATCTCCTATCAAATATGCAAGGAGGTGGACTGAAGGATCTCTGGATCCACCACTCGTCAGGCATCTGTACCTACGACCAAGCTCATCAAGATAGGTCACGGTCTACTCAACTCTTTGAAGCTCCACTAGCCTAGGATGTGTCTGTGTGTCTAGGCTGTCATCTGGGTGCGCTCGCTCAATGTCATCAAAACCAAGGGTCTCAATCAAGAGATATTGCTCTCCAAGATCATCAATAAAAGCTGCTCTATCGGCCTGTGGGTAGGCTCTCACAATTTGCCTAGGTGTAGACATCATGCACTGCGGGGTGGCTAGCCTCACAAAGGGGTGATCATAAGTGTCAACATAATATGCAACCCCTCGTGGAGATCGGCCTACTATATGCAAGATCTGACCGTCTATATCTCTCATGCTATCCCTAGTCTCTCTGGTCTCGGATAGTGTCTGAAGGGTGGGGGTCAGTGGTCTAGGGGCACTCATATCTACAAAGGGTGATCTATCGGGCCCTACCTCTGGTGCTCTCAACTGGGGTGATGTGGTCGTCATAGACTCTCTCGTATGCTCTCTAATCTGTGTCATCAAAGGCTGGCATGGGTCTCTAGATGGTGCACGGTGTCGAGGTTGAGACTCTCTAAAGTACGTGTCTTGAAGGCTCTGGGTCTCTATTTGTGGCTCACTCTGTGTGGTACGCAAAGTGCTAGCAATCGCCGTGTACATCGCTCTAGACTCGTGATAGCTCGAAACGCTTGGCGGCAAATCAAGTCTAGGTGAGGAGAATCCTGGCGGTGGTTTCCTGAGTGATGTGGGTGGTGGCATTGTGTCTAAAGGAGGTGAGGCACTCCTACTCGAAGTAGGGCGCTGGGTCGTCATACGGCAATCCACAAGTCAAAAAGTAAAGCTCAGTGCCTGTGGTGCTCATGTAGCATTTGTCTTTAGGCTCGCCAACTAGTTTCACAACATCTGTGGATAGGCGTCTACTAGAAGTGCGACACTCTAATTGATTTATGCGTTGAGCACTATCTATATAGATCACTCGAGGACCTACCCGCTGTAATGTAACCTGCATGGGATGGTCGTAGGCCTCAAGGCAATCATCTGCGTGTACTAGCTCTATCTCCTCTAGCCTAATCAAATGGTCGACCACATATGTGGTGCAATAGTCATCTCTAAATGTGCCATCCCGCATGTCATCGGGAAGGACTCACACCACCTGGAGGGTCTGTGTGGGGCCAAAGGAGGCGCGCCACTGGACAAAGAAATGTCCATATGTGTCCATGTAAAAGGGTCGGCCTCTGTGCTCGCCTACAAGTGTGAGCAATGTGTACTCTGAGCACGAAGTGGTCATGGCCATCATATGTGCACTCTCGGCGTGTGATAGGACTCTAAACCTCGTCAACTCGTCGAATGTAGACTAAAATCTATATCGAGGTTTATGCATACAATCGGACTCAAATCTGGCAAAACCTAACTCTCGGACGTATCTGTTCTAAATGTGTTTAATCGTGTGTACATGCACGCGAGCGTTGAGTATGTGGGGCGTGGGATGCATGTGGAATATGTGTGAGAAGCAAAGAAATAAAGAAAAAAAATCGTTCTTTTTTTAAGTTTTTTTTTTTTTTGGGACGCGTGTGTGTGTTTGTGTGTGAATCCGAGAGAGACAGAAAGTAAGAAAAATGAAGAGGGGTGTTTATTTGTGTATGTGTGTGTGTGTGTGTGTGTGTGTGTGTGTGTTTAACACATCCATTGCCAATCAAACGAAGACCCGTTTTAACCTCTTTTTTGACCATTTTTGGCCCAAAAATTAGCGCAATTGGTGGTTCAATTAGAAAATTTCTACGCATACACTTGTTTACCACTAATTCAACATCACAATACAATCATAAACACTCCAATTTTCCACTTGCAATTAGTTTAATTATGTGTGTATACACAAGCACAATTAAGCCTAAAATGCACCAATTAATCACACACAATTCTACCGAAACTTGGACAGCAGTTCAGTGCAAAATTGGCAATCGAAAACCATAAACCATATCAATATAATGACCATAATCAATCAATGCTTTTGCATCAAACACATTAGCATCAAAATTGCCAAAAAACAAGCACCAATTTGTACACATTTTCCCTCACGTTGGCATACACTAGTGCACATAGATTTGCACCGATTAAGTGCACCTAATCAATTCTCAAACCTGTACTTTAATTTCAGATTTAAAAGTGGGTTAATGCACTCACATTACAAGAATTGCGTTGATTTATCCACTCCAATTGACGATTACACACGTGTGTGTAATCGTGTGTGTAGGCAACCGCTTCACCGCATCTCCACCTACAAGCACCAATCACAAAGCATCATGTGTAGCATCATTTTTCTTCGAATCAAACACATAATCATGAAGGCAAAACATCTAATTAGAGATTCATTCATGTGTAGCACCAAAAACACACAAGATTAGTGAGTAATTAGACATCAAAATTAGCATAAATCACACATAATTACACACTTTCTAATCACTCAAATCATGCAAAATTGATGAAATTTCAACCCGTAAGAGTGATGCACAAACCTCTAATTAGGCACATAAACATGTAAAACACTCTAATTGTTAGCGGATTAGTAGTGAATTAGTGATCAATTAGTGAAAATGAAGAGAAAACATGAAAATTACACACAACTTTTTTAACAAAATCTCATCACAAATCAACCATTCACCATCACCAATACCTAATCCTAATGAAAATTAGAAACTCAAACCATCATACGGGTGATCCTCCAGCTTAGGCGCTCGATCCCCGGTAGCAGCGCCAATGTTGGCGGATACGCCGCGACAGGCGTCAGTACAACGAGAACTCACCTAACAAGATTTGTCAGCTAAGGAGGAAGCTTGACCCGCAGGCGTGTGGAAGCAAGCATAGGGTGTCAATCTACACTCAACCGACTCTCGACTAATTCCTACAGAGGTCTCTACCCAATGTCTAAGCTAGAGCCTTCAAGAATGCATAAGAGGAGATTTCCTACAGCGCTTCCAAGAGCCAAATACCCATCAAACATTCTTGAAATGCCACAGAACTTGAAGGAGACCCTACTAGCACCAATAGGTCGCTCTCCCTAAGGTCCATGAACCAAAATCCCAACCCTAAACACCTGGTGCATAATCACGTAGGATGTCTGGCCGGAATTTGTAGGTTGACGTTTCCGAAAACTAAAGTGCCTAATGTGTAGCTCTACTTGATGCGAATGCGTGGATATGCTGCAATGCAAAAACGGACAACGTATGCTCACCGAATCACCAGATGAAGATCGTGGGTTGAGCTCCCAAAACCAGACCGTACGTCCGCATTGTAGGTATTGGCGCGTAGCTCTTGTCGGGGGCAACACGTTGCGCTTCTCCGCACTCGATTCCGACCACCGGTGCGCGCATAGCGTCAAGATGAAACTCTCACTCTCTCTCGTACATAGTACGCTCACTCATAGACAGAACTTTCTTTAAAAATGACAAAGGTTTCTTTCATTTAAGGTCAAAAGTGGTATAAATACCTTAGCTAATCTTGATTTGTCAACTAAGGACGAAGCTCGACCTGCACGTGCGTGGAAGCAAGCATAGGGTATCAATCTAGACTCGATCGACTCTCGACTAATTCCTACAGAGGTCTCTACCCAATGTCTAAGCAGCAGCCTTCAAGAGTGCATAAGAGGAGATTTCCTACAACGCTTCCAAGATCCAAATACGCACCAAACGTTCTCGAAATTCCACAGAACTTGAAGGAGACCCTACTAACACCAATAGGTTGCTCTCCCTAAGGTTTGTGAACCAAAATCCCAGCTCTAAACACCAGGTGCAAAATCACGTGGGATGTTTGGCAGAAATCTACAAATTGTCGTTTTCGAAAACTAAAGTGCCTAATGTGTAGCTCTACTCGATGCGAACGCGTGGATATGCTGCAATGCAAAAACGGACAACGTATGCTCACCGAATCACCAAATGAAGCTCGTGGGTCGAGCTCGCAAAACCAGACCGTACGCCTACAATGTAGATATTGGAGCGTAGCTCTCGTCGGGGGCAACGTGTTGCCCTTCTCCGCACTCGATTCCGACCACCAGTGTGAGCGTAGCGTCAAGATAAAACTCTCACTCTCTCTCGTACACAGTACGCTCACTCAGAGACAAGACTTTCTTTAAAAATGACAAAGGTTTTCTTCATTAAGGTCAAAAGTGGTATAAATACCTTACAATCTCAAACCCTAATGTTCCAATTTAGCCATCTATTCAATCTAAATGTCAAAAATGAGATACAATCTGGAAACTTCTGTAAGCCCCAATATTTACAAAGGTGAAATGTCGGTTTTTCTCAAAGAATAGTTACAAAAAATAATATTCCGCGGAGCTTCGTAGGGTGTGTTCAGCTGCTAACACTCCCCCCCTCCTTGTTCATGTCGTCCCCGACATGGCAGTTGAGCTGCTTCTTCAGTGTAGGCTTTCTCTCATCTTGAGAAGGGAGTCATATCTCGCATGCTGAGCCAGTAGTGTCGGGCCGAATATATCTGTGCTGATTGTGAAGAAGCCAGTGTATAAGGCTTCTTCAAAGGCCTGGAGGTGATAAGAAGGCAAAAACATGATCCTCTGATACTGTGCGTGTATCACCTCGTGAGAAGGCTGAGCAGACAGATCGTATGCACATCTGTATGTATCTTGAAAGAAAAAGATATTGTTTGTTGCCTGGCCTGGTTTGAAGGTTTCGAAGACTTCCAAAAGGGTTTTACATATCTTTCTCATCATGATGCAAGATAGGTCAGGCGAGCAAGTGAACAATTTGATGGCGCCCGTTAGGGTTTTCACCATGTATTGCTCACTTATTCTCTCGCCTGCCTTCAAGCCTGACAGCTTTGGGTAATTGAGCCAAGTAGGTTGGCTTCTCTTCAACAACTCTTGGGCCTTCCATATTCTCATCCTTGGTAGAGGGAAGAAAGTGAGGTTATCTCTGATCACTTTAGGTGCCTCTACCAGATGGATTAAATATTGAGGATATTTTGTAAGCCGTGCCTTTCTCCACTTGGGTTGAGAATCCACTATCATCCGACCCCTTCAGGTTTGGAGATATCTGCTTTGTACAATGGCACTGTTGGCTCCTCTTTATTCATTTATTGATAGTAGCAGCTTCGTACTTTAGCAAAGGATATGGGAGAGAGGGCTGTAGCCATTCACGCCGAAGGTTACTGGCATCTATCTTCTGAATAGTCATCGACTTAAACACCTTCTGCTCCCACTCCAATGCTTCTCTGGCTGTGTCTTTGACTGCCACTTCTATGGCCTTCTGTAGCTTTTGTTCCTCTTCTTGTGTCAGATCCTGGGGCTCTTGTGAGGGTACCACAAGGATTTCCTCTTGCATGGTGGTGTCCACTGGATCTGACACATTCTCTATGTCGATCCCCTCCATTCCTGTTGGCCCGGTGCTAAGCTGCTGCTCTTCCATTTGCTGCTGGTCTCTCTGCTCCTCTATCTGCTTCTGAAGTGTCTTCTTTTGCGCTTCTGCTTGATCTCCCATGTTTACTAGGAGGTCATTCAGATTGGCATTGATTTTCTCCGCCTCCTTGAGCTTTCTCTTGATGGATTCATTTTCTGCTTACCATCTCTGAAAATTCTCATCCATCCTCTTCTTCACGGCTTCTAGCTCATTCTTTATGGCTTTGTTCTCTTCTTCCACGCGGTTTTGCATCACCAGAGACCCCTCGGCAAACATCAGCCTTTGTCTTTTCTCTAATGTCAAATCCTTTTGGAGTTCCTTCATTTGTTTTTCATATAAATCAGTCTCTGAAGTCGTGTGAGTCGAGCTAGCAGCTCTGATTCTGGCCGGAGATGCTCGTAGCCTTTGGATGGTTTGATCTTTTACTATCATCTGGTCTTTCATCTCGATGACTTTATCCTGGATCACTTCATGCTCTATCTCGGCCTTTTCCTTGGCATTCATTAGGAAAAATTTGGACTCAAAAATGGGCCTTGTAAGAAATGCCAGGTCAGCTTAGAGAGAGATAATAAAAAGTCCCTAATTTCATTTTTGATATTCACTTTCAAAAAAACTCAGATATTAGATCTGGGGGTTACGTTTATTAAAACTCTCAAAAAGTGTTCAGACAATGATAATATACGACGGCTCCGAATTGAACGCCAATTATCTCAATCTTTTGGATTTTTTAAAACTAAGATTTGGCGCTCAACGAGGTGCATTGAATGTTATTCTTCTCCTCAGTTTCGCGTCTCTCTTGCTTTCCTCCTCCGCGCAGTCTCTTCCCTTGAGCTCTCTTCCATTTGCTCCACTCTTGCACTCTCCTCTGTTTTGAGCTTTCTCATTCACCAAGTCGTCTCAATGTCATTATCATCTTCACACAGAACTCAGACGAGGAGTCAAAACGATGTGTATCATATGCATATCGAACTCTCCAGAGAATACGAGCCCATCCACAAGAAGAATAAGCGAGGCATCCTTTCCGAAGCTTCAAAAGAGAACTTCAAATTTCAAGGTAAAAAAAGGCATCGATCTTTGGGTGGATGGCAGGATATATCCTGAGCATCCTATCACCAACTCAACTCCACCGTTCATAAACATAACATCATTGCTGAACTATGTAGGAGATGGTTATTCTGGTTTATATGGCTACACCAAGCATTTGGCGGCCAGAAGTGATATTCTTAAGCTTGAGAGAGACCTTGCACACAAAGAAAACGTTTGCTTGAAGCAAACTGTGATAGAGTGCACTCAGCAACAACTGAAAGGCAAGGACGAAAGCATCACGCAACTCACGCAGGATCTCAGAGAAAAAAATATTGTCTTGGGTCCTCGGTTAAGAGAACGACGCTTACGAGACATTGAACAACTGAAGGTTGGTTCTAGGGGTTTGAAGAAGAGGGTTAAAGCAATCAAGTAAGATTATCATTCAAGCAGGTTTAATTCATCTTTACATTTGTATTTTTATATCTTACTTTTCATATTATTCTTAGATCGTTGCTACATCCTCAGTCAAATATTGACAGCAACACACCAACTTCTTCAATTCCTTATGGTCTCATACTAAAACGCAAAGATGTCGTCGGACTTTTGGACGATAAGCGCTACTGCAAGATTGTTGCTAAGCAACTTGACACTCTTTTGAAACAGAATCAACTCCAAACACGTGATGTTCAGTCAATTCTGGATGAAGCCGGAATATCCAACAAAGGTTATTCAGAAATTTTTAGGTATGTCCGGTGTTTGAATCAATTGTCTTCACTTGTCAAATCAAATATCTACAATTTTTAGGTATATTGGATATGTGTAGCATTCGAAAACTTGGAAATAGTCCATTTACTTAATTTTCTATTTACAAAACTATGCAGCAACAAAGTAAGAAGTTCAATCTCAAGTACACATTGCTGCTAAATCCTCTCTCCATTCAAAAGACAAGACTAGAGGTCAACCAGGAAGTGCTTAGGACATTGGGCACTCCTTTTCACATTGAAGCAATGTTCAAATCCTCATCATTAGAGGAAGTGGTCTATGAAAAATACAATAATATATTTTATGATTTAGTAGCTTTGCAGACATATATTGTTCAATTGTTCGAGGTTTTGGCAAGAGGAATGCAATGGAGTTTTGAAGTTTGTGCTTAAATTGGATGAGTGCGAGCTAGTGAAAGAGACAAAGGTTGAGTGTGTCACAATAACACTTATGAGTAGAGAATTCGATGAAAGCATTGCTTCAGACTACCCTAGAAACTTTAGCATGCAATCCGAAAACAATATTAACACCATATTAGAGAGTTTGAGACTTTAGAGTCAATTTGGGAATCACTAATGTCTTAAATATTTGGCCATATGTACAAATCTTAAACTATTTTTTAAGTGCAAATGCTTCCACAAGGTAGTAGTTAAAAATCTCTTTCGATCCATCCTCTCTAACTTTGGCAAAGATTTGTCCATGTGGTCAAATCTTAAGATCATTTTGAAAGTGGGAATCAGGAAATTCCCAAATTCACTAATATGGTGATTATTTTCTTTTTAGCCACATTCAAGGTTTGATATCAACAAGTTTTTTCTTTAAAAAATGGTTAGACATGTTTCATTTGATTGGTTTGGTTTTCCCATTTCAAGTGCCTGCAGAGAATTTCGATATTCTTAACTGGGTTTTCCATCAAACAAGTATTCCTGAAGTCATAAGCGAACAGAGAAATGGAAAAACACTCGATGTATTAGGCATGGGTTCATACACAATAGAGTCGCATATGGCTGGAGATCTCAAAACCCTAAAGTGTATGTACAACATCTCAAAAGACGCAACAAGTAAAAGCCCTTGTTTGTATTGCATGGGAGGAGTCATTGGTCTTGACAAAAGAAATTGGAGGAGAGCACCGGACAGGCACTTGCAGGACCTTAACATCTGCCCAGTGATGGATATTCCACTATCCAGAAGAGTACATCAGGATGCATGCACTCTACAGAATCATTGAGAAACTTATGTTTCTATACATTTGTTTTGCTTAGACCACTCGGCCAACATCAGCAAAACAAAGGGCTATATTATCATTGGAAACAGTTTTCTCAGATATGGGCTTGCATGGAGGACATGTGAAAATAGAGCAGGACGAGAAGAGGTTTAAGAATGGTCGAGATATGCCAAATAATTTTTCTATTGGCAGTGTGAAAGCCCGTCTCGTCTTGTCGATGCCAACAAGTGGCAGACAACGCAAAAGCCAAAGTGCTCAGGAAAGGTTGACATTGAGATACAACCGGTGGAGAAACCTGCACAATGCAGTGGTTGACCACGTAGACAATGGTGCAACAAGGACTCGCAAAGCGAACGTGTGGAAAAGTTTGGATTCCATATTCAAGTTTTGTGAGCTCAATACTTGGAGAGATATTGACTATACATTGTTTCAAGACGCTCTAAAGACCTTCCACAGGTCTTTCATAGCTGCATGGACAAATCAACACATAACTTATTACATGGTATATTACTTTATTTGATAAAATTGTGATTATATATTTACATATAAACAATAGGCTGGTCTTTTTTACAGCATATCATATGCACCACATGCCTTGGTTTGCTAGGCAGTATGGTAGCTTGGCTATATGGTCTACACAAGGTATGGAGAAAAATCACTACTAAGCCCGTATTGGCTATTTCAGCCACACTCATCAGGGAGGTGGTGCAAACAAAGCCAACAGTTTGGAGGAACTACATCAATGGACTTATCGAAAACTTATGCATAGAACACACCGAAAGGAATGTGTCAAAGACAGTCAGATTGGCCAAGCAATGAGATTAGCAAGCAAACGACGGAAAAAGGAAATATGGGAGGCATCTTCTGCGGCATTGCGACATGCAGAGTGGCGACGTCAAAAAGAACGCATTGGAAAGACTTGGACAACTACGACCCAAGTTGTTTGAGACTCCTAACGATAGCGCATTGTAACACAATATAATTTTTTGTGCCAAGAGAAGACAACCAGTCACAAAAGTGAGAAACATAATGTACTCATTGTTTTGATAGAAAATGTACAATTTTTTGGCATCGACAATATACATTAGAGCTTCTCTATTCTTCATCTTTGTTAGGAAAAGTTACAAAATATTATGGCCTTTTTTCTTGCTATGTCTTATCGTCTTCTTCTTGCCTTGGTCTTTTGCAACCTAGTCCTGCAGGTTCGTTTGTCGACAGTACATTTGTCTCCACCTCCACAGCCACAAAAGACATTTCTTCAGTAGGCAAATGCGCAATTGGTTGTTTATTGCGAAACATAGCATGCTTGTCAAACTCTAGTAATTGCACAGGGTCAATGATTACGCATGCCAAACCATATGCTGCTTGGGTCAAAAAATAGCGACTACGCAAACCATACATTCCTGGCCCTTGGCCAAACATATCCAATGCGGCCTTTTTTTCTAAAAGCATTATTTTATTTGCGTTCCACCTAATGACGGCCCCTCCTAAATATCTTGAAAGTGTCTTCAACGTCATCAAGGGTAGCTCCGCGTTGTCATTGGAGAAGGATGAATGGAAGACCAAAAAACTCGGATACTTAAGATTCTTTAAGTATTGACCGAGAGAGGAATTCTTCCCTAAATCTCCCATGCCTCGTCCACGAGGGCGAGGAATGAAGGTATCATCATAGACCACCAACTGCAACAAATTAAAGTTATGAAATGAGATAAGTAGAAACCAAAAAGGTAAGGCAAATAAAAAAAGATTACCTTCTGGTTTTCATCTTCCTCAAGTAAGTCCTCATTCCATAGGTTGAGGCCGCCCTGACCTCCAGTGGGCGCATTGGAGGTTGAGGCCAAAGATGATGAAGAAGTGCTTTCCTTACCCATTTCTTCAATCCCTAGATTTTTTTGCACTTTCATGAACTCCTTTTCTATTGGAAGCGTGCGCTCATACCTAGCAACATCATTGTAAATCATCACAAGTGCACTTGCAGGGTCAACGAGCTCATCGTCATTTACATGGGCATCTATAACAAAATACTTGTCATGCTCAGGGTCAATGATAGCATCATCCTCTTTGAGATTATGTGCCACAATGGCAAGGCAATAGTCCTCTCAAAGGTCAAAAAGCTCCATAATGTCGTTAAGCATGACATACTGCAAATCACCAATAGGTATGGTAGGTAGAACACTAGTAGGCAAAGCACCCTCGTGAAGTTGCACTCCCTCTGAAACCTGCAAGGCAAGGCTTCCCCGAGACTTGGGCTCTTGACCCTCCCCAGTCTGATCCTCTAGCGAGGCCTCTGCAGCATCAACATGCTCATCCAAAATTAAATGCAAATATAAAATAAAACCTGCATAATATACAGCCACTCAACACTTGTGGTTATGAAGTGTACACTAATTTTTTATATGAACTTAAAGCGAGCGAATCTTACCAAAAAAAGGAAAAAATGGTGATAAGAGATAAGAAAATGGGACGGGAGGAAAAAATGACAACAAATCAACACTAAACACGTTTCACTATTAAAGCTCATCAGTAGCGTTAATTTTTGTACAGGGATTGGGGGATTATAAATAGGTTTTGGGGGTTTCAAACCCAAGGTGGGTACAAAAGGTGAGGATTAAGAGGAGGATACAAGCATTGGTACATAAAAGTAAATGCAGGTATCTTTTGGTACGGAGAAGTAAATAATGGCAAGTTTAGGTACGATGTGCACCTATTAGGGGGGGTAACATCAAGATAAGAGAGGCTTTGGAAGAAACAATTTATAGAGAGGCACAAAAAGGACAGGATGCAAAAAATTGGTATTGTCACAAAAATTGGATTTTTGGAGGAGGAGGGGGGGGGGGGGGGGGGGGGGGGGGGGGGGAGAGAAGGGGGGAGACATTTTAGCTAGGGGGGGGTGTGAGAATTGGAGGTAAGCATTTTCCCGATATTGGGTGCATTGCGCCAACAAATAAGGGGTTTGGGGAGGTGGGATAGTTCCAGTGTGGTGCTAAGCTGAATGGTGAGAGGCTTGATCAAGGTACGAGAGAGATTAAGGTTGCGTGTGAATGGTGAAAAGGGAATTTTTACCACAAAGGGGGGTCTTTTGATGTGGGTTTCTTCATAAGGAGAGAGTCTCTGTCATTGTAGGAAATAAGGGAGAAACAGTTATGGAGAAGATCTTGTGGGTATCCCCTTGCTCTAGGTCTATGGAAAAAATGGGCATGAATGGTAAGGAACCCATCTAAGGAGCTCTCTCTAATGACATATCGTTCCAGTTCCGAGATTATAAAAGCGACTTTCTGGTGGGTGGGGTGCCAAGATTGCCAGGGAAGGTAGTTGTAAGAGTTAAGGCTTTTTTGAAAGCAGTGAGAATCAAGAGTCCTTGAATGCGAGAAGGAGGGTCCTTTGAAGAATTTAATGTCAAGGATGGAAGCTTTTGTGGAAGAAATGACTGGAGAAATTTTGATATGGTTCTGGAGTGGTGACCCATAAATCTTAAGGATTTTTTCAAGAGCAAGAAAGGAGCCTTGCCAAATGCCAAAGGCATCGTCGATGTATCTTTTGAAATAGAGGAGAGAGGGATGGGAGGGAAGATTGATACTATCCTCTAAGTGACAAAGAAAAAGGCAGGCATAAACGACAGCAAAATTAGACCCCATGGCAGTGCCTTTGATTTGTCACCAACAGCTTCCTTGGAAGGAAATGTAATGGTGGTTAAGGACAAGAGAGGCCAAAGAGAGGATGAGGTTCCTTTTGGGTAAGGGAAAGTGGTGTTGGATAGAGTCGGAAAGGGCAAGCAAACCTTGTTGTATGGGGATGATCGGATATAATGATTCAACATCAAACGTGAATAGAAGGACATTAGAAGGAATGACAAGAGAGGATATATCTTTGATGAGTGAAAAAGAGTCCTTAAGGTGTTGTTTCTTTGTGAGAAGGATAGGGAGAAGTTGGAAGTGGATCCATATAGAGGCATGTTCCAGAATATATCCTCTGTAAGAGAAAATGGGGCGTCCAACTAAAGAGGGTTTGTGTATTTTAGGAAGTAGAAAAAAGGGGCACGGGTGGGGTTCAGCAGTAGGAGGCTTAACACTAGGTTGGTAATGGGACACTTTTATGTCCGGGGACACTTTTATGTCCTGTTAAGTGACCATTTTCCTTGAATTATGTCAAGAGTTTCAAAATGGATTTTGAGGTGCTATCTGTCTAGAAAGTTGTCTTATGAGCTGAAAAAAACTCGACATTTTTTTGGAATATCAATTCCATCTTTAACCTTGTCCTTGCACAACATTTCACAACCTAAACTGTGTGAAAAAACGGGTCTTGTTTTTGGCTTTTTTCAACTTTTTGAAACTATACCACTCTAGAATTCATGTTTCTGAGGTCTATAATGCTAGAGAACTATCTTTAGTAGTCCTCAACATGTCCCGATGCTTCTAGGGAGAAATAAATGTTAAAGTTGTAAGCTATGACCAAATTACAAAAATTGTCAAATCCTGTTTTTTAGCCAATTTTAGCTCTTCTATGATTTTTTTGGTGGCTTTCATGATATCCAAATGCAGTTTTGATTTTCTATGTCTCATATTGTAACATAAAGCTAATATTCCTTGAGTTTTGGGGCACCTAATACCCTATTTTTCATAGTATACAACGATGGTTGATTTTTTCAATTATAGAAGAAAACGAAACATTCTAGTATATCAAGTATAGCTTTTTCAATATTGTTAGTTTCTTGTGACAACTACATGCATTTTGTAGGTAGTAACCATATCTAGTCATAAGGATCAAATTTGGCTAGATATTGAATAGTTTCTATGGGATTCTACAACTCATAATGTTGAACCCAGTTTTTTCATGTTTGCTGTATTTAGCACTTCATCTTTGTCCCCAAGATTCCCCTTGGTAAGAGATGTATTATTCTTTTGACATGCTCCATGGCTCCTTATAAACCTAAAGGACAATAGGGAACTAAGAAAACATGCATATATTATTTGTATTGAGCGTGGCTATAGAAAATTTGATGATAGGTTTGCAGATTGGTAAAAATTCAACTTTTTTGTACCTATTTCTTTTGGAAAAACAAAAAATAGCGAGTGAGAAGCAATCATATGTTCTGATCACCAACCCATTGAAGTTAACTAGGGAATTTATCTCAAGTCCTACAAAAATCCCTAATCTTATTTTTATACAACAAAACGTAAGAAATGACTGTTTTGATGAAAATGTACTGGTCCATCAACTTTGGAGGCTTGGTTTGACCAAAAGATGAGAAATTTTACAAGTTTCTTATTTTTTACATGTGTAGTAGGCCTTGAACTATAACCTCATGAAAGGATTTTACAAAATGAGTGGATCTACTATGGTTTTGGAGGTTTTTTCCAAAACCCTGAAAGGACACTTTTATGTCCTGTTAGGTTACCAACCTAGTGTTAAGGATGAAGGCCTACTCTTTAGAAGAAACACTACAAGAGGTTGTGTGCTCTTGTGACGCTGTTAGCGACGGAAATACACTGGGTTTTTATAACCCCCGGCGTTGCTAAAACCGTCGCTACGAGCGTTGCTACGAGAGCGTCGCTATCAGCATCGCTATATAGCGACGCTAATAGCGACGGTTATAGCGACGTTTACACTAAAGACTATAGCGACGCTCATAGCGACGCTACAGAGCCATAAATAGCGACGGTTATAGCGACGCCCGAGAGAATTTTTTTTTGGTGGCAGGGCATTGAATGCCTTGCCACCCATCAACCATATTGTACTTGATTCACTTTTTAAAAAAAGTGCAAGGGTAGATAATAGACCCAAAATAGTCACCCACAAGACGCATTGTTTGCAAAATTGACAATTGTACACATCATAGGCAAAATGAATTGATTGGCAAATGTAATAATGACAATTGTACAACATCATAGGCATAAAGAATTTATTGGCAAAAGGAACTGCGGTGACAAATGTAATAATATACATGGTTCAAAAAGACGTAAGCTATGAGAAACCCTAAACTAATGCTATCTAGCTACGGCTAAATTGACGTCGTCTAGTCAGACGTCTCATCGCGTCCAAGCGGCGTATCTGTCGGATTCTGCAAAAAAAGACAATAAGACAGCTTTCAGTAAGTATAAACATATAACGACATTTATAAAACAATACAAAAAATAAAAAAGAGTAAAACCTAATACTAACCATGCCGTCGCGAGAACTGAGAATGTCCATCAGGGCGTTTAAGCCCTTCCTGCCTGCGTACTCGCGCTCGTATGGTGTGGGATCACGTCCTGTCATCGATCACTGTCAAAACATACAAAGATTTCATTATGTTAGAATTAAAAAACTCATAAACCCTAAACTATCGAACATAAAGAGCATAAACCCTAAACTATCGAACATAAAGAGCAATGTGAAAACACTAAAAAATCGGCCTCAAATGATGCCCATCCACCGCTCCCCAAGTGGTGCGAGCTCCCTGCCTCTACTCGCGCTCTGGCTGCATCCTTTTGTTGCTTCCACTTGTCGGGATTCTCGCGCGCTGCTTTCTTCGCATTCTTCCAATCTTCTTTGGCCAACCAATCTGGCCTGTTCCACCCATTCTTGATTGCTTTTTGCACTTCGGAACACTTGTGTTTGCAGTATTCGCGCATTCGAATCTTCATCAGGTTTTCATTGAAGCGCTGATCCCGTGTTGGAACGGGAAACTCATCATGAAGTATGCTGATGACTCTGTTTTTTAAATCACTTGGTACTTCACTCCATTTGTTTAGTATGTAGTGTCTAAACAACTGAGAGCAAAGACCACGCATGTGCGAGATCACCTTCTTGCCGTCATCATCCATGATGATGCCGCCGCTGAAGTCGATGGAGTAAGACAAGCCCTCTAGCCGGTGACGCGTGAACCTGGGTGTCCCAGCAGGGGTCTCTAGCGGCGTGTCGATGGGGGTACGGACGTCAGGTGTCTCCAACGGCGTCTGGGCCCCGAAGCGAGGAGTGTCAAGAGGGGTGGCTCCTGGCGGAGTAGGTAGAGGTGTGTAGCTTCTAGGAACAGTCAGCCGTGCAAAACCTGGCGTAGATGGCGATGCTGTGGCTGGTGTGGGGGCGGGCAAATACGGGGAGGGTAAAGAGCCTCGTCGAACACGAGGCGGTGTGGAGGCATCGGTGGCGGAATCCCCACAACAACCGCCACCGCCACCGCCACCACTAGAGCGCCGGTGTCTAGACGAGTGTGAAGCTCGTCTCGTCGACGCCGAAGCTTCGGAGCACGCCGAATGCTCCGAAAGAGAGGGAGATGCGGATGGAGTAGGAACGCGCGACGATGCGCCAGAGCGATGACGCTCCACGTAACACTGTCTCTGCTGCGGTGACAAAGAAGAAAGAAACTCCTCATCATCCATACCTGCATTAAACACACGAATATTTAAACTTAATATTGAATGAATAGAGTAGACAATGACGCAAAGACCATTAAATACAATGACGTAATGACGCATATAAATACAATGACGCAATGAATCGAGTGATAGAAGAGGCAAGTCGAAAACTCAGAATTTTCAATCAAAAGATGTGAGCGCGAGTAGAAAAGAGCGTTATACACCATGGAAGGTACTTAGAGAGCCAGAGCTTTTACAACACGGAGCAAAATTGTTCAAATACAATATTTGTGGCTTTAAGAGATCTCTCTCTCATCCTTGCATAACTCAGCATAACTTCCTATATCTATATAGAGCTCTCCGTTTAAACACATATCCTCATTTTCATTTTGTAGCTCCTCTGCATGCACCCCATATAGAGTAGTAGCATCTTGATGCTCGTCTGGCACCACCGCAGCGGCTTCTGATTGAGCATCTTCTCTGATCTCCTCCATTGATGCCGTTGTGATTGGCACATGGTAGCCTTCATACGTCCTTGCACTACGAGGGGCTACCTCTATGATGTACCACCAGTTTGATGTAGACTTTGTAGGATGAAATATTACCTGCCAGAGCCGAGCCACATAACTTACATGAGAGCTTTCAAGCACATAACTTGCAAAAGGGGGATGTTAACTATTTACATACTTACTTGTTCACAATGCTCGGGTAGTACGAAAGTGTCTCTTAGGTCAGTCCATTTCTTAGTAGAATCCACCTCAAGAAAACCAGACTCTCCTCTATGCACAGTAGCGTTGCGACCCTCCATGATTATCTTGAACCATTGCACGTCGAACAAGTCGACAAAAAATCCTCTGTAATCGATCCTCAAAATCTCTTGCAGCGTGCCGAAGTAAGTGAGTTCCGCCACCATAGGATCTGCATCAGAGGAACGTCGTCGACTAGACTGTTCAAATTTTGCCATGATTCCACAATCTTGAGTAAAACTCTTTTTGTCGATTCGTTCCACCCTAAAATGTCGACCTTTACACCATGCTGCTGTGTATGACTTATACTACAACGAAAAAAGATTATGAGTGGCCGTTCAAAAGTTTAGAAATAAAGTCACTAGCTAGTCGTACATTGCAAACTTACCTTGGTCGCGCAACCCCGAGAGTACTCCCACTCTTCCTCAGTCACTTCGCCACCGCATTGTTGTGCGCTTTTCAATTGGTTGTGCAACCATCTTAAGATCATGAAGGTTGGTAGGCTCTCCAGAACCGCTGGATAGTGCATCGGTGGTCGTCTTCCCCGTCTCCACTCGATTCGTGCCCTTTGTCGCTCTTGCTTTGCATCCTCATATTGTGAATTCCACTTTTGCATCACTGGATTGTGAAGCATGCAAAATCGGTTGATTTTAGCCTCTAGATCTTCCGTCATCTTCTTCTCAACACCGAGATTGCACATGACAATCCCAGATATGCGCTCATCATCTATGGTTCGCCATAGCGTGTCCCGGGATTTATCAAATCCGTCTAGCCACTCTCCAATGTACACTAGGGACTCTGATACCAACCAACCTTCTGCCATGCTACCCTCCAGACGTGCCTTTTGACGCACATATCCCTTAAGCGTTTTCATGAAACGTTCTAAGAAGAACATCCATCTGGAATGAACTGTGCCAGCTATTTCCACCTCATCAACTATGTGAACAAGAAGATGCACCTAAATGGTTAGCATTGTAGTAGGAAAATGTTTCTCAAACATGCACACAAGCTCCGCAGCATTTAGTTTGGCAAATGGTATGGAGTCTACGTTGATCTCCTTTTGTGAGATCCATTGCACCAGCTTTGCAAGTTTGTAGATTGTGTTACGGATGTCGAGAGACAAACATCCCTCAATGGCAACCGGTAAAATAAACTGTAAAGTATGTGCAGCAATGATATTAAAGTCCACATTTTATGCAATGATATTAAAGTCCACTATGAACTTACCTGACACATTTTATGCCAATCGTGTGACTTCAAACCGGTAAGCTTTCCTTCTTTAGTAAAACACGTTCGAAGCGAGTGCATTACGCCAGGGGGGTCCGCAAAGATCGAATGGTCTCTTTTACTTTGCGTTCTTGGGCTCCTATGAAAATCCATGGTGCTTTGGGGAGTTTTATCGATCCATCAGACGCTGCTTGCGGCCAATATTGCTCCATACGATCCACATTTCTAAGGTCAACTCTGGCTCCCAAAGTATCTTTCTTGCCGGTCAGATGGTCCCATAGTAGATTACCCACATTCTTGAATATGTGCATTGGATCAAGCAAGTGATTGATCATGAGTCGGGGCCAGTATGGTAACTCGTACCATAGAGATAGTCTCTTCATCCCTGGAGGCAATCCGTCATCGCACATCTCCTTCTGCTCTAACCATGCTTGTGCAGACATCCTTGGTGGCTCTCTTCCCAAAAAGCCGTAACACATGATTCTCTGGAAGATACGCTTGATGACCTTCGTAGATTTGCTTCTTCAGTGAGGGTGCCCTACGTGCATTCAGTCTAGGTCCACATGTGACACATGCTCTGTATCCGCTTGTTTGAAGCCCTGCATGTATACACATGATAATAGATCAAATATGGGAAAAAACAAGATTTACAGTGTCTGAGTGAGGAGTGTCAATAGATCACCTGAGCATTCTGTTAGCCCGGGATAGTCATGCATGGTCCACATTAGAATGCCTCTGATCAAAGCATTCCGTCGTCCTGTGTGTCGGCTCATATCCACCACCTCTATGCCAATCCACAATTGTTGTAGCTCTTCCAATAGTGGACGAAGATACACATCCATATTCCCCACTTTATATCGCCCTGGCACAATCAAGCTTAGCCATAGGTGCCCCTTCTTCGTAGTCAACCACGGGGGAATGTTGTAGTTGACGATGACAATGGGCCATACACTGTAAGATGTTGATCTTTGACCAAATGGATTTACGCCATCCATAGCCAGGCCTAAGCGCAAATTTCGAGCTTCCATGGCAAAATCCGACCATGTTCCATCTATATGTTTCCACGCTACGCAATCTGCAGGAATTCGTAGCACACCATCCGAAGATTTATTCTCCTCATGCCATGATGCTAGGGCGGCCATGGACTTACATTCGAAGAAATGCTTGATGCGAGGAAGCAGAGGGAAATGTCGCAAAACCTTTTGTGGAATTTTTGTCCTGTGGAGATCTACTCGATATCTTTCGGAATCACATTTCGGACACTTCTCCATGTCTATGTATTCCCCTCTGAAAAGAATGCAGTCATTAGGACAAGCGTGGATAGAATTGTAATCCATCCCCAAGTTTCGCAAAATCTTTCTTGCTTCATCTCGGGAATCTGGCATCACATTGTCAGCTGGTAGTATGTGCTCTTTCAGCAATCTACACAACATAAAAATATGATACAGTCGTGTAAAAATCTATCAGATCATTATACATTTAGAGTTTTATTAAAGTAAACTAATTGTAGTAGATCACCTGAAAAGCGCTGTGACGCTAGTGTCACTCCATCCAAACTTTGCCTGCATGCTGAGAAGAACCAGGAGTGCTTTCAATCTAGACATACGTGCTCCATTATACAATGACGTATCGGCTTCACTTTTCATATCATCATAGATAAGCCTTTCTGAATCCATGATCGTCTCGATCATTTCATCAATCTCGGGCTCAAACATTGCCTCGTTGGGAATGTGCTCTGCATGATCATCCCCCGAGCTGTCAGAGGCTACATCTTGTGGCCTCACATATGCTGCTTGACCAAAGCGCCTGCGAACACGTCTATTGGGTTACAAGATTGCTGCTTGTTGGCCAGCGTCAGAGTCCGACGAGTTATAATTGGCAACAACTCGATCTATAATAGATGGATCGAACTCGCCAAATTTGCGAACGTGCTGCAAAGAAACACGTCTTGTCCATCGCACAGCATGCTTGCATTGATTACAAGGACATAAGACCCTCGTTGAGAGATAGGTGTTTCGGTTGGACGGTCCCACATCCTCGTCACTACTCATAATGAGGATAAAAAACTTATAACCTGGACAACAAATTTAATATTCTATTGGCATTCTTCGTCTTATCTCTCTCTCTCTCTCTCTCTCTCTCTCTCTCTCTCTACCTCACATTCTCTAGTCATGTCCAATCCCCGCACACCTCGGTCTAGAGGTGCACGGAGATCAGAACCACCGGGTTATAATCTCGTCTTTATTGGTCAATACCTATATTTGTGGGTACAAGAAATCTACACACCCACGTCTACATGATACTGCATGTAGTGGACAAAACCCCTTTGCCTCTTCTCTAGCTGTAGCACTTCACAACATCTTAACATCTTTTCACAGTAGATCTTTTCACTGTTCATCTAACCCTAAACCCTAAACCGTAAGTAATTCTTGCGTGGACTCGATCTAACGTAAATAAGCGTAAATCTAAATAAACGTAAATCTAACTAAAAATAAACCTAAATCTAATTTAACATAAGTCTACATCTAACCTAATCTTTAACGTCTTTTGGGATAGTTTCCTACGACGTTAAAACTCTCTTCTTCTTGTGTGTGTGTGTGTGTGTGTGTGTGTGTGTGTGTGTGTGGGTAAACCTAAATAAACCTAAGTTTAATCTAATATAACATAAATCTAAATCTAACGTAAATTATGTTATATTAAAAACAAAGAACTAAACTAACAGGGATTATAAGAACCTTAAAACTGATTTAACACATAATTTTTCACATAACTCGGCAAGAGTTGGCATTCTCATCACTAAAGATGTGAGAGTTAACTTCCGGCGGTGACGCTGCCTCATCTCCATCCACATCTGATGACAGCAATTGGCCCTTTAGACCGTTCTTGCTCTTGTTACTAACTTTGAAGTTGCTGTTGAATGACTAGAGGTTGTCTAGATGGTCATTGTGTCGGGGATGTAGTGACTCTTGCCGCCCTGAAGATCCACCTTCTTCCCTATCTTCTGAAGACATTTCACCAGTACTTTTGGATCGACGGAGCCCACCATGAGTGAAGGCAGCAATACCCTATATTCCATTGAGGGCTTTCTTCACCCGCTTCATGCAGGCATCGCAGTCTATGGAGACCTAAATCTAATCTAATATAACGTAAATCTAAATCTAGCGTAAATAAACGTAAATCTAGTTAAAAATAAACCTAAATCTAATTTAATGTAAGTCTACATATAACCTAATCTTTAACGTCTTTTAAGATAGTTTCCTACGACGTTAAATTAGTTTCTCTCTCTTTCTCTCTCAATGTGTGTGCGTTTTTTTGGATCGTATGCATGTTTTCTCTCTCTTTTTCTCTCTCAATGTGTGCGTTTTTTGTTTATGCATGTTCTCTCTCTCTTTTCCTCTCTCAATGCGTGCGTTTTTTGTTTATGCATGCTCTCTCTCTCTTTTCCTCTCTTAATGTGTGTGTGCATTCTTTGTTTATGTATGTGTGTGTGCGTTTTTGTTTATGTTTGTACTCTCTCTCTCTCTCTCTCTCTCTCTCTCTCTCTCTCTCTTTCAAAAACACCATGTGTGTGTGTGTGTGTGTGTGTGAGAGAGAGAGAGAGAGAGAGGGAGAGAGAAAGAGGGGAAGGGAACATGAGAATGAGGAGAGGGAAGGAGCATACCTGGCTCTCCTTCCTCTCCTCGTGTGTGTGTGTGTGTGTGTGTGGAGAAGAAAGAGAGAGAGAGAGAGAGAGAGAGAGAGAGAGAGAGAGGGAGAGCGTTACCTGCTCCTTGCTTGAGGGCGTCGAAAAACTCAGATCTGAGATCTGAGTTTTTGGGCGCGCTCGGTTATTTTTTTAGCCCAGCTGGCGTCGCTATGAGTGTCGCAAATTAACAAAGAAATTTGCGACGCTCATAGCGACGCCGGGAATTTTTGTTTTGAGCGTCGCTGTGTGAGCGTCGCTAATATGAATAGCCTCTTGTAGTGAAAGAAGAGTGCAATTGGTAATAATTGAAGAGACAAGGGAGGAGACAAAGGAGAGGGGAGCTGAAGCTATGGGGGTGTAGGTAGAGGAATCTAGGAGATGTTTAAAAGCTTCCTCTATATACCAGGATTTAGATAAGATGATAGGTCCTAAATTTTTGTCCCCGCTGGTTTGATGATAATGGAAGGATCATTTTTTAAGGAAAAAAGGTCTTTCTTAAGAAAGGAAGGGGGTGAGAAGTGAGAAGAAGAGAAAGAGTTTTTCCAACTAGTACAAAGTTGTGAAGAGAGTGATAAGAAAATATTTTTGAGACTAAGAGAAGGAGTTGGTGGGTACCAAGAGGCATTGGGGAAGGAGAAGGGATTTGATGGTGGGGAGACCTCCTTAAAAAAGAGCTTAAGTTGGTAGCTTCTTTCCAAATTAGAAAAAGAGTGTTTTAGAGAGGAGAGAGTAGGAGGGGAGGGCGGAGGAATATATTTAAGGCCTAAACCAAGCAGCTTCTTTTCATAATGGGAAAGCGTACGATTAGAGAGGTTGTGGCAAGCTACGTTAGTGACCTTGTTTTCTAACTCATAAATTGATTGATTTCTTAGAATTAACGCCTTAAAAAGAGAAGGGTTAGTAAGAGGAAGCCAATACTTGAATTGCTTTTTAGAAACAACATAAGGGGAAGGAGTGGAGTGGGGTGTAGTGGAGAAGTAAGTTGGTGAAAAGGGAGGAGGGGTCCAAAAAAGGGGAAAAAGGGGAGGTTTGGAGAAGAGCAGATGGACCCATGAAGTAGGATGCTCAACGGCTACTTCCTCCTCCATTGCAAGTTTTTTGAATATCTAGGTTTTTTAGGAAGGTTGGATGAGGGATGAGGAGATTTAGAGGGAAGAGGTAAAAGAGTGGGAGAGGGGTGGCTAGAACATGGCTGGGCATTAAGGGGGTACTTAGGAGATTTAAGCAAATGAGGGATGGTTGGGGAAAGAAGGCTTGAAGAGGAAGGGGTTTTATCAAGCAAGATGGCGGAGGGAGAGAAGGAAGTGTTATAAGGTTTTTTGAATGGTTGGTGGGTGTATTTCCCAAAGGGAACTTTATGTTTGGCAAGGGGAGACAAAGGCTGTGAGGGAGTGGAAGCAAAAGATTTTTTTAGAGGAAGGGTTTTTACCAAATTTTAAACGAGTTTTTTGAGAGAGGAGTTTTTTGAACGAGCTCACTCACGGTGTCTTCTTTTGGTAATGCCATTGCTTCAGCAAAGAGGGTCTCTTGGGGATATTTTTCTTGCATTGTGAGCCGCTGATTCAATGGAAGTGGCTAAATGTGCTTGTAGGATGGAGTTTTGAATAAAGGAGTCTAGCTCCAAAAGAGAAGAATGTTTCCACGTAACAAGTTGATTGGCCCATGCTTCGGGTTGAATTCTAGGGAAGGATAAGGGTGAGATCTTTTTAACAAGATCTTCTAAGCGTTCTTCTACAACTTCATGGAAGAAGGCAAAATGCTTTTGGAGGTTTTCTATTAGGAGAGTTTGGGCTTGTATATAAACGTCGGAACAATCACGTTGGTATTGTATGTTAAGGTTAACAAACTTGGCATTGAGAAGGTCTTGAGCACTAGAATCTTCCAAAACAAGGCGTGGTGGCTTCATGCATAGGCTATTGGGGACTTTATTGCTAGTACGAAGGTTTTGGAGGTGTAGGAGATGAGATTTTTCTTTAGAAAGTTTGAGATTAATAGTTTTGAATTCGTGCAAGGATCCCGACACAATTTTGTCAAACTCTTGAGGTTTGGTGATGGTACGAATGGTGGGGAGGGGGGAAGTAGAGGAGATAGGATTGAGGGAAGCCGTGTAAGAGCGAAAAGGGGAGGGGGAAGTGGCGAACGAGGACGAGGAAGTGCCAAAAGAGAAAGGAGCAATGAGGGGGGGATTGGGGAGCACTCCCCTTTGAGACGTAAGGCCGACGGTCGCACCATAGCTTTTAGCGCCCTTCGAGGATGGAGGGGAGAAATCAAATTCCTCTACTGGGAGGTTTTCCGCGAGCCCTTGAAGTTCTTCTGTGCTAAAGAGGGCTTTCTTAGAGGAGGAAGCGGGAGTAGTCGTGCTCGATTGTGCGACAAATGCAAAAGGGTTAGTGAGATCGGAGGCCGAGATGAAACCGGGAAGGGTGGTAGAAAAAGTTGAAGGGGAGGATACCGATGGAAAAGAGGTATTAGGGGAGGGGGAGCCGACGGTGGAAATAACGATTGTTGAACTAGATGGTGAGAGAAAAGAGGGGGCTCCAAAGGAGGGTGTGGGATTACTATGGAGGGCAGGGGTGGATGAGGATTCCATGACTTAGTGGAAGGTTGACACAACATTAAGACATTACAAATGGCAAAAAAAGGTAAAAAAGTGTGGAGTATGTAGGAGCAAACAAAGTGGTAATTGAGGGCTAAACACCGTTTGCTGCAAGAGAAAAGCTAAAAAGAAATTAGGAGGCTGTGGGTAGGCTTCAAGGTTGTGAAAGTTTACCAAAAACCGTAGCCGAAGACATGGTAATTGCATATGGTAATAGGAAACATCCTCTGAGCTTCAGTTGACCGTGAGCGAGTAATGGCTGTAGGTCCGATGCAAGGGCTACAAGTACCCTTGAGCTATGGTAGGCCCTTGCAAGGGCTATACGCCTACTATGCTGCCTCCTTAGGCTCGAGCTTCAGAGCAAGTAAGAATGGCTGTTGTTGAAGGCTGTACTCGAGATCCTTGGATAAAGCTAGAGTACATTTCGCCTGCGGAGTTGGGCGGCTTCCAAGTTGAACAGGCAAAGCTACTGCAGGTGAAGTCAAAATTTGTGTTATCGTCTTCGTCTTGCCTTGGTCTTTTGCAACCTAGTCCTGCAGGTTCGTTTGTCGACAGTACATTTGTCTCCACCTCCACAGCCACAAAAGACATTTCTTCAATAGGCAGATGCACAATTAGTTGTTTATTTAGAAACATAGCATGCTTGTCATACTCTAGTAATTGCACAGGGTCAGTGATTCCGCATGCCAAACCATATGCTGCTTGGGTCAAAAAATAGCGACTATGCAAACCATACATTCCTGGCCCTTGGCCAAACATATCCAGTGCGGCCTTTTTTTCAAAAATCATTATTTTATCTGCGTTCCACCTAATGAAGGCCCCTCTTAAGTATCTTGAAAGTGTCTTCAACGTCATCAAGGGTAGCTCCGCGTTGTCATTGGAGAAGGATGAATGGAAGACCAAAAAACTCGGATACTTAAGATTCTTTAAGTATCGGCCGAGAGAGGAGTTCTTCCCTAAATCTCCCATGCCTCGTCCATGAGGGCGAGGAATGAAGGTATCATCATAGACCACCAACTGCAACAAATTGAAGTTATGAGATAAGTAGAAACCAAAAACGTAAGGCAAATAAAAAAAGATTACCTTCTGGTTTTCATCTTCCTCAAGTAAGTCCTCATTCCATAGGTTGATGCCGCCCTGACCTCCAGTGCGCGCATTGGAGGTTGAGGCCAAAGATGATGAAGAAGTGCTTTTCTTAACCATTTCTTCAATCCCTAGCTTTTTTGCACTTCCATGAACTCCTTTTCTATTGGAAGCGTGCGCTCATACCTAGCAACATCATTGTAAATCATCACAAGTGCACTTGCGGGGTCAACGAACTCATCGTCATTTACATGGGCATCTATAACAGAATACTTGTCGTGCTGAGGGTCAATGATAGCATCATCCTCTTCGAGATTATGTGCCACAATGGCAAGGCAATAGTCCTCTCGAAGGTCAAAAAGCTCCATAATGTCGTTAAACATGACATACTGCAAATCACCAATAGGTATGGTAGGTACAACACTAGTAGGCAAAGCACCCTCCTAAAGCTAGACTCCCTCTGAAACCTGCAAAGCAAGGCTTCCCGGATACTTGGGCTCTTGACCCTCCCCAGTCTGATCCTCTGGCGAGGCCTCTGCAGTATCAACATGCTCATCCAAAATTAAATGCAAATATAAAATAAAACCTGCATAATATTCAGCCACTGGACACTTGCGGTTATGAATTGTACACTTGTAGTCTGTTATCTTCAAGTGCACTTGCAGCTTAAGGAAACTCCTAGAAAATATGTGTTTCTTGGAGGAGTCCGAATTGACATCCTTCATGTGAACAAAACGAACTCCTTGTATCTCAACAGTGCCATCGGACATTTGTTGTTGGTAGGTCTGCTCAAAACCTGATAGGTAATGTTGGGCGGAGACAATCCACTCATGCAAAGAAAATTTTGGATTGAACATCGGCCTAATCTTTGTCTCGCGCTGTTGAAGCCCAATGCGGTATAGAAAATGAGATAGTTTGTCTTGGGGGGCATCCTCAGAGAAAGGCACTTCCTCCTCTGCTTCAACATTGAAGGGGTCCATAGCGGAAATTCAAAAGCGAAGATACACGAGAGAGCACAACATCCAAACAAAGGGCAAATGAGGGAGCAACTCATATTTATAGGACTCCCGAGGACATTGATGACATCGATTGACGTGCATCATGGGGCCGCCATGCATCATGCATTTACCATGATGATTACGCCACGTGTCAGCCGCCATGGAACGATCGCGCCACAACGCGAAACTGGTGCCGTCACACCAGAAAAGCACCGCTATTGCGTTTTGGCGCGACAACTTGTTGTCGCGTCATAATGCGATACAGCCAGTCCAAAGTACTTAGGTTCGCCTCCTCGCATTGTGCCGCGATGCCTTTTTGTTGCGCCACCCGTGCATCATGCAGTCGCCATGATGATTACGCCATGTGTCAGCCGCCGTGGAACTGTCGTGCCACAACGCGAAACTGGTGCCGCCGCTCCACAAAAGCATCGCTATCGCGTTTTGGTGCGACAGCTTGTTGTCGCATCATAACGGGATATGGCCAGTCCAGAGTACTCAGGTCCGCCTCCTCGCGTTGTGCCTCGACATACCGTTGTTGCTAGGACAACCCGTTGGGGCGCTTCTTTCCTCGTCGTGCCACACTGCGAATAGGCAGTGCCACTAATTTCGGCACCACTAATATCGCTTGAGTCCCGATCTACCATGTGGCGCGTAATCATTATGCTTGCACGCTTCCCGTCATACCTCGCAATGTCATGATTAATGCAGCCGCCTCTTCTCATTATACTTATTCCGCTAATATAAACACCCCCCCCCTTTTTTCTCATCGTTTTTTCCGAAGTGTCTCTAGTCACTCTGCGTTTTTACCCACATCTAGATTTCCATATTTTCTCGCATTCTTCTCGTTCAGGTCATGGCCCGCACAAAGCAAACAGCAAGGAAGGTTTATCCTGGCCAGTCTGGTCCGCAGGACCAGGCTAGCGCGTCTACAATGCAACTGTCAACATCGCAGGTGATTCCGGGCAAGACCATGCCGCAATTACGGGCAACAATGCGAAGAAGACGATGTCAGGAGTTTTTTGGAGCAAGGGATTGCGCATATGTACATACCCATGCATGGTGCATCAAATAAAGTATTGCCCATTTTCCAGAGCCAGGTGGTTACGTGGGGCCCACATGTGTACAGGTAGGACACCATGTACATAGTGCATCGATTTTCATCGTTACTAGTACCATTGTGTTTTTCTACAATAAGGAGGAGTTGGTAGCGCGTAAAACTTCTCGAGGAAGCTATCCGCGGGCCGACGACATGAGGTAAGCAGGTGCGTCAGATGGCATCTAGTGGCGTCAGGAGGCCGAATGGGGTCAATATTTGCACGTGGAGAAGTACGGGCACAACATGGGTGTTTTCTGGTGAGAGTTATGCAGAAAGGTCATCATGAGGACCTTTTTTTGGGGCCACTTCACGTGGTGGCGAGGTGCATTATTGGAAAAAAGCTGAGTGCCACGTGTGCGAATGATGCAAAAAGGTGACAACTATGCACTGCGAGGTCAGTTTTTGGCCTGTTCGGGGTCCGTTTGAGGTCATCTAAAAGGCCAAGGGTGCCCAACTAATAAAGCTAAGTGTGGGAACTGAAAAAACAGAGAGAAGACCAGAAAAAACGTGGAGAAGAGAGGAGGAACAGCCGCAGGTGTGTTTTTGCTCATTTTGGAGCCTGTTTTGGCCGTAAACTGCTCATCCGAGGTCGGATTTGAGCACTTTGACATTGTAGACTGGGGTTTTGGGCCGTTCCGGACGCGATGGCGCTGTCCATTTTGCCAAATTCCTCACTCTTTTCCTGCTGTTTTTCTGTGTAAGTTTCTCCTATGAGCGAAGTTTCTGCTCCAGTTTGTGATTGTATCTGGCTTATTTTACCCATATTGTGTGAGCTGTTTGCCCCATTGGTGTTGGCCCAAGCTCATTTGTATCTAAACATCAGAAATTCTCCTCTTTTGAGCTGAGTTTTTGTGTGTGTGTGTGTGTGTGTGTGTGTGTGTGGAGTGGACAAGTGGATAGTTTCTCTCCTCTCACTCCAGAGGTGTGTTCCCTGTCTCGGCCAGGTGTGTTGTGTAAGCCGAGTGGTGCCCCATAGTGTGTGTGTGTATCTTCCCAAGAGTGTGTGTCGGGTCGTTATAGAGGCGCTGTGTGTGTTTTCATCCCGCTCACATTCTTTTGGCGCCCCCACGGAGGATCTTCTTCGAGTACCTTCTGCGTCGAGCTTCAAGCTTCGAGATTCGGGGTTACAGGTTGCAGATCACAGGTTACAGGTTACGGTTACAGGTACAGGTACAGGTACAGGTACAGGTGATTCACACAGGTACAGGTAGCTGGAGTACAGTGATATCCTAGCAGTGATGTCACTTGCAGTTGTTGTGGGAATGCATCACTTGGCGCCTATTTGAGCGCATTGTCTGCTGGATTGTACGTTACTTGTGGAAACTGCCATTGTACGCATTTGTGGAGCCATACTTGGTTGTATTTGGCAGTCCCAGCCATTTCTGAGACTTGGTCTGGAAGATAGTCATTTCTGAGACTTGACTATATGCGATTTGCATTAGCCTTCGTGTGAGGGTCGATAGCGTGAGGTTTTTATTGAGCTGGGGGATTCTCAAATGTGGAGATCCTTTCGGTGATACAGGTAGCTGGAGCACCCTTTTTGTGACCTCGCCATAGGCTATGTACTAGTGAGTCCTATTTGATGCTCGGGTTCTATTGTTGGTAGTTTATGCATACTGATACAGTCTATATTTTGGGTTCTCATTGCTCTATTTCTGGGGAAACTCTGTCAAAATTTTTCCAAGTTATGATGGCTGGTCTTTTGGTCTTTTGAGCCATTTTATGCTGTTATGCTGCTGAAATTTTGGCAAAATCAGAGGTTGAGTCAGGTGTGCCTTCTTGGGAGCTTCATGGTTGGCTTTAATGGATGATCAAAATGGCCCTCAGTTCACTCCTTTTCATTTAACTCAAAGAATTCAGATTAATGTTCATGTGTCCAGGAAGATCTTTTTCCAGCAGCGCATAGTTTTTATGTTTGGGCCAAGAAGATTGAGAGAGATCCTGGAATGTCCTTTGCCTGTTGTAATTCCAATGATCAACTACGAAAACTCATTTGATGTGCATGTGTTTGTCCTTATCTAAAGCTGAGCTCCATTGAAGTTTCTAGGGATTGGGTAGTGAAAAGTTTTGGGTTCTTGCACGTGTGTTCGAAAGGGTTCTCAAAGCATCATAATTTGGGTAGCCATGGCTTTTTCTTATCCGGAGTTTCATGGAAGAAGTGATGAAGATGTGGAAGAATTTTTGGAAAAGATGGAGGTTGCCTGCATTAGCAACCAGATTCATGACCCTACGCAAATGTTACGCCTTCTCCAAATTTGTTTGAAGAGTGATGCACGAGTTTGGTCCAAGGCATTTGAAGAGGAGTTGCGTGCAGCGGATCCACCTATAAGATTGAGTTGGGACAATCTAAGGCATGGATTGGAAGTGGAGTTTGTGAAGATAGAAGATCCTGACAAAGTGTGGCAAGAAGTACAAGGTTTGGTGCAGAAGGAAGGTGAGCCAGTAGATGCGTACATACGTAAGTTTTCATTGGCATGGGAGCGAATGTGCAAGGCTTTAGCACCACAGGTACCCCCGCCTGACATGATGAAGAAGGACAGGTTCTTGGCTGGTCTTTGGGAGAATATACGTTGGAGAGTGGAGCTAAAGAAGCCTAGGACATATGAAGATGCACTAGAGGTAGCAAGGAACAAAGAGTGGAAGCTGAGGAAAATGAGCCAGTTAGGGGTGGAGTCTTTGCCAATGAGGTCTGAATTTCAGCCTATAGAGTCTTTACAAGGGCGCATGTCAGGGGTTCATCATGAACCAGTGGTTCCTGTTACTACTCAGGTTATGCCAGCAGTGGTCACTACAGCAGTGCAAGATGATGGCCTAAGGCAAGACATGAGGCAAGTGGTTGATCTGATGAAGAATCTCAGCCTAAACATGCTAGGTCAAGTGGGAAATAATCGAGGTCGAGGGCGGTTTGCAAATCAGCCAGGAGGTGAAGAAAGACCTAGGAATGGTGCTGGACAAAGTAATAGTAGGTTTTGGAGGCAGACGCCCACATGTTATAATTGTGGAGAGTTGGGTCACATCAGCCCGCAATGTGATAAGCCACCAAGGATGGGGGGAGACATGTATCCATTGCCAAGACAGGTGCTAACTAGATCAAATGATTATGGCATCGAAATTAAGGGAGACGAAGGAACCAGTGGACTGACCCAGGAGGAAAAGGGAAAGACAAAAGTGCTAAGTGTAGTCACCTTGGAGAAGGCATCAAAGCTAGAGGATACATTAGTGATGCCTATTGGGAAGAGGACCACAGAGGATAAGGAAGGAAGAAGTGCCCCAGGTCCTAGTAAGAAGAAAGGAAAGAGCCATGAAGGCGAGGATGTCAAGGCCAAGAGGAAAAGGAGAGCTCGTCGAAAGTTTCATGTTTCAGATTTTCCACTAGGGGATGGGCAATTAAGCTATGACTTGAAGGAGGATCTGACGAGCAGGAAGGCAGATGTTACTTTTGGGCAGCTTATAGAGATGGTGCCTAAGCTAAAGCGACAGTGGAAGAGGATGGTTAACCCAATGGAGAAAGAGCCAGAGAGAGGTTCAGTGAAGGTGTTGGCAATGGACGAGCTACCAGACATTTGTCCAATAGTAGATGTGTGGCATAAAAGGAAAAATTTGGGACAAGGTTATGTGGATGGCGGAGCCCAAATATGCGTCATAACACACTCATGCGTTGAGAAGATGGGTCTCACAGTGGCTGGGGTGTCAGGTTTTCGGATCAGATTGGCAAACCATCAAAAAGTAAAATGCTTGGGTGTTGTAAAGAGCTTAGAAGTGGAGGCATATGATGCAAAGGCAGTGGTTGATTTTCATGTGATGCCAGCAGGGTTGGGAGCATATCCTATTATACTGGGCAGACCATGGTTACGTGCAGTGGGAGCTGTTCAAGATTGGCGACATGGTACGATTAGCCTCTATGGAAAGACAGGTACCAAGAAGCTTTATAATATGGACACAAGGAAACGATTAGAGGAGCTTTATGAAGATGAGGATGAGTCTAGTGATGAAGACTCTTCCACGGTGACAGATGAGGATAGTGATAGCACTACCAGCAGTGATGAGGATGTTGATGTTGCATTTCTTTTGATGGACAAAGAAATCCAGGAGATTGGTTTAGTCGCATTTGCGAAGGAAGTTGAAGATGAAAGTGAAGGGCCTTATGAAGTGATTGAAGGGCTGATGCAAACCAAGGTTGAACTGTCAAAGAAGCAGGAATTGATGACACAAATGATCAGTGGTGGAGACCTCTCAGCTATGGAGAAGGGAATATATTTGCACATGCTGGTCTATGCCAAAGTATTTGATGCTTTTCTTGATGCAAGATTGATATATGGAATCTCTACACGTTTTCCTTGGGAATCAGGTGGAACCTTGATTAAGCTTTTCATGCAGCGAATGCAAAGTGTTTCTGTGTGGGATCCAGGTGGAATGAATATCTCTTTTTGTTGCTGCTGAGCATGAATGCTCTAGCAGGCTAGGGGATGGGCAAATTATGTCAGGAGTTTTTTGGAGCAAGGGATTGCGCATATGTACATACCCATGCATGGTGCATCAAATAAAGTATTGCCCATTTTCCAGAGCCAGGTGGTTACGTGGGGCCCACATGTGTACAGGTAGGACACCATGTACATAGTGCATCGATTTTCATCGTTACTAGTACCATTGTGTTTTTCTACAATAAGGAGGAGTTGGTAGCGCGTAAAACTTCTCGAGGAAGCTATCCGCGGGCCGACGACATGAGGTAAGCAGGTGCGTCAGATGGCATCTAGTGGCGTCAGGAGGCCGAATGGGGTCAATATTTGCACGTGGAGAAGTACGGGCACAACATGGGTGTTTTCTGGTGAGAGTTATGCAGAAAGGTCATCATGAGGACCTTTTTTTGGGGCCACTTCACGTGGTGGCGAGGTGCATTATTGGAAAAAAGCTGAGTGCCACGTGTGCGAATGATGCAAAAAGGTGACAACTATGCACTGCGAGGTCAATTTTTGGCCTGTTCGGGGTCCGTTTGAGGTCATCTAAAAGGCCAAGGGTGCCCAACTAATAAAGCTAAGTGTGGGAACTGAAAAAACAGAGAGAAGACCAGAAAAAACGTGGAGAAGAGAGGAGGAACAGCCGCAGGTGTGTTTTTGCTCATTTTGGAGCCTGTTTTGGCCGTAAACTGCTCATCCGAGGTCGGATTTGAGCACTTTGACATTGTAGACTGGGGTTTTGGGCCGTTCCGGACGCGATGGCGCTGTCCATTTTGCCAAATTCCTCACTCTTTTCCTGCTGTTTTTCTGTGTAAGTTTCTCCTATGAGCGAAGTTTCTGCTCCAGTTTGTGATTGTATCTGGCTTATTTTACCCATATTGTGTGAGCTGTTTGCCCCATTGGTGTTGGCCCAAGCTCATTTGTATCTAAACATCAGAAATTCTCCTCTTTTGAGCTGAGTTTTTGTGTGTGTGTGTGTGTGTGTGTGTGTGTGTGGAGTGGACAAGTGGATAGTTTCTCTCCTCTCACTCCAGAGGTGTGTTCCCTGTCTCGGCCAGGTGTGTTGTGTAAGCCGAGTGGTGCCCCATAGTGTGTGTGTGTATCTTCCCAAGAGTGTGTGTCGGGTCGTTATAGAGGCGCTGTGTGTGTTTTCATCCCGCTCACAACGATACGAGAAGAATAGGAGCGTTCTACTCGAACTTCATAAGCTCCAAAAGCACATTCCATTGGCAATACCTAAACTGCCATTCTAGAGAGTTGTTCACGAGATGTGCGAGCAACACAACCTGAATTTCCGCTGGTCTCGAAGTGTAATGGGGTGCTTGCACGAGGCCGTCGAGGATTTTTTTGTAGAGATTTTCCAGGACAGCTACATTCTCTCAGCCCACGTCCATAGGACAACATTGATGCCACGAGACATCAACACACTTCGCCTTCTCAGGTTCAGGTATGACAAAACAATACCGCCTGCCAGTATTTCAGACCAAAAGATGGACAATATTCTTAGAATACCACCTATTAACAAGGTCAAAGTTCATGAAGTGTCTACACAAATGCATCGATACAGCACCCGTCTCAACACCGAGCGGGACATAATAGAAGACGATAGTGAAAGATTGGCACAGTTACGCCTTGAGATGATGGAGGAACAAATGGCAAATGCCATCAGCGACGCCAATGCTGCTGATTTGTCATTGTTGTTTCCCTGTTTCCATGTTTGCCTTTTTGTGTGGGGACGCATTCTGTATTTTCCCTATCACCCCCACGAGATTGCAATTTTACAGAACCGGATGAGGGAACTCATAGACTGAATCATTAATTGCTTTGTTTGGTGCGTGCTATTCTTTTTTTCACAATAAATTTTTTTAATATATTCAATTTTGTATCACACGAATTTCTTTACAGTCTTGTAGTTTCAAATTTGCCTTGGAATATGCAAGATGATGTTGCCGTCCTTGACTCGAACCTCTCGGTCATTTTGAGAGCCGAGGATACATCTTTAGTGGAAGTAGTTGACTGGTTCTAGTCAGTGAACATGGAGACGGCAAATTTTTTTGTTCTGGCTTATCATGAAGGGTACGCAATGTTTTCAATAGTGAAATTATTTTATCTTGAACTCTAATTTATTGTGATGACATATGTTTTGCTTATGTTTATTTGTAACAGATCTCATTGGAGTCCTGTTGTCTTACACCTTGAACGAAACCGGTGCTACCTTGCTTATTCATCCCATAGATTTCATGGTGAAGTACGTAGGTAAGAGGTTTTGTATTTTGCTCGACATCACATAGAATTTTGCTAAAAGTCGCTTATGAAATTTAATTGTATTTTGCACAAATCTGTTCGGAAGCTTGTGTATGCTCTTGAAGCTTTAACGCAACAGCAGATATATGAGAATATTACGATTATTAGCTGCAAAGTCCCTAAGCAGGACAATGCCTACTCTTGTGGATGGAGGGTCTTAATCAATGCAGAAATTTTGTTAGGGGTCATGCTTGATGGAAGCCGTAGAAATGATGTTAGGTATGCACACACTAACGCTTGCATCGGGATGTGCTTGGGCACAAATTAGTGTGTGGAAACACACTAATGCATGCACACACTAATGCTTGTATTAGTGAGTGATTGTGCACAAATTAGTGTGTGCAAACACACTAACTTGTGCACAATCACACACTTATGCAAGCATTAGTGTGTGTGTGTGTATAATTAATGCATGCATTGCGCACAAAATAGTGTGTGAAAACACACTAATTTGTGCACAATCACACACTAATGCTTGCATTAGTGTGTGTATAATGCATGCACACACCAATGCTTGCATTAGTGTGTGCTTGGACACAAATTAGCGTGTAGAAACTAACTAATGCGTGTGTGTATAATGCATGCACACACTAATACGGGCATTAGTGTGATTGTGCACAAAATAGTGTGTGAAAACACACTAATTTGTGTACAATCACACACTAATGCTTGCATTAGTGTGTGCTTGGGCACAAATTAGTGTGTAGTGTGTAAAATCACAAATTAGTGTGTAGTGTGTAAAAACTAACTAATGCATGCACACACTAATGCTTGCATTAGTGTGTGTGTGTATAATGCATGCACACACTAATGCGGACATTAGTGTGTGATTGTGCACAAAATAGTGTGTTTTCACAATCACACACTAATGCAAGCATTAGTGTGTGTATAATGCAACTATTTTGTCCACAATCACACACTAATGCAAACATTAGTGTATGTATAATGCAATAGTGTATGATTGTGAAAACACTATTGCATTATACACACACTAATGTTTGCATTAGTGTGTGATTGTGGACAAAATAGTTGCATTATACACACACTAATGCTTGCATTAGTGTGTGATGGTGAAAACACACTATTTTGTGCACAATCACACACTAATGCCCGCATTAGTGTGAGCATGCATTATACACACACACACTAATGCAAGAATTAGTGTGTGATTGTGCACAAAATTGTGTGTGTGTGTGTGCATGTGTGTACAATGTGTGTGTGCATGTTAGTGCATGTGTGTGTATGCATTGTGTGTGTGTGCATGTGTGTGTGTGTGTGTGTGTAGAAGAACGAGAAGAAAGAGAGAGAGTTTCAGCGCTTACATTCGTGACCTCGATCGCTTGGATATGGTGGGGATGGAGATGAAGAGAGTAATAGAGGTTGGAGATGGAGAGGGAGAAGGAGAGAGAGCTTGGAGATGGAAAGGGAAACAGGCCCACGCAGAAGAGGAGCTCGTTTTTGAATTTTTGGCATTCAATTTCGCGGGGGCACGCAGGTGCCCCCATTATATAAAAAACTTTACTGGAGATTTTATCGCACGTATTACCGCGCCTGTTACCACCTGTATTACCGCCAATATTACCACGAAAATCTCTGATGAGACATTAACAATAGGTTGGTAATGGGACACTTTTATGTCCAGGGACACTTTTATGTCCTGTTAAGTGACCATTTTCCTTGAATTATATCAAGAGTTTCAAAATGGATTTTGAGGTTCTATCTATCTAGAAAGTTGTCTCATGAGCTGAAAAAAACTTGACATTTTTTTGGAATATCAATTCCATCTTTAACCTTGTCCTTGCACAACATTTCACATTCTAAACTATGTGAAAAAACGGCTCCTGTTTTTGGCTTTTTTCAACTTTTTGCAACTATACCACTCTAGAATTCATGTTTTTGAGGTCTATAATGCTAGAGAACTATCTTTAGTAGTCCTCAACATGTCTTGATGCTTCTAGGGATAAATAAATGTTAAAGTTGTAAGTTATGACCAAATTACAAAAATTGTCAAATCCTGTTTTTTAGCCAATTTTAGCTCTTCTATGATTTTTTGGGTGGCTTTCATGATATCCAAATATAGTTTTGATTTTCTATGTCTCATATTGTAACATAAAGCTAATATTCCCTGAGTTTTGGGGCACCTAATACCCTATTTTGCATAGTAGACAACGATGGTTGATTTTTTCAATTATAGAAGAAAACGAAACATTCTAGTATATCAAGTATAGCTTTTTCAATATTTCTAGTTTCTTGTGACAACTATATGCATTTTGTAGGTAGTAACCATATCTAGTCATAACGATCAAATTTGGCTAGATATTGAATAGTTTCTATGGGATTCTACAACTCATAATGTTGAACCCAGTTTTTTCATGTTTGTTGTATTTAGGACTTCATCTTTTTCCCCAGATTCCCCTTGGTAAGAGATGTATTATTCTTTTCACATGCTCCATGGATCCTTATGAACCTAAAGGACAACATGGAACTAAGAAAACATGCATATATTATTTGTATTGAGCGTGGCTATAGAAACTTTGATGATAGGTTTGCAGATTGGTAAAAATTCAACTTTTTTGTACCTATTTGTTTTGGCAAAACAAAAAATAGTGAGTGAGAGGCACTCATATGTTCTGATCACCAACCCATTGAAGTTAACTAAGGAATTTATCTCAAGTCCTACAAAAATCCCTAATCTTATTTTTATGCAACAAAACATAAGAAATGACTGTTTTGATGAAAATGTACTGGTCCATCATCTTTGGAGGCTTGGTGTGACCAAAAGATGAGAAAGTTTACAAGTTTCTTATTTTTTCCATGTGTAGTAGGCCTTGAACTATAACCTCATGAAAGGATTTTACAAAATGAGTGGATCTACTATGGTTTTGGAGGTTTTTTTCAAAACCCTAAAAGGACACTTTTATGTCCTGTTAGGTTACCAACCTAGTTCTAAGGTTATGCCGACTGCATGACCTCTTGTACCCACCTCCCCTCTATCTTCTTTTTCTTATTTAATTTTTTCTTATTTAGTGTGTGGTCGTGTGTGCAGGACGATTGGGATGACGTGAATCCGCCGGTTGGCGCAGAACAAACTCGATGGTTGAGCGAGCGATTACCATGTCCATGTGCGCGATGTAAGCGTGCAATTTCACGGCTTCGGCGTATATTCTTGGCTCATGTGGAGGATTATGGACTATGGGACGATCCGAGAAAACGCGTTCGAATGGAAACTAGCGATCCGAGGGTTTTGGCATCCATTGATGTCGCTCCCCATTGGAGTGTGATCGGGGGCGGAGGCGGGAAGAGGACGGAAGAGAGATTGCGCCAAGAAACAGTCATGGGAGGGGGGTCACACCTACCGTCCGATGTGGGTGGGTCCACATGAGCGCATGCGCATCCTACATCCACCACATATGGGGATCTCCCCACCACCCCGCCCCACATGGAGGTGGAGGAAGATCATTTGCACAATATGGTTGAGGATCTTCTTGCACGTGAGGCGGTGAATGAGTGTGAGCCTGAGTGTGCATGTGAAGAAGCCGCCCAAAAAATCAAAGATTCATTGCTAGAGACAGCACACACCGCTCTTTACGAGGGATGCTCCTACTCCATATTACGAGAGTCTCTTGAGAACTTGAATATTCAAGCAATGTTTGGATGAAGCAATGCAGGGGTCGATGCACTTTTGAGGTATGTTTAAGTGTAATAAGTGTTAGTTGTGAGTTTTTTTTGTGGTTATATGCAATAACGAGTGTTCTTTAATTATGTCATAGGCTATTAGGCAAGATGATGCCTAAAGGCAATCATCTTCCAGAAAATCGAAGGAAGGCACGACAGGTCATGAGAGGGCTTGGGATGGACTATGATCGCATACATGCATGTGTCAATGATTGCGTGCTATTCCGCAATGAACATGCAGGGCTTGATGCTTGCCCCGAGTGTGGAGAATCAAGGTACAAAGAGGGAATGCAAGGAACCACAATACCTCGCAAGGTTCTTCTTCAGTTCCCCCTCATTCCCCGCATCCAGCACATGTTCAGCACCAAAGGAACAAGCGAGCTTCTTACATGGCATATGAAAAATCGCTCCACCGATGGGGTTATAAGAGTGCCAGCTCACTCGCTGGCATGGTAACACATTGAGTAGACATGGCAGGAGTTTAGAGAAGAGCCTCATCACTTGCGGCTTGGTCTGGCTAGTGATGGGGTAAACCCATTTGGGCATCGGTCTACCTCATGGAGTACTTGGCCAGTGGTTGTTGTGAACTACAACATTCCACCATGGGAGTCAACCAAGAAGGGGAACATTTTACTCTCTCTTCTAGTTCTAGGAAAACACAAGGTGAAGAACATGGATGTATATTAGCACCTTTGATTGAAGAGCTTCAGGAGCTATGGAACGGCATAGATGTTTTTGATGTATCAAGACCACTTCGTGATGCACAATGATCAAGTGCATTCTCATGTGGACCATGCATGATTACCCCGAGCTTGGAGAGATTTCTGGTAAGATTATACTTTGTGATGCTCTTTACTGTCTTTGCATTGGTCACTTATATGTGGTTATGTCTTTTGTTTTTGTAGGACTATCGACATCTGGACATAGGGCATGCCCAACTTGTGGACCCTCACTCGTGACAGAGAGACCCGCTCTACTTGGTAAGGTGATCTACCCCAATAACCATCGCTTCTTGCCTCCCACACATCAATCTTATGCTCCACCGTGCAAAGGGATGGAGCCACTCCATTGGACCATGGCCGATTGGGCAAGACATTGGAACGAGCATCACAACACATTGCCTCCTCCCAATGATCCACCTAGGGGTATGTCTAGGTACTCTATTTTCTTATCACTACCCTATTGGGCTTCATTAAAAATCCAACACCTATTGGATCCAATGCATGTGTTCAAAAATGTTGGGCAAGCTATATGGGATCACATAGTAGGCAAGAAAGATTCATTGGGGGCTAGAGAGGACATGAGGGCCGTAAGGAGGCTCCCTCCTTCGACCACACCTCGCATGGGGCCTCGGGGGAAGATGGTTATTCCAAAGGCATCTTGGATTCTATCAAGGGTGGATCAAGAGCGTATGAAACAAGTCATTGCATCCATCCATACTCCAACATGTTATATACGTTTTCTCAAGGGTGCCTTCACTAAAACTAAGAAAGGAGGATCCACACAACTGTATGGGCTCAAATCCCATGATTGGCACAATATTCTTCAGGTAATGTGTCTGTATGTGAGTGTGTGTGTATGTGGTTTAGGGTTCTGGATACTAATAAGTCTTTTTGTTTGTGCAATAGTTTGTGCTTCCAATTAGCGTTAGTGGATTTGCGGACATGAAGATAAAGACTGCAATATTTAAGGTGGGAGAAGTTGTCAGGTATAGAACATTTGATCCTCCCTCCTAAACTTTACTTTGAAGACTAACTTTACTATGAAGATTATGAAGGGTTTTTTGGTTACAGGTTTGTGAGTTCCAAAGAAATCGAAGTTTCAGCCATTCCAACAGCTCAACTTCTAGCGATTCAAGCAACTTGTGCTATCGAGGATGCATTCCCACATTCTATCCTTGTTAGCCAAGTTCACCTATTGATCCATCTTGTTGAGGAGATAGCCATTTGTGGTGTGGTTCACTCCAGGTGGATGTTCTTTCTTGAGAGGTTCCTAAAGACCTTGAAAGATTTTGTAAGGCTACGATCACAACTAGAGGTATTCATCGATCTTAAGCCTTAAACCTTATTAGGATTGGATTGTATTCACAACGCTTTTTATTGGTTACTTTAATCACTAATGGTTTCATGTACATGTGTTCAGGCAAGCATGGCAGAGGGTTGGATTGTACAAGAGGCTTTTGTGTATGTCTCTCAATATCTTTTCACAATAGACCGATCATTGCCTCGTTTAAAGACGGAGGAAGAGGATCCAAAAAAACACGCAAACATTCCAAGTGGGAAAGGTTCTCTCTTGACTTTGGATAGGGAATTTCAAGCCATAGTCAACAACCATTGTATACTCAATGCTCCCATCATGGGCAAATGGGTGGATATGGATGTGGAGGTGCGTACAACGAGAGAAAGGGAGAGGGAAGCATGGAAGAGGTCGCATGGCGGTAGGCGAGCACCTCCCTTTCCTAAAGAGCTTTCCAAATACCCTGATCTAATTCCAGCTGGGTGGATACACAATGCCATGACCAAGGCCAAGGAACAAGGAGAACAAATAAGCCCTAAAGAATGGGAGTACGCACGAGGATGTCTACCAAGGGTAATATACTCAATGTGTTTAGTGTGTGTGTGTGCGTGTGTGTGTGTGTGTGTGTATGTGTGTCATCTCTCTCTCTCTCTCTCTCTCTCTCTCTCTCTCTCTCTCTCTCTCTCTTCTATCTTGATTGGTTTTTGCAGGCCTTCACATTCAACTCTATGTGGTCCAAAGGACGTCATTTTTGAACCCGTAAGATAGATGAGCGTCGAACCACTCCCGATAGTGAAGTTATGGGCAACTTTGACATGACAACACAAGAGGTGAGGGAATGTGGAACAATAAAGAGGATAATCAAAGTGGATTTCAGAACATTTCACAAATATCTCTTTGACTACCGATGGTTTGCGGGTGAGGTTAAGAGACATGAGAATGGGCTCTATATGGTAGACTCCGGGCAATTTCATCACGAGAAGACCGACAACTTGGGGCAACTAGTAGTTGTGAGCAGGTAAAGTCCATGTGCAACTCACTAAAACATTATATCATACATACAAAACTACATTCATGTTGTTGTTTTCTCTATGACCTACAGGTGTTTTATGTGCCTTGTATGTATCGAAGAAGACTTTGGTATGTTATTCCAGTCACACTACGGAGAAGATCTATCTTTGCAGATACGAACATAGAGACTTTGGCAGATCCCACCATACCATCTCAAGAAGATGCCAATGATGATGATGCAGTTGAGGTCCAGAAGAACCAACCATTCCCAATAACCAACCATAGTGAGGAGGAGGACGAGGATGGAGAGGATGATGATGATTCAATAGGAGAGGTTGTAGAGGATGAATCAATAGATTTATTTGTTGATTTAGCTACCATGGGGTTGGATATGGATGTAAGCACTTGTAGAGATCTCTTGGAGGATGAAAATTAATAAATATCTTTTGGATTTTGTCTTCTTTCTCTACTTATGCTGTATAAAAGGGCTATTTGTTTATGAACGCAAGACAATACAATTTTGATCATCGTTCGCTTGCCATTTCCATATGAATGCATAGTTGACATAAGATTTTGAGGTGGAAACAAAATATTTCTGTTTATAGAATCTCATGGAGTACAAATGAGTAGAGTAGGAGAATCATACCAATAGATGAGGCAAGCAAAGAGAAGTGAGGTACTAAAAATCCCAATGAGAATGGAATTTCTTACACTCCATGAAAAAAGGGGGTACCAATGTCTGAAAAGTAACAAAATAGAGTAGGATTTATAGAAAGGGAAAAGTGGGAGAGGAATGGGCCGCGTGGATTCTTTTCCTATGGCGGTAATATGAGCGGCTATATATGCGGTAATAAGTGTGGTAATACTCGCGAAAAAATCGGAAAATGCGCCAACAGGGTTGCAGCATACAATCTCTCTCTTTCTTGAAGCTCTCTCTCTCCTCTTATGCGGTAATGTTGTGCGGTAACAATAGCATTCTCCCATAGTGGAAATTTGACTTTTGTTTTGATTATGGTTCAAAGTTTACAAAATGTTGTGTACAGATTTCCAAAAAAATGGGAGAGTGAGTATCCAATGGTGTTTGGTAATGTAGAGAACTGCCTTTATTGAGTAATCTTTGAGAATAGTATTTGAATCATTGTGCACAGTTAGTTCTCTATTTCAAGTCTGTCGCTGGTAATCTGTGCACAAAGAGTCGTATTTTCTTGTCTCCGAGGTACCTGCAATGCAATGTACGCGATAAGACATTGGGATACATGAGCACAATAGAAACATCAACGTATAAAAGTAATACATGTAAGGCACCTTTCGCATGTTACACTTGAAAACAAATTTTGAAGGCAAATTGAGATCGGACTCATTTAACAAATCCTCTCGAACCTGTCTTAAAGTGACATTTGATCTGACCACAACAACTGTAAGCAAATAATTTGAAAACCATATCTCGATGGACATCAAGGGATTAAAAGCATTGTCACTTAAATCTTGATCCATAGCTACCAACTGACCATTCACTCGATGCCACCTTATGTAGTAGAAAGAAACTATAAAATTCTATGATGCTATCATACACTTTCACACAACCGAGTGCTTGTCAACTTTGCACAAAATTCCTTCAGAATCACTGACATCCCAATTATCATCCAAAAAATCAAGGCAGGTTTGGGATTTGCAGATGAATATGGTTTCTATTTTTCTAACCTCCTCATCGTGGAAGAAATCTATAAAGACATGTAATGGCATAAATAGACTGACTCGTTCTTGCCTGCTTGCAATGTTTGGTCGCAAACACTTCAAAATTTCCTGATGAAGCTTGAGTTTAAAACACTCGAAGGTTTCTGAAGTTGGAACTGGCCACTTTGGGGAATCTTGTTGGGGAAATCGGAAAGGTTTCAAAGTGCCAAATCCATGGACAGAGCAAGGGGCGTTGTAAAAGTAGTCGTAAAAGAAAACTCCCCTCTCTGTGAGAGCTCTTCTCGCACTAGTTCTATACATACGTTCTCCCACCGAAGCATGAAAATCATCAAAAATACCAATTATGCACTCAATTGGTTGCCAGTCTTCTTTGTTAGAAGGATAAATATCTACAAAAACAAAAGATAAGAGAATGGTCACAAGAAATAGTCAACAAAATAACTTGAAGGATCTTTAAAGACTTTTTAGCAATATAGTAGTCACACGGTTTGGTCTATGAGCAGGAAACCCAAAGGTGACTGTTGTAGTCGTAGTTCGGAGTGCATATATGCACGCTCAATGAGCACCTCTTTCACTGTCTTTCCCGTTTGAGACAAGAGAAAATCTTTCACACGTCCTTTGTAGCTGTTGATGAATTCATTTGACATCCGTTTTCTTCTTCTTGTTTGAAGCAGAACCCAACTACCAATGGTGACTGTGGTAGACATCCAACGACCATGGTCTAAGTCAAAGCTATTGAATAGTTCCACAGATTTAACACAGGCGGATGGTCGTCGTGGTCGTCTTCCTTCCATCTCTGCTTCTATTAGCTGTGAAGTGACACTACGCAAAAACGATAAAAGAAAAGAGGCTCACTAGTTTACACAAGAAGTAGTAGCTTGAAAAGTGTTCATCAAAAGGTGTGCCTCATTGAATGTGAGTTATGGCACATTCGGCATTCATCGCCCATGGCAGGGGAATAATTTGCCCAAATCGCGTCGTATCTTCTTATTCAGATCTTTTTAACAGAAAAAACTCTTTTTTGAAAACGCAAAAATTTGAGATAAAAATCAAACAAATTGGAGCTACTGTTGTGGTGACTCAAACTCTATTGGTCAAACAACATTCTCTCTCTAATGCCAAAAAGTTCTTTTTTGAGTCCAAACTTTTCCTAATGTCTCAAGGTTTCCACCTCTTTAGATTCTTCAACAAGCTGTAGAGTTAGGTTGTCCCTTTCTCTCTCTGCATCTGTCAATGACTTGTTGATTTTCTGGTATTCTTCTTCAGCTCTTTCAAGCTTGTTTTCGGCTGCTTGATTTTGTTTTTCCATCTCCTGGCATCTTTGTAATGCCGCATCCAAACTAGCTTGCAGCTTTGTTTGTTTGTCCATATGCTCTTGGCTCTGTCTTTGTAGTGAGTTGACTTTAGCTTTGATCTGAACTTCATTGGCTTTGAGATTATCAATCTCACTCTCCATGGCCATTGATCTTGATATGAGCCCGGTTAGCTTGTGCATCACCACATCCCAATCATTGGTTGGTGGTTGTAGGTCCCCTGTATCAGTGGCCATCTCTTTCAGTTCTACTAATCGAAGGCTCTGCATCTGTTCCTTTGGCCTTGTCCTTGCCAACTCAAAGGCCACAGTAGTTGCCTCTTCTCGAGGGTAACCCATAGCTAGTAGATCAAGAAATATTTTGAAATTCTTTTCTTTTGGATCTAGCTTCTCCTCTTTAGGCTCAACTTCTTCTTTCTACTCTTCTTCTTGGATCTTATCTTGCTTGAACTCTTCTTGTTCATCCTCCTTTTGTTGGGTTTGTGGAGAGCTAAGGGGAGGTGGTGATGGGGGTGGGCTGGACTCCGCGCTTGACGGTGGAGTCATCGGCTTCTTCTTGAAATCTCTGTCAGCCTTTTTTTTTCTCTACCTTTCTTGGCCTTCCTGCTCTTCTAGTAGCTGCCGTCTTACTTTGTCCACTTCTTCTTCTGTAAATGGGATGTTAGGGATATTCTCTGTTGTAGCATCTAAAATCTCAAAAATTTTGATGTAGTCTTCAAACCGATCTTTGTGCACCCTTCAAGATGATCCCGACATGGCTTCCAGGGATGGCTTCCACAACTCACTCAAATATGCTTTGAGTGCTCTTTCGACTCTGAACCTTTCCATTAGTCACTCTAATCGTGCCGCTTTCTATGACTTGGTTTCTTTGATCTACACTTGTACACTTTCTTTCTTTCTTTTCTTTGACTCTGGCGGCTCTTCTAGCACGGTTTCTAACCGACACTTCAAACGTGTGGCTACTCTGGGTGCCTGGGGTGGTTCTTCTTCTTTATCTTCTTTCAGCTTTAGCCAATCATTCTGTGAGGGAGGTTCAGGCTAGTTTCCCTTGGCATGCAATGCTTCATAGACTACTTTTGTTATTAGCTCACCAGGTACAATGTAGGTGGGGTTTTTGCTGCCCATCTTCACCAGGTTGTCATGGATATAAGCAACATAATTTATCACTTTTGTCTTGCTCTTCTGCATTGCCCAAGTGAAGGTGGTGGCAATGGCTCCAAGTGGCATCCTATACTTTTGTGGCCTCTTTGTACACATGTGGAAGTATTGGTTGTAGAGCTGGCTCATGATAGCCACTTTTGGGTTTGCAATATCTTCAAATGTGTAGATGTTCTTCTTTTCTGATTAGACTTTGACTTCATCTCTCCTCTTTGTCGCACTATCTCCCTTGTTGGAGATGTCTAGTGTGGCTGCCACCACCCTCTCTATGATGACAATTATGGTATCTGGCTTTCCTTGCAGATCAGTGACGCTGGCCACTCCATCTTCTTTGATAGTGGTTACAAATTCCCACACTCTTTTGATGTCAATTCCCATTGGCAAAGCTTCAAAGTAGTTATGGAGGTCCATCTTCTCTAGGTAATCTCCCATCTTGCTTCTGACAAATTCATTGAGCTCCCGTGGTATCATGGGTAGCTCTACTGCATTTTCTTCAGGATCTTTGAACATGCCTTGGTAGATCTTCAAATTATTGGACTCTAGAAAATCATCCTGAATCCATGTGCTGGTTGGCTTCAGGGTTCCTTCTAGGATGACAAACGGCTCCACTTCTTCGAAGTAGTCTTTTATTGTCATCCTCTTCTTCTTTGGAGGTGATTTTGCGGCTGCCATAGATCCTGTTGCACTTAGTAGTCCGAAGTTAGCATTTTTTCCATATCAGCTAATAAACTGAGTTCTAACTATCCAAATGAATTGAAAATTGAAAATAAAACTTAAAAGAAACTAGGGAAACTCTCCATTTGCCCATAACAGCTTTCTGGCTTAAAAATGATCATTTAGACATCCTATGCGTAGGATGTCTATCTTGCCTGTTTTTTGTGAAACTTGGTAGGCTGGTGTCCTTGACTTGTGCAACATGGTTATGTGGGTGGAATTGGGTTTGGACATCAAAAAGTGAAATTCTGGGCGGATTCAGGCCTTAGGCTCACAAATTGGGTAGGATGTCCTCAACAGGTGGCAAATGATATTCAAATGGGTTGAAAGTTGATATACAGGCTCCTTGCACCATGTTAATGGCCCCTATGAAGTCAGTTCTTGCACTGTAGGTCAAAATCATGCTGGAGACATCCTATGTGTAGAATGTCTATTTCATCAAAATGACTTGGAGTTGGTTCTGTGGGTAGCTCTTGGCATGTGGAACATGGCCCTGCTCTTGGATTTTGATTTAGACAAGAATTGCTATTGGTAAGAGCATGTGTAGTGTTTTTGGGTTCAAAAAAGTGCATCTTGGAGGTGTTGGGGGCCAAATGTGATTAGAATGGCTTGAAACTTGATATATGAGCTTAGGAAGGTGTTATAAGGAGATCTGGAACTGAAAAATGCAAGCTGGGGGCCAAAAATGTCATTTAGACATCCTACACGTAGGATGTCTATTTCATCATTTTTCACATATGACCACACAGATAGCTTGGCAATGTGCTCATGAGTATATTTTGCAAGTTTCATGTGATTTGGACTAATTTTGGTAGGTCTATGGCCTATTATTGCCTCTATGCTCCGACTTTGCGTTTTTGATGTGTATGAGGTCAATTTTTGTCCAAATGTGATGAAACTTGGTGGCTAGCTTGTATATGCTATTCAGAAGCTGTGTGTGATAAGAGATGTTGAGTTTGGTGCCGAGATTTGGCCTTGAGACATCCTACCTCCTGATGAAATTTTTAAGGTGAGTGCTACTGGTGCCTGCCCTGAACCCCCCTGAGTCCCTTTTAAGCATTATTTCAACAAAAACGTCAAATAGATAGAAAGAAACTCCCTGTGTGGATTTCCGAGCCTCCAAGCCATTTTTTGACTCTTGGAGTGCTTTTCCGCGATGAAATTTATTGATGTTGGTCTCCATAGCTTCACAGTCCCTTGGGGATCCTTGCCATATGGTTTTTGTCGATGTTGGCCTCACCGGAGCTCCGTTTGGCAATTTGTCGCTTTGGAAGTGACCGTGGTTGCATTTACATGTCATCGATGACTTGTGGTGGTCTACCAGCATAGGACTTGGTTGTTGATGGTCTAGGAAAGCCGCTCGTGAAGTTTGGTGGCAAACAGACATGCGGTTTGTCCGCGAGAGCTATTTGACGCTTTGTGTGTCTGATGCCTTTTCTGAATCTTAGTGCCACTTCGGGTCGCCTTATGGCCATGTGGGCTATATAGACTTGTCGAGCATGTCGAGATGCTCCTACCCATGAGTTTTGGTAGCATTTGGGCGTCTTTCCGCCGATTTCCCATTTGGTGGCCTCTTGTGTGGCTCTAGAAGTTAGGATTTTTTCCGATGGTTTTCTGCCGCCTTTGGGCATTCAAAAGTGGTCTCCTATGCTAGGGTAAGCCACCGATGAAGTCTCATTGCTTCTGGGTTAGCTGTTAGGTGGTCACTTCTACTTGTAGGTCTCTACTGCCCTCTTCCCGTGTGAACCCTACGCTAGTTTTCGCGGAAAAACGACAAACATGCGCGAAAAGCTCAAGGTGGTGAGCCTACCTCTCATGTCTGGAGTCTGTCGGGTGGTCGTGCGCGTCGTAGAAGCGGCTGGAAGTCCCGTTCGCTCTAGGTGGCAAGAGCTCTCTTTCAAAAGGCAATAGTAGAAATGAGCTTAAAATGAAGTGAAAAAACTTATAATGGGGGTCCCCGAACCACTTTCCATGAAATTTGACATGTGCTCCCAACTTCTTGTGAGATGTGGTTTAGGCTCAAAAATTTCTCGATTTGGACTCCATTTGCCCAGTTTCCGAGAAATTTGACGTTTCGGTAAAAATCTTGCCAAAACACGCTTTTCACTCCATTCACATAACTGCACCCCCATTGTACCATAGGTTGTCCTATAGTCATTGATTATCCCCATATTTTTTCTTCATTACGATCGTTTTGCACGTGCTTTTTGTATTTTTGAATTTTTTCTGCTGATAATTAGTAAAATTAAAAAGAAAATAGCAAATCAAACCCAAAAAATCCCCAAAAATCATAATAGCTCAAAAATATCACTGCAAAACACTATATACACTCACATGCAATTTTTATGGTCAGATTTCTCCGTTTTACCACTATTTTGTCTGAAAAATGGCTATTTTTACTTATATACACACAGCTAGGGGCTTGATTTGGCTTTTGGCCCCATATAGTTGTAGACTCCTGCTGTATAAGGGCATATGTACTTGGGTTAGTCCAGAAAATTTCACAATCAAACGACAATCCTTTAAAATAATAAAAAAACATGCCCTTTTTTTGCTCTTTTTGCCATTGGGTCTGCATTTGAGAATGCCTCCCCACCTCCTAGCCAGAGTCCTCCCGGACAACAAGGTATCGCATCGGTGTATGTGCCGTGCATGGGTTAAAATATTGTGCTAATGCTCGGCCATGTAATGTGGCCCTATATAATGCATACTCGGTCAATGCGTGGAAAAAATTAATGCTGTGCAAGAGGAGGGTATAAGCAAGATGCTTATTGGCATTCGACGTCGAGGTTTCCTGTTTGTTGTTGATTTGGTTGGCGGATTTTCTTTGCAAGTAAAAGTTGTAACTCTACCGCTCTCTGTTTGATTGTCTTTCTTGCAAAAGTCGCTTGGTGTGCCGCTATTGTCGATATGGCCATGGTTGTCTCCTTGGAGAGAATTGTCGTGTCGGAATTGGCCATAGTCTTTGTCTCTTTTGCTTTCCATTATGTTTGTAGTGAGCATGGTTGGCAGTTCCCTGTTTGTTCGCCATGGGTATCGTGTTTCTCTTTAGTGGCACCCATCCTTTTGGCTCTTTATCCAGTGTCTGTGTTGCTGCCATCTGGTTTTTCCGGGGTTGCTGAGAAAAGGCTACCACCTGTTGTTCTTGTGCATGCTGAATTTTGACTGCATCCGCATTCCAATCTATTTGCACATTATACTCTTTTTTCCAAGGTTTTCCCAACAACATGGGGTGTTGTGTGCTTTCATCCTCAACCACATAAAACTTGTGTGGGTAAATATATTGATGTACTTGTACATGCAATATAATCTAGCCCAATGTTTTCAATGAATGTGATGTACTGCTTTCCACAACTTGTGGAGTAGGATGTAGTTTGACCTTTGGGCTTGAGCTGTTTGTATAATTTGTAAGAGATTAGATTTGCTTGAGCTCCAAAATCAAGCAATGCAGTCGATTCAACTTGATTGCTGTCCACTTTGACTGCAATTATTGGCTCCACTGTGTCTTCATCAAAATTTGTTAGTCAAATGGCATTTATTCGCAACGATGATCCACATTGTTATTGTTTTCGTAGAAGCAATCTTTTTGCAATGTGTTCTTTTGCTTCTGCTTGGGCTTCTTCTGTTGTTTCTCTTGATGGATTTGTTGAAGCATATCATGTGTTAGTGGTAAATGATACTTTTTTAATCGACAACTACTAATCCAATTTGGCATTCCTTCACCTGCTAATGTAGCAAGCTTGACAGGTCCACTTTGTGGTAAGTCACTAATCATAAAGGGTCCCATCCCTTGCTTTTTAAGTTTTTTGGCATGTTGCTTCAAGGTATAAACAAGTACATAATCACCTGTTTTGAACTCTTTCGTGCGCACATGCTTGTCAAAAAACTATTTTTGTCTTCTCTTTTTAGCATAGATCGAAGCTACAGCTCTCAAGCGAAGCTCATCTAGCTTTTCAAGCTCATCTATTCTTGAAGAGAGCTCGTGCCCTGTCCATTCTAACCGTTTTGCTACTCGTAGAGTTGGAATTAAGAACTCTATGGGTAATATATTGTTTAGACCAAACACCATGTTGTAAGGTGTTGTTTCTATGGATGTTTTGTAAGCTACCTGGTATGCCCATAGTGTTGAGTGTAACTACTGATCCCAGTCTGTTCTTGACTCAGATACAATTTTAGCTAGAACAGTGCATAGTGTTTTATTTGTGGCCTTAGCTTGTCCATTTGCCTGTGGATGATATAGAGCGGATTTTCTATGTATGACCATGAATTTCTCTAGCAGATATTCAATGACTTCATTAAGAAAATGTGTTCCTCGATCACTGACAATTTCTATTGGTAATCCGTATCTTACGAAGACATTCTCATACAAAATTGTGCAGTGGTTCGTGCGTCTGCTTTTTGTGTTGCCTTGGCTTCCGCCCATTTTGTGAGATAGTCCGTAGCCACAATGATATATTGGGTATGGGTGCGATATGCAGGGGGTGAAATAGGCCCCACAAAATCAATGCCCCATTTTGCAAATTCCCTTGCTCCCATCATTGGCCGTAGTGGCATCTCATCTCTCTTTATCGGCACTTTGGTGCGCTGACATGCGTCACAACGCTTTACAAACTCCTCAGCATCCATGTGCAATGTAGGCCACCATCCCGGGGCAGTCACTTTTTAGAATGTGTATGATATCACGTGAGTTAACCGGAGAGGATTATTAAAAGACCAAAATGTATAAAAATGTATACATATAGAGGAGGGTTGGGGTTTTTTAAATAGGCTCACAGTGTAAGTATAGTATGTATATTGGGGTATTATTAATTACCTCTTGAACGCACGTGATAGAGGGGTCTTTTGATAAGTGACTGCCTCGGGGCCACCATATTCCTACGGTTAAGACAATTTTTGCCGTCTTATTGCCTAAAAAATGGCCTCCACTTATTCCTCCATGTGCGTGTTCTAGAATCATCACGTATTCACTTTCACTTGCACAGATTCTAAGTTGATTATCCTTTCCTCGCTTATGGAGTTGAGTCCCAATTAAATTAAAGTCGCGAGCCTCCAACTCTATAGCCCTTTTTCGTGCTTTTGTTACGTTTTCAGGAAATGTCCTTGTGGTTAGGAAATAAATGATATATTGACTCCATGCAGGTGCAATGTTTACCTGAAAGAATGTCGCGTGATCCACTGGTTGTTTGGCACTACATATAGTACAATTGTTAACATAAGCATGTGTGTCAGCATACATAGTTGGCCAATAAACCCCTAATTGTTTCAATCTCTGGTGTGTTTTCATTGTTGAACAATGAAATGCACAATCCTGGATGTGTGCTTCTTCAAGATAATACTCAATTCCTCTGGATTTATACATAATTGTAGAATCTGGTCCGATCCTAGATGATACAGTCGTTGTGCAATCAACTGGAAGTCTTTTGTATGTCGAATTGTTTGTTGTTTGGATCTATCTTCTTCCTTGTTATCAAATCTACCTCCAAAGGAAACAATGCTTACAATTTCTTGAGACTATTTGGGTATCATTTCAATATTGAAAAGATAAGCATCAAGTATGTCATCATCTACTCCTTCAGGAGCTTCCCCGTTTTGCAGCCTGGAAAGATGATCCGCCCGTAGATGAGTTTTACCCTTTTGACCACCACTATGAAATCAAACTCTAGCAATATAATAAAACGGCGTACAATTCGTCCAGTATTGTATGGTTTATTTACCAGATACAAAAGAGCTTGATGATCTGTGAAGAACACAAATTTATTGCGAGCAAATAATGCCGAAATTTCTTTACAGCATAAATCATTCCTAACCCCTCTCTTCCAGTGGCTGTGTAGTTCTTTTCTGCACTATTTAACTATCGGCTTGCATAACAAACTGAGAAATCCATTGTTACATCTCCAGGTTGAGCCAGAATACTCCCAATTGCATGTGCAGTTGCATCAATATGAACATGGAATATCTTTTCACAATCTAGTGCTTTAAGTATAGGTGTTGAGACAAGATTTTTCTTCAGCATTTGGAACGAAGTCTCACACTCCTCAGTCTAGTCGAAACGGACTAACAAACGATACAGAGTTTGTGCAATGACTGCATACATATATATATGAATCTTCGATAATATCCGCAGTGTCCCATGAAGGATTGCACTTGTTTCGCATTAGTAGGCCGGGGCAAGTCTACTATGACTTTGATTTTGTCTAGGTCAGTGGTTATGCTATTTCTTGAGACAATATTTCCTAAGATGCGGCCTTGCCTTACCACAAAAATGCAATTTTTCGGGTTGAGACAGATTCGATATGTTCTGCACTTCTCAAATACCTTTTCTAAATGGTCAATATGTTCTTCTCGTAGAAGAGAGTGTACACAAAGATCGTCCATATATATTTCTAAGAAGATTCTCAGGTATTCTTTGAACGCATGTGTCATTAACCTCTGAAAGGTAGCCATTAGGAAATTTCGGAGGTCATTTGGAGGGCCTTCTAAGAAAATGTATTTTTTGCACTCTCTCTCTAGAAAAAATGGCAAAAAAAAAGGGCTGGGTCTTTCATAGTAAAAGTTCAAAAAGTGTACTTTAAGTAGATTCCTTACTCTTTGAACATTCGTTCGTAGTGATTGAGGGATAATCCTCTTTTCAGTTGCATTGAATGAACCTCGTCAATATGGAGGGAATGAGGCTAGCATGGAGGGACGAAGGCGCAGCCGCTATTCACTTTCCATTAAACCTGCACATTTGGCTAATGGCGCACTCCTCAAATGGCACAAATGTTACCCAGAAACGAGCCAAATATCACCTTCACATTGATTTGGACAATGAGTACCAACCATTGATTAAGCGCAGTAAAACAAACACACATATACCTCCCGCTTCCATAGACACGCTCAGAGCTCAGGGAGCTAAACACATAGATATCTGGACGAGAGGCTCTCTCTACCCTAAGAATCCAATGACTAATGCGTCTCCACCGTTTGTCAATCCTACAAGCTTATTGACCTTTGCTGGTGATGGAGAAAAGGGCCTTCTGGGTTATTGTAAATCTCTTACAAGAGAAGCTGAAACTTACAAGAGCATTCTCCAAGCTCAACAATGTGAGATTTTTCGCCTTTCACATTTACATTCTACAGATCAGGTTACCATTTTGCAACATAAAACAGAGGTACAAGAACTGAAAGGAAAGGTGCGAAGTTGTCAAATGAAGGACACCATCTTGGGTGGTCGTATCCAAAAGAAGAAATTGCGCAATCTTGAAACATTGCAGGTTGCATCAGGAGGTCTCAAGAAAAGAATCCGAGCATTAAGGTGATGCTTCTTGGTTGGCTACATTGTCTTAGTTAAGTAATCTTTTTGTTTTTTCTTGTTATGCATTGTTTTCATGTGCCTAAATAGTGTTAGTGAAGCAAATTTTCTGTTATTTACTTATGCATTGTCTTCATGTAGAGATTCAATCTATCCTGACAAGGAAAACTTTGACCCCAAAGCCAATATAGGAAAGAGATTGAAGCCACTTATAAGTAGAAGCCTGGCAGCAGATATAGTACATGACAAGAAGTTTAAGATCCTACAACGAAATGTAGTGGACCGCTTTATTTCAGAGAACTCAGTGCCTGCAAAAGAGATACAAGGCACACTTGATTCACTTGGTGTAAGCAAAAGAGGATATTCGGCTATCCAAAAGTCTGTCTCATCCATCTTTGTTAGGAAGGGTATAAAATCCAAACTTCTACCATCAGCCTCAAGTGTTTGGAAAGAGAGGCTTCAGCTTAACGAGGCACAGGGAGACTATCTTGGACAGCCCTTTCATATTAAAGCAACTTACAGTGGCCATGGAGCAAACATGGCATATGATGAGTTCAACAATATTTTTATGGACCTGCGGATAGTACAGAAGAGAATGGTGGAGTTTTACAACATCACATTTGAAGAGTCACGTGGGGTATTACATTTTTTGTTAAAACTGGATGAGTGTGAGCTTGTTAAAGAGAAAAAGCTAGAGCGTGTTACTATTACTTTAATGAATAGAGCCCTCTCAAAGTGTCCCAGTGATGATCCTTTATATTTTAGTGTTCAATCAGAATCTAACATATGGTGGCTTGGTGCATTTGAGGTAAGCGAGATTCTCAGGTAAGCTCAAATGTTCACATCTACTTAAGTCTCATTTATTTTGTGTTGCAGGTAAAGAAAGAAGATCATGAGATTCTATATTGGGTGTTCCATCGAACTAATATTCCAGAGGTGATTGATCGACAGACTAACCAGGGAGAGGTACTACGTCTAGATGGAAGGGGAGACTTTCAAGTTCAGTGGCATCTTGCAGGTGACCTCAAAACATTAAAGTGCATGTATAATTGTGGAATGGGTGCAATGGCAAAGTCACCGTGTTTGTTCTGCATGGAGCCTGCAAAGGTCATGGACCCAAAGTGGTGGAGAAAAGCTCCAACACGTCACATTGAGGATCCTGCTTTTCGACCGGTTTTGAAAATACCACTTGTGAATGTCCACATTTGTACAATGCATGCCCTTTGTAGAATTGTGGAGAAATTGGTCTACTTATACATCGGGTTTGCTTGGAAGATTAAGAACTCCGCAGAACGACAAGTAGCCCTGTTGTGCTTAGAAATGGTACTGTCGGATATGGGGCTTCATGGTGGCAATGTGAAAATCCAGCGGGATGAAAAGAGATCAACTGCTGAGAAGGATGTCCCATGCAAACCATCCATCGGTGGGGTGAAGGCACGGAGGTTTTTATCTAAGCCCCAAGGTACAAGAGATCCAAAGCTAACAAAACATGGAAAAATATATAACACATCTTATGTTAGCAAGGTAGAGTATCAGAGCTGGAAAAAGCTACATATTGCAGTCAAAGACCACGAACCAACTACTCGTAATGCGAAGGCTGAGGTTTGGCGATCAATAGACATCCTATTTTTGATGTGCGACAAAGATGACTGGTCACAAGGTGATATGAACAAGTTCAAGGAAAATCTCAACCTTCTGAAAAAATCATTCAAGACTGCATGGACAGACACCCAGATTACTCACTACATGGTATTATCATGTATTTCTTTCTCTCTTATGTGCAAATATGTGACTGTAAAACATTCTAACTAATCTGTTTTCATATCCAGCACATCATCTTCAATCATTTACCATATTTTATACAAAAGTATGGGAACCCGGCAATATGGAATACCCAAGGGATGAAAAAGTTCATTACATGGCGAGAAATGCTTATTTCAGGCACACACGACATGGTGGCTCTCGAATCAAGGTTAACATTTTGAGAGAACTATTTGAATGGTTCTATCGTAGAATCATTCATCGAATGCAGGCAAAAGAAGTCTTGGCAAATTCAGAAACAACACAAGCCATCAGACATTTACAACAACAAAAAGTTAAAAGATCAATGGCATACAACAACTCCGGAGCTCGTGAAAGTCAACGAAGGTGGAGAGAGACAATGGTGTATGTGAATCACAAGTGGAGAAAGATACTATGAGTGGATGACATTGTACAAAATTTATGTAATACATGATCTTATACAATTGCTACTTGAAGTGTATCAAGATTTTGAAGGTTCAATTTTGTTTTTTGGCACGTCACCCTTGTAACGAATCATGAGATGTTTGCCATACTCTAAAAGTTCATCTGGGTTTTGTGTACCAAGAGCTAGTGCCATTGTTGTGTAGGTGTAGTAATACGCTGCCCGACCACCTGTATAGCCCGGGAAGTAACCAAAACAATCTCTAGCAAACACTTTGTCCACAAGAATGACTTTATCTGCACTTTTGGGCAGCACCGGTCCACCCAAGAAGCGTGATAGTGTCTTGAATGTGTAAGTTGCTATTGAACCCTCTTGTGACATGGAATTGTGAAAAACTATTATCGGAGACTCGCAAAGCTTTGAAAGGTACTGCGCTAGGGCCGCATCCCTTCCTCGATACTCTCTTGTCCGGTGCCGAAGGAAGTCATCCTTGTCAGCAGTCCAAGACTGCACATACCATGTCAGAAGTGACACAAAGAGAGAGAGAGAGAGAGAGAGAGAGAGAGAGAGAGAGAGAGAGAGAGAGAGAGAGAGAGAGAGAGAGAGAGAGTTACCATGAAGCTCTCATCCTGCAGAAAGAGGTTTTCTTGCCACAGGTCTACAGATGTAGTTGAACCCTGACCTGAATGGTTAAACCAATCCTCCACTTCTTTGTTACTTGTTGATGGTCTTAGGCTTTGTCTTTTTGCTTGGAAGGTGGCTTCATCAGGTAGTGTCTCCTTGTATTTTTCAGCTTTCTCAAAGCATCTTTGAAGGCATTCCATTGGATTGCTGGATGTTTCCATTGCCTCATCATCACTACTATCCTCTGAAACAAATCCACTCCTCTCCTCTTGGACTCTGGAAATAATAGCCAGGGAGAAATCCTCCCTTAAATAAAAGACACTTTGCACATCATGTAAGAAGATATAGGTCCTGTCTCCAATCCTGAAGTCAGGCACAACAGGAAACATCATCTGAGCATGCTTCTCAGTGAAGTTACTGACATCCAATGGAAGTTTGATTTCTGTGGTTTTCACAGAGAGCATCTTACTTCTTTGTACTTCAATTGCCTCAACCTCAAGGTCGACTGTGTCTTCAACCTCCTCGACTTCTTGTATATGAGTTGTCTCCTCGCATTCTTTATCTGGTGCTGCATCCTGCTCCTCTAACACCTCATCAGGATTTTGCATGAGGAATCCAAACAGGCTGTTCAGGTAAATCATAAAGCCAAAGGCTTCCTGAATGAGTTTGCATTCTTTTTGATGCAAAGGGCAGGCTGAATGTCTGCAAGAAGGTGGTAATTCCCTATACTTCTTCAGTCCCTGTCCCTTTCCACCACAGTCATTTAAATGCACAAGAGTCATAGTAGGCAGAACAACCCTCCCTACCTGCACCATCACTTCAAACTTATCTCTGTAGGAATGCAAGAAATTACTGTGCTGAGCTAACAGGTCTTCAATGTCAAACTTTGGATTAAACATAGAATGAACTAGATCAAACTTGTCCCCAGCACCACAAGATGCTACAAAATCAAACAGCCTCTCATCAGTTGCAGCTGGGTCTTCCA